>NC_133975.1:114118170-114432693 GCF_047716275.1 Strix uralensis | reverse complement strand
ATTCAAAATCTGAATGACTATGCTTGAGACTTTTTTATTATATTCATTACCTATTTGTTACATATTTTTTATTTCTGTTGGTTTGATTACCTAAAGACAGAAACAGATGCACAGCCAGTTGTACTGCATAACGATTGTTCAGTTATGACTGTAACTAATTATTCATGTTACATGACATCCCTCTAGATCTTTTCTTTAGTGAGTTTGCATGTCACAATTTGAAAATCATTGAAAATCCAGCCGAAGAGTGGTAGATTCTGCCCTAGGTCTGGTCCCGGTGTACATTTCTAAAGGCACATGTGGACCAGAGTTGAATAACTAAGAGACAAGAACAATCCCTGCTGTGCCTCCAAGACTAATGCTTATGAGGCCCAGCAAAGATGGCAGGGATGAAAGGAAAAGCAGTAAGAGCAGAAAATACTCTGTAGCATATGCTGCTCTGGAGGCTGTGGGCTGATTTGGGCTGTGGAAACTACTCTGATGTATGCCAGTGGTTCTGGTCCCTGAAACAGTTTGAAATCCTCAGGCACAATGATGCCTTAAACTTCCCCCAGATCCCTAGGCAATGAAATGATTACCCTAAAGCTTCTTTGCCTCTGGAGAGGAAGCATGGTCCCAGCTCAAGGGTCTTCTCTTACAGCCCTGGAATAATGCTTAAAAGAACTAAGCAGAAATCCCAGGGCATTTCAGCAGATCCTAGAGGACTCAGACATCAAGTTAGGACAAAGACAAAGCTTTCTGATCTTCTCACTCTATTAGACTGCATGCTTTCAGAGCCTGAAATAGCAGAGCAATGCCTGAGGGTACAATGGTGAGGCCTCTACTGGGATTACAATGCATCAGTTATTTCATTATTTCTAAAAATATTTAAAAGAAGACCAATCTCAACACAGTTTGGTATAAAAGAGGGGGAAAAAAATGAAAAGGGAAAAGGTTTATATTTCTGCTTTTATCTTATATTTCTATATTAAATGTATCGGTATACATATCGTCTATATTTCTGTTAATTCATTATCCAACAACTATTAATCTCTTTGGGTGTCAGTATAGTACATTGGACATCACAGGACTATTTAAGCCTGGTTACATGTGCATCAGACCCAGGTTTGTAGGAAGCATAGTCCAAGGATGCTGCTGTGGAGAGGGCCACAGGGTGCTAGCATTGCATTAGCAATAATAGCAGTAGCCAAAGGGAGCTCGTCTTGGTCTTTGTTCATTTATTTCCTTTCCAGAAAAGACTTTTCATACAGAACAAGAATGCAATATAAAACTAATAGACCATAGCAAAACACAGCACCAGAAGGCAGACTTCAGGCCAATGGTATCCTGGCTTGCATCAGAAATAGCGTGGCCAGCAGGGACAGGGAAGTGATCTTACCCCTGTACTCGGCACTGGTGAGGCCACACCTTGATTACTGTGTTCAGTTTTGGGCCCCTCACTACAAAAAGGACATTGAATTACTCGAGCGTGTCCAGAGAAGGGCAACGAAGCTGGTGAAGGGTCTGGAGCACATGTCGTACGAGGAGCGGCTGAGGGAACTGGGGTTGTTCAGTCTGGAGAAGAGGAGGCTGAGGGGAGACCTCATCGCCCTCTACAACTACCTGAAAGGAGGTTGCAGAGAACTGGGGATGAGCCTCTTTAACCAAGTAACAAGCGATAAGACAAGAGGGAATGGCCTCAAGCTGCGCCAGGGAAGGTTTAGACTGGGTATTAGGAAGCATTTCTTTACAGAACGAGTTGTTAGGTGTTGGAATGGGCTGCCCAGGGAGGTGCTGGAGTCCCCATCCCTGGAGGTGTTTAAGAGTAGGGTTGACGTAGCGCTGAGGGATATGGTGTAGTTGGGAGCTGTCAGTGTTAGATTAATGGTTGGACTGGATGATCTTCAAGATCTTTTCCAACCTAGACAATTCTGTGATTCTGAATATCTGCCTTATTGGACTTGTGTCTGTTCATTTCTTTACCTTGTAAAGATATAGTGCCTGATGAGGTGGCCAAAGCCATTAGAGACTGACGTGTGTCTGAGAGAGGTGCCCTGGGAGGGCAACGTGTGCTGCAGACCACTCCTGCCCTGGTCAGGGGCAGTTCTGCAGTCATGCAGCCAGGCTCTGTGCTTTAGTTTCTCTGCGTGGAAAGAAAAGAGCATGGCATGGCAAGAATTAGAGGTTGAACTCTGTGCAATGCCCCACATTTTCTAGAGGGCAGGTAGTGGCATTAAGTGTAATGCCAGAGGTAGACTTTTCATCCTGAAAGGACAGAGAAGATGAATTATATTCTGACATGAATGACAAAAATATCCACGATTGTAATAGACAGGATTGAAAACATTTTAAAGGGCAATTCATTCCCATGTTTTTAGTCTAGGCTAAATGCAAAGTAGGAGTAGAATAAACCTCCGCTATTGGCAGATTATTCCATAGCCATTCAATGCATTTTCCTGTGGCTTCCCCTGAGGGAACTGATCTTTGAATGGGGTAGGGTACTACCCAGAAGCAGGGTACTGGTTAACACCAGCGCTGCTAGAGGGTGAAAATTCTTATTCCTAAAACCAAAGGGGGTCTCATTATTTGTCTACTATGTCTGTCTGTATTATACTGTTCAAAAGTCAAACCACACAGTGCATCAGGCTGGTGGGCATAAGTTCACATAGGCATGTTAGTTACTACTTAAAGCCCTTCAATACCCAGGGATGAGCTGAACACATTTACCAAGGTTAAATAGGTCTAACTGCTATCGGTCTATCTGTCTCTAACATGTTACAGGATTGCAAAAAATGCAGAATGTGATTTTTTATGTATTCTAGCACCCCAGCTATATATATATGTATTCCCAGGATCAGTAGAGCTTCTCACAGATGGATGCATACAAGGAGAAACACATAGAAATGTGGAGCAGCTTGAACTCAGTTCCTGCCTTGCACATCCACAGGTCTACAGAGAAAAGAGATTGAACTCTGAGCCTGTTTCTGGGTCTGCATCTCCCGCTCTCCCATACCTTCAGCCTGAGACAGGAGCATCTGGGCACTGAGGGGGCACCTCAGAGCTCCCTAGAAATTGAAGCATCCAAGATGTGTAGTCACTTTTGAAAATTCTGGCACGAGAGGAACCAGGAATACAGCAAGACATAAATGTAGAAAAAGAATAGAAACTGGGAGACCTGCCATACAGAAAACTTCTGGTTCTGAACTGGAAGGTTCTTTTCTAGCAAGATACTCTCCAAAACAAGTATGGTTAGGACAACTTGCTACATCCTCAATAAGGTTATACAGAACACTCTTAATCAGCTCTCTGATTATTTCAGTGTTTGATTAAGCATACCAAATAACATCATCTAAGACCCATGTTTTATCATACAAAAATATATATCTTAAATGCATATTGTCCACTGTGCTATTGAGTAGTTTGCAAACTTTTATATTCTTAGTCCAACAAAAAACCTTATAAGGGAAAGATGCCTTTTACTAATGTATCGTGGTTAAGTAACATATCCAAGGTCACTCAACTCTGTAGCTGGCCGGGAGCATTTTGAGCATCCAAGTTAGTGCTCTAATCAATGAGCAGCTTTTCCAGAAAAGCATGTGCAAAAAGCTGTGCAAAAAACAGATTTAAAAAATGTAATAATCTGCAAATGACTCCAGCTCTGTTCTCCTTCACCAGTAATCAAAGCAGGCAAAACAGCTGTAAATTCCCTACAGCCAACTTTCCACAAAATCTGTTTTAGGAAAAAGAAGAGCTGTCCAGCAGAAAATGAGACCTATGCAACTTCTAGGAGCTATGGTTGTATGCTTACGTTCTGTGTTGCTATAGTAATACCCCTTTCCCATTCAAAATTCACCCTGTGCTGAGATCCACCACACAATAATGGGCATTGTGAATGCTAACCCTTTGTCTTTCCATTTTATAAATAATCGGGTAGCCCAATGCCAGATGTACTGTACCTGTCATCCTACTAAGAACATACTGGAGAAAAAGAGAAGTTATTTCCTTCACAAACATGGTATTTGAAAACCGGGGAGTTTTAGGAAGAGGAGGTGATACCCAAAGATCCGTGGCCACTTACTGGCTCACTCTACCCAGTCAGTCCTTCAGGACTTTTCCATTTCTGAACAATGCAACATGCATCCTATGACAGGGATGCAATGATGGACACTCCAAGTCTCTATGGTTGCCTGGCACTGCCAGCATGTTCTTACTCATCCTTGCCTGCATAATGTGTTGCTGTAGTGTTGTCAGTGAGCACTGCAATGAATGGCAGAAATACCCTCTACTTTGCTGAGCTGCTCTGCGCTGCCAGGGAAGACGGTGTCTCCCCAGACCAGTGTGGAGACATCTGTAGCCAGATTCTCTGACTGCAGGATCCCCACTATGATTTTGGTCCTGTTGCAGGCACTTCTATAATCTCTTTTTTATCACCTAGGCCCTGCCTGCGGACTGTGGTTGGCTCTAAGGCCTTTTGACTGATGGGGATCCCTGCTGAGGGGTACTGTGCATGCACAGGGTGCTTTCCCTCATGGTGTGCACTTCCCAGTGTAGTGAGATGTGATGCTGCGCTAATGTGTGTACACTAACGTGTGTGCTGTCCTCACATAGCAGAGGTGGGGATACAGCACAAAAGGATCCTACTAAGTTTTGTGTCATTCTGGTGAGGGTGGACCCCACCATTCCCAAAATAAGATGTCCCTGGTGTGTAAACATGCAGGTTAAAGTACAGAGATTATCTCACAACAGAAAATGATACTTCAAAGAAGTACTGGATAATTAGTAACAGGGAGCTTGTAAACTTCTTATACTTTCCATCTAAAATACCCTAACCTTTTGGGTTCCTTCTGTCTATGGATAGGTTTAGCCTGGATCTCTTGTGAACAGCTTGTATCAACAGGGACCCTGGCATGCAGTGCTAAGAGAAGTATTTATATCACTTAGTGGCACTGTGTGTACGCTGCCCATGCACTTTGAAGTTGCCATGTTAGCTGCAGGATGTATCATGTCCCTTCTACTGCTTCTGAAAGGCTCTGGCCAATGCTTGAATTCACAAGGATTACATTATTAATGCTATTCTTATATTTTCCCCAGTGGGATACCCAGTGTTCCCACTAATCCTGACATTGGCAAAAAGCTGCAATATAAGGCTAGTTTTCTCATGGATGAATGAAATGGCTACTGCTGATGGAGGCCATGAACAGACTTGTCAGTCCTGGGTACTGGAGGATTTCAGACCTTCCAGCCCACAAGGGCTCACAGGTAGGGTCAAGCCCCAGCAGACCCCAGCTTCTTCAAAGAAAAGCTTGTATTTACATGTTTCTCTTCACCACAAATATTCCCTTGTCACCTTGACTGCAGCACATCAGTGTCACTGTCTACTGAGAGACTGTCACTTCTCTGCTGAAGAGCTGGAGCTTTTTTATCAGTGAAGACCATGCCATGCTGTGCCTTGGGACAGAATATGATACTGGAGGTGGGTAAAACTGCCACAGGCAGATTATTACCACTTTGAAATGTGACCTGTACACCAAAACCAGCTGCTAGACTTAGAAAACTGTTTTGGATATCCAATATCCTTCGGTGGTCATGACCTCAGTTGTGCATTTCATAGGTTATAAGGCTTTAGTTCTGCCCAAATGTTCCTTACAACTTCAAGTATTTGATGGTGATTGTAAGCTCAGACTCTACTAGTTGCCTACAACTTAGTCTTTCAAAGCACTGTTCACTGTGAATCTTATGCAGCAAAGCACATCTTCAACTTCAAGCAGATGAATTAGAATTAAAGGATCTAGTATTACAATATTTTACATAAAGTCAGTGAAATTGCTTATGTATGAAACGCAGGAACCAGTTTATTTGATTTCTACTCCATCATGGGTCTGTTACTGGTTTTGCCTCTTGCATTTTCTTTCTACAAGCCATTTGCCTTGTAATTCTGCCTGTTGTCAAGAATAAAGTCCAGATAGCACATTCTAATAGTTCAGGATCTTTTTATGTTTAAAAATTCTAGTTTATGACAAGGGCACTTTACTAAATTTAAAATTTAAAAAAAAAAAAGAAAAAGAAAAAATGCGGTCAAACCCCCTTAATAACTGGGTATGTCCCTTTCAACATATTTCTTTCTACTTGTCATCTGGAAAGGATAAAATATGGCAGGCTTTTTTATTTGACACACAATACATTCTGAGTGACTTGTTATGTAAATTACATTTCATTTTAGTTCACCTTTAGAGTAAAGAAAGACTAAGTAACTATTTAAATGAAGAAAGAAACTTACAGGTTGTGGGAAATACTATTCAATGAATAAGACCCCCTAGCAGAGAGTACAGTACGGTGCAAGGGAGTGTATTACAAATCTGACCAAAAAGTCAAACTGTGTTATGTATTTTTAATTGAAAAACACCAAATTTGGAGTGCAACAGAAAAAAAGAAGTCTCTTCTTAAAAAATAAAGCCTCAGATCACCCAGTCCAACCACAATAAATTAAGCTAACAGTTTTAGAAATATCTCTGAGTCTGTCATAAGGCTGTGTTACTAATAGGTTGTTGAGACAGGCTTTTTCTGAAATATCTTTCATGAACCTGCTGCACAAGCCCTTTTCAAAATAAGAAAGTCTACTTCCCTGCGGACATGGGCATTAGACAGCACTGCAAACTGCACATTGAGCTCAGCATTATCCACAGCCCACTGACACATTCCCCCCCCCTCCATGTTTGCTTCTTTGTGCCTGCTTAATGCTCTCCCCAGGATGTCTGTGCTGACGGTGGGGGATGAGGGGAGGCAGGAGGAGGCAGGGTGCAGTGCATGCTCCAAATTTGCTATTGTTTCCACCAGAGGTTCATTTGACGTTTACTGCCAGGGTAGCACCGTGTACGTGAGGCTGTCCTGGTTCCACTGCATAGAGTAGACAAAGCTTCTGGTAAGAGTAACTGGCAGAGATTTAGTTTCATTAATCATAACCCACTGGTGTCAATGGTAAGACTCTTCCTGACCTCAGTGGAGCCAAGATTTCAGTACAGACAGTCTAAGCCTGATCAAAGCGAGTCTACATAAGAATACTTAAATCATCAGCAGAAACCAGCTGACTATGAATCCTTCTTGAACAGATGAAAGAAATAGTGAAAATTTTTGGGTCAATGCCTGTCAAGGCAAGGGTTCAGTCTTGCATTCTGCAGACTGGGAATTCATGAATTTCCACTCAATTCTGCAAAATGAATCATTGTGTGTCATTAGGTAGATTATCTAACCTCCATCTAATACAAGTTTTCCACCCACAAAGTGGGAACTGTCAAATCTGAGCACATCATTTACAGCTCTGAGAATTAACAACATGGCTTGAGCCATGTCTGGTGTAGGTGAAGGGCAATACAGAATTTCTTCAAGCCATGTCTTTAGTCAGTGCCCTGCTGTTGAGATTCAAGTTCTACAAAAGATGCAGCTATAAAATACCTGTGGATTTCAATTTGTAGAGAAAGCAGCTGTGCACATACCCAATATTGGAGTAGAATTCAGGCAACATTATGTTAGTAATGTTAGCTAATCTGGTCTTCACTTAGCAGTTAATAAAAAGTCATTCTGGAAAGCTACACTTTCACTACCATTGACTTTCAAATTCTTTTTGCCAGCATAGTCTAAATGTTTGAGACTGTGTATGCAGGAAGGAACTGCAGCTGAGAAAAATATTAAAAACACCTTGACAAGTCCTGATTCATTATTAACTTTTTTTTTTTCTACAGAGCTGTCAAAAGTGAAAGAAGACTGGAAGCTGAAGTTATGGATTTAAACCTCAATTTGTGTCTTTATTAACATACCAGGTACAGATTTTTACACTACAGTGGTCCATGGTCCACTGAAGTGAAATCTTCAATGGGGTTCAGTCAAAGTCCTAAATTATGTATTTTCCACTCTTTACAATGGACATATACTGCTCAAAAGCAGGCAAAGTTCTTGTCTCCCCATCTGTTTTTATTTATCAATAAAGTCCTCCTCTTTGATAGTTTAGGAATGATTGTGAATTCCAGAATCATTTCCCTTGTCATTTGTTTTTTGGTCTGAAAGAATTTAATCTGGCATAAAATACACACTCAGTTGCTCTCAGTTACATACTAGTATAAATTCTCCATATCTCACTGAAGCCCAGGGTCTGTATTTTCTGCATTTACAGCAGCATGATTTCACTGATATTAGTGGAGATCTCTCCTGAGCTGCAGCAGGGTCACCAGGAGCCCTGCAGGCTCAGGTACCACATGTGAAGAAGGGTTTCTCTCTGATCTAAATCAAATGCAGACCGTGATTAACACCACTGACAGCAGCTAGATTATACATGCACAACAACACCCCAGTCAGTCACTCCAATCTACACTGTACACATAACAATTCAGCTTTGGCAATTATATTTCAGTAATGTATTATTAAAATACTTTCTATAGTGTACAAAGCAGGAATAAAACCGGTATAATGTGAAAGGGAAGAAAACTGTTAAAGATTTACATTAGCTGAGTATTATTATGAATAATCCCAATTCTAGCAAATGATGGAAAGATCCCTTTTTTTCCCCCAGAGCTTTAAGTGCTCCATCTTACTCCTCCTTTGTCAACAGCACTAAAAAAGTGAGTGAATACCCAGAAGTAGGTCACAATTGCTAATATCCAAGGATACCATGTTTCTGTGGTTACCTTAGCTCTCCCTCCCTTTCTCCCCCTCTCTCCCTCTCTCAAACCACAGCACAGCCCCCGTACCACCACTCCACAGCGATGCCACATCATCCACTTCAAAACCCCTTCTCCCAATTTACACCCATGTTATCACACAGGGTCTGCACCACTGCTCCGGGCTCAGATCTGAACCTGTGATGCCCATGCAAAGAGAGCCGGGAGCTGCAGGGTGCCAGGGCCAGGTGCCACACTGTGTCTGTCAGGCTGTCTGTCCCCTGCCATGCTGCATCAGCACCTTCCCCGGATGATGGACAGGACGTAACGGCAGAGCTGTCAGAGACCAGCACCCTGGGATCCACAGCCCAGCCACACCTGATGGGCTGCTGGGCAGGAATAGGCAGGCTGGCAAGTTAGAGGACATCCTCTTGCCCCACAACAGAACCCAGAGTCAATCAGAGAAATTAGGCGTGATTCTACAGTGTCACTGCAGCCCTGACGCCCTCCTGCGTGGCTGAAGGCGATGTTTCTCTTGCACGTGTTCCAGCTAGGATGACATAAAATAGACTGAGGCTGTGGACGAGGAAACAGAGAGGCAAAGCTTGAGGCATAAACACAAAGCAAATCACACCGTGGCAGCTGTGTACAAAACGGGCCGGCTGTGCATTTGAAAGCGTGAGAAAGGAGCAGGCTGTGCACAGAAAGACAGGCTTCTGAGATGTGACAATTTTAGCACTGATTCACAAGTGGGTCTGGGCCACAGTTTTTAAAGAGTTCTTCATTGATTCACGTTTGGGCAGGCTTTGTATCAGGCTTTTGCTCGAATGGGATGTTCTTTCCCTTTTTTTTGAAAGGACCCATGGGGTGGTAGAAGTTGCTGAGACAAAGAGACTGGCAGCTGCAGTTCATTTTCAGCAGTCCCACAAAGTGCTGTGACTATTAATCTTGCTGGCTCTAAATTTGAGACATATTTACCCTTATTTGTTGTTGACACCAAGGTTCATGCCAACCACCTCCCTTGTTAGACTACTCAGGGAGTGCTCACAGCAATGGGAGACACACTGGTCCAAACAAACGTGTTTGCAGCATTTGGATTAGAGCTCCTGCTGGTGCATACCAGCACAGCCCAGCAGCGGATGTTTTAGGACCATATGACTCGAAGTGACTGAATTACTGAATCCAGCCATGATTGCAGACTTCATGTAATACTTGTTTAATCCAGAAGAGTCCAGACGGCATCTACTCTACACCAAGCACTTCCCAGCACCCTATCAGCCACCCTCTGACAGTACTTGCAGAGAACTGTGTGTCAATTTTAACCATTTTAGGTACCTGCTGAGTGCCAGATTTAAGCAACTTTCCACTTTGTCAAATTAACACTTCTCTTCTGTCCAATTTTCACCCAACTTTTATAACCTTCATAACTGCCTTCCTGTTGCTGTCAGCCCAAAAAAATACCCTTGGAAGTCAGTCTTGATTGAAACTGAGGCTCTAAGTGTTTTAACTTTTAATTACAGTTATTTAGCATGTGAATTGGAGGATCTCCAGGATTTGGGCTAACTGCTATGCAAATGTATACAGATCCATCAGCTTTCTACCTATAGGCTGGTAAAGAAGGAAATGATCAGATAAAGTGGGTACAGTAAAAAGCTTTGAGCTCTGGTGGATACATAGCCTGTTCATGGAGTTCTAGGCAAAAAAGACCACCAAATTATATCACAAACCATCAACTTTAATCCAATATCATCTGCAGTGAATCACAAAAAATAGATGTTTGACTGAACCTTTCAGAAAGGAGTTTAGTCCTCATCTGACACATCCAGAGGTGAAGAATTTGGCACTTAAAGTCTGTTCCGTCAGAAATCATTTCTACTGTTAAAAAACAAATTATGCCTAATTTCTCATATAAATTTGTCTGGTCAGCTTCAGTTTGCAACTATTGTTTCTTATTATGCTTTTCTCTGCTAAATTAAAGAGTTCTTTAATACCTGCTATTTTCTCACCATGAAGGTACTCACAATGTAATCAAGCCACTTCTCAGTCTTCTTTTTGATAAACATAACAGGTTAAGCACTCTGAGTCTTTTACTAGAAAGTATTATCTCAGATCCTAATCTTCTCAAAGCCTTTTTGGAATTCTTTTCTGCAACTTCATCATTTCTTCAACATTCTGCTGAAGATGTGGACACTCAAGCATTATCCAGTAGTCCACTAGAAGTGTCACCAATGCCATTTGCAAAGGAAATATCACATTACTGCAAGTTATTATTCCTCTCTCTACTCGTCCAAGAATCACATTCAGCTGTCTTTTTATATTAACATCTGTCAGCTAATGAATTGCCAAAGCAATTTTTTATGGAGATTTATCTGTAAATTGTCCAGATATACTAATTTAAATTGTTAGCTAAGTCATACATACCATTTGGCATCTCCAGCTCCTGTGAATCAAGTAGTCACTTTAAAGGCTCATTTCTCCATCCACATGCCTATAACAAACAGGAATGCAATTGTACATGGAGGTCCATCTGTCCCTTCTCAGGTCATACAGACCATTTTCCTCACCATGCCCCAGAGCATCCCAGATCTGTGTTTTCCAAACCTGAACATACAATCTTTAGTGCTAATGCAGCTTTTCAGTTTGCATGGTTCACATTACACTCAGTCTCTGCAACTCAAACAAGATTTCCAGAGAGGAGGCTACAGGTTGCCCTTTCACAAAGGATAGGGTAATCCTCCAAGCCCAGCAGGGAAGGAGGCACCTTTCAGACAGAGAAACACCATGAGAGGGTCGGAGAGGGGGCCAAAATGCGCAGCAGCAGCAGCAGACAAAATGGGTAGGAGATATGCAGGCAGGGAGGATCTGCTGCGCTGCCTGCCTTTTTGAGCAAACCCTTCTTTTTTCTCCACCATCAACCTCTGTTCTTCAGCTTGTCACTTACAGTTTTACCTTTTCCTCCACCCTACTTTCCCCTACAATGTCCTTTCTCCTGCTGCTTTTTATTCCCAGTCTGCTCATTCCCACTTAAACTCACCCTTCCCTGCCAAATCTCTTCATGGAAACAGCATTTCTCCCGCTGCTTTCACACCCCTCTTTTGGCTCCTGTGTGTCACCCCCTTGTCCCTTGTCCTCTTTCTCCAGGAGATTTGAATGTCTCTGGGGCAGGGACGACCTGAAGCCATCAGTCCCTTGTGCAACTGGACCCCTGTGCTTGCTAATTTTATTTTAGCTGCTATCCTAATAAATGTGACTAATCACAATAGCACTGTGATGTCTAGTAGGAGAGACTGATGAAATAATTGTGTAGCAGGGATGAAAAAGCCAGGCTGATGGCAAAGCAGAGCAGGCATTAACTGTTCTAGCCTTACATAACATTGCAGGCTGAGTGAGAAGCACCCAGAAGGAACTCACTTCTTATCTCACCCCTTCCTCCCCCTTTATTATGGGAAGAAAGAAAAAAAAAAGAAAAAAAAAGGATAAATTTCCTTTACTGCTGCTGCATGCCTGGGTGCAGGTCCCTCGGCTCACAGTGGGGTATGAGGGACAGTTGCCGCTCTGCATCGGCTCAAGACTCGCTCTAGCTCTGATCCCACACGGTTTGCTGGGCACAGAGTCAGGTGTCACTGTTAAAAAATGGTTCTCTGCCTTCTGATTCATGATGGCTTTTTTCCAATCTTCCAGTGGATGTGAAATATAATTTGAGCTTCAATATATGGCTGGGGGTGTCTTTCTTCTCTCGTTAATTAGTTATAACCCTTGTCTGGTACTGACGTGTATGTCGTTTTAGATGGCTGATATCTCCTACCCACCTTTCTGAAAGATTACAAAAGAGCCATGAAAATGAAAACTGGGAGATGGACGGATGGATGGAAGGATGAGGGATGCCTCTATTACAAGAAGCAAGCACAGAAAGCTTGGATTAGGGTGAACAGCTGGTGCGGATTCAATAATCAACTGCTCTGAAAGAAAAGCCTATTTTCTCTCATTCCATGGCATTAGAGAACAGGATACCAGAGCTGCCAACCTTACAATTGAAATCTGCCCACACAGAATAGCAAATTCCCCTTGGCTTGCATTTAAATGCTCCTGGCTCATTATAACTCCATACAGCCTTTAATACATACATGTGGTCTGCATATTACCCTGCAAACAGAGCGCTGCACTGCTTCTCTCAGCATGTCTCTGTCTTCATTTTAACACCAAAGGGAGGGATGGGGCGGGGGGAGAGAAAGGAGGACAGGGAGCTTATCAAAGCTGCGGCTGACAACATTGGTTTGATTATTGCTGCTGGTCAGGATTCATTTCCACAACAGGCAGCAGGTTGGGGTGGTGAGCGTTGATTTAACAGGCTTAGGAGGTTGTTATTTGAAACATCCCCTTGGGAATAACACAGCCCACTAAGGAACCAGCTCACAGCTGGGAGCCATCCCGGCGAGCTGTGGTGAGAGGAAGGGCTGCGGCACCTTCAGCTGTCGGTATCCACAGGGGAACAGCAGAGCTGGTACATAAGTCTCCGTATGAAAAATGGGGAGGCTTGTTGCCTGTTGATTTTTCAAGGTACTTTAGTGATGCTAAACATGGCAGAGTTACTATGACTTTCTTCAACCCTATCGGCAGCAGCAGTAGCTATAATTCACTATTCTTCCCCTTCCTGACAGCACGCCTCCATCTCAGCCTGGGGAGCCAGCCCTTGGAGGCCAAGATAAAGCCCTTCTCTTTGTTGACATGGTGCCTGGGCCCTCTTCTGGGGCTGCAGACCTGCCCAGGTGCCTGGGGACAGATCTCCTGAATGTGACAATTGGTGACAAATGGGACAGCAAACAGCTTCCAAGTGGGAACATTTTTCTCTTCATTCTGCCAGATGTGAATAAGAGGTTAAAGACTTGATACCTCACACTTGATCCCATCAGCCAGCCAATCTCTTGGCTTTTCAGTAAAAGTAGAAGAAATGTTTTGGTTCTAATGCCCTCTTTATTTTGAAAGATCAGGATAACAACGGTGACCAGAATTCTTGTTACCAAGCAATTTTGATCCATAGCAGGGTACTGAATATTCAAAGGGAGAGAGCCCAAAAGCTTGGGCTGCGGGTTTGCAGCCAAACACCCTATTAATAGTCACATCATATTCCTGCTTATTCAGTGGCCTGTTTCTTAAGGGGAAACACAGCTTGTCCCTGCTGCCCCAAATGGAAGGAGAAGAATGGAAGGGGCTGCATGAAAATGTGTCAGCCTGGGTCCCTCCTGTGTTTCTTGCAGAAAGGAAAGGAAGATATTAATGCAGATGATTTTGTTACATAAATACATGTTGTATCAGGGCCATTTTTAGCATTTGTGGGGGTGTGAAGAACTTCTCCAAGCTGCGTATCTATTTCATAGGATTCAGCTGAACTGAGGAAAAGGACAGAGAGTTTTAAGGTAAACTATCAAGATACATTTTATTTAAGCCCACGCAATTCTGTACAAGGCTCCACATGACAGAAAAAAGATTTTGCTAGCACCTCTCTGGCCTTAGTAATGCTTTTTAATGCTTTGTAACAGAAAGACCTCTTAATATAATTTGATAAAATTAAGGACAAATTCGTCATCAAATTTCAAGTAATATGTCTGCCATTTGGCTTCAGAGAGTTTCAGTTTCTTTAAATTTCAAAGGACTCTAACATTCAACTAAAATGGACTTTTAAAATCCAGAAATCCAACTTTTAGTTTAACCTCAAAGTCATTTAGACTTCAAATAGATAATTTTCTAGGCAGGAAGGACCCCATTTTTGAATGAAAAATAAAATCTGGAGTAATTTAACAAATCAGGTTCATAATATACAGAGCAGTTTTCTACCATCCCTTCCACTTTAGCCTCATGCCCCATCCATCCCTGGGAGGTGTGCGTGGCTCACTTCACCCTCCCTGACGTGTCCATCCATACAGAAGTCACAGAGTGAACTGTGGCGCTTGGCACAGCTGTGTCAGCTGGGGACATGTTATACTCACCCTAAAAATGGGCCCAGGTTCTGCTGTGGGCATAGGCTGGGAGTGACTGGGACTGACATGGGCAAAACTGGATTTTGCTCTCCTTCTGCACTGGAAGTGTCCAGCAGACAGAGCAGCAAGGAGATCCTCTGAGGTTTTTTGCCTGCAAATGTTTCCAAAAAACATTTTTTCATATTATCTCCATGGCCATCTGAGAACATTTTCCTTCTGGAACGTAGTTTTGTGGGACTGTGTTTTACTTACAGGAAGGCATCACCAAAGGGAAGTTTTCACGGGATTAACTAGTGCTGCAGTTTTTGTTTCTCATGTTCCAAAAGGATCTGATTGGTCTGAAATGAAAAAAATTTTTAAAATAACATTAAAGGCTAACTTTTTATAAAGCATCTGAGCTTGGCAATTTGGCTAATTTCCAAACAGTGTCTACACTCAGTGTTTCTCAGAGCTTGCCATGCAATCCACAAGGCAGCATGGCAGATCCTAGCTGGGTCACTGGTAGCTACAAGGTGCCCAGAACTAGAGGGAGGAGAAGGTTAAGGAGGAGAAGGGTTACCTAAATAAGTCTAATTTAATACTTGGCACTTCCATGGAAGCCTTGATCCAGAGTATTTTACAACCATGGTAAAGGATGTTAGTGTCATTTCATAAAATCAGAGATATGAGTGAATATTTTAGACACTTCACAGTTTAGGAACTCAGATTTTCTGCCATAGGGGTCAACTTTCTCAAACCAATGTTTTAAATTCATCCTGAATCTGCTGCCACTGGTGAATTACTTCTCCAAGAGATTCATTTCAAGCCACCATCTGAACTGGTGTCTTAAGTGGAAAAGATGTCAAGAATTAATTTCACTGGTTACAATAGTGCTTTTTGGTGGTACAATGACAAGAAAGACTCAAAAACCCCCTGTGCCTCCCATATTTGCTCCTCAATACTCCATCCCCTCATTCTGTTGATTACTTTATCTTGGATTTATTTTGGAGAGACTCAATTCCAGATGAAAACCTACCCTACTGTTAAGGGAAGAAAGGTTTAAAATTATTGCTCAGCATCAAAGAAGGAGACAAGATAAATACAATATATCATAATGATAAGGTTTCCTGGGTGACCCCTTAGACTCTAGAGCCCAACTTTTGTCACAGTGTTAGTAGGAGGAGGAGATTCAGGAGTTCAAGGAGACTTCAGAGAGCACTAAAACTGCTAAAACTATGCTTTATCCAGGCTGACTGCCCGAAGCCATGGTTTCTCTTTTTGGAGCAGGAAGTAAAGATCTTTGGGATATGCATCTTGAGACAAGGAGTAAAATTCATTTGCAGTAATAACGTATTCAACGTGAAAGAAAATAAAATCAGGGAAGTCTCATCATTAGGAACACTTGAACCTGGTTCAAAATAAAATATATACTGGAAAGAGGCATCCAGTACCAACTATAAGGACAGCTGAATGGAGAGAATAATGCAGAGACAGGTCTTTTCTACCTTTTGTTTCCATTAGAAACAAAGAGTTTCTCCAAGACATTTGTTTAACTGCTTGCCACAAAATAACACCACAAAAGCACTTTTTAGTGTGTGACAGGCTGAGACTTAATGAAGTTTGCAAAACCCAAACCTCACCAAACAAGTCACAGTGGCAAGCAGGTTAGAATTTAACAGGACATGTAAACAATAAAACCAATGAAATCATCCTCTCAGACTGCCACTCTGCATTACAAAAGAGAAAGTAAGGAAAATACAGAAAGGAGGGAAAATGCGGTTCAATGCCTTCAGCATGTGGCTGGGAAGCGGGAAAACATTAACATGGGATTTTGTAAAGATTTCACTGAATTCAGTATCTGTAGCAGCAATCCCAGCTCAGATACAATGTCCCTGGGCCAGCTGGGAGCCACCACTGTGGACACAGTGGTACCCCCTGGCACCAGGCTCCTCACCAGTGTCCTTCTGCAGTCACAGCAGTAATGGAGGGATGAAGGGTGAATCAACACATCTAAAATTTCTATGTAACTGTGGAAATGTCTATTCTCTTCCACCCAATTAAGGTGTTTAAGTTAGGGGCTTTGAAGTTCTTGTGTCCCTCTCTAAATAGAAAGAGAAATAGGGTACTTCAGGAGGTGGTTTTGGCTTTGTTCTAATGGCTATTTTTCCTGGCAACTAAAGCAATGTAATCAGACATTTCCACTTTCTCTTCTCCCCACCCACACCATTGCAGGTAGGTAGTTGACAGTGGAGCAATGTGATGAGCTGGGTTGGTAACCCTATCTGTGTTAAAAGAAACCCTGACAAAAAAACCCAACCAACCAAACAACCAAACAAAACCCACAGATATTAGATAAATTTAATCAGTTTAGTGGAGGAAACAGGCAGTGTCCTGATAGTGGGAATATTTGTTCCCCAGGGACATAAATCATCCTCATGGGTTTACATTAAGAATACAGAGGTGCACAACAGGTACTGAACCCATCCCGCAGAGCCTTTCCTCAGGGACCATGGAAGTCGGAAGGGTTGCATAACAGACACAGAAGGGAAAAAGTGAAAACAGGTAAGTCACAAATTCATAGTAAATCGATGAGAAGTGGAATGACCTTCACTTTTCTTCCCCGCAACTCTCATCCTTACAAGGAGAGAGAAAAAAATTTTACTATGTTATCTTAGCTTTTTTTTAACAGACACAATGGACTGTATTTTGTTGCTGTAAACCTTTTGCCAACAAAGGGTATATTTGTCCTAATGTGCTGCTTTGTTCACAGCATTGTACATTATAAGGACACAGACACAGTATCTATTTAGTCACTGTAATACATTACATTCCTTCTTAGTGATGTTTCAATATACCCATACAGGAGTTTAGAACTGAAAGTTTCCTTAGATAAATGTCTTCCTCTTTATTCTCATGTATCTATGCTAGACCGTTACCCTAGACGTTAAAATATATGTATAAACATATTTTGTTTTGTTTTGCTAGTGCTGTACGTGATTGCATGCACACATCTTTGCCTGCTCAAACAGGACCTGCAGCCCAGCTGTATTTGATAAATATTGCCTAACTGTGTTTGATAAATGCTGCCTTTAAAATCTTTCCTCTATAACATGAAAAGTCAATGCCCTAATTTTAAGTTGCCCTTTGAAAGCGAGCCAATATTCAGATGGATATCGACTCCAGGCCTGCTGGTTGTTCTACAGCAGTGTTTGGAAGGCTGCTGTTCTAATGAATGTGCTAACATTTGATACACACGCTAACAAAATCAATAGCACTATTTTTAAAAAAGCATGTGGCTTTACTAAGTACACTGTCACTACCCCGTCGTGCAGAAGTTTACTAGAAACCTCCCTATATGACTAAATTGATGTGTTTGGCTCATTTCTCTACTTGCTTGCCAGAATGCATAATACCAGACTTCAAGGACATTCAAAGTCAGCCTCTGCACCAGAAAAAAATGTTTCTTATTTAAGTTTGAAGTGTACGTCGTAGCCAGTACCTGAAACTCCCATACAAGTGTCAATTTTTCCTCATTTCTGCCCTGCTGTTGGCACAGAAAAGACCTAGGGGACCTAACACAGCTTTTCACATCAGAAATTCCTGCTTCTGTGGTTTCTGAATGAATTGGGTGACTATGGACAGAGAATAAAATGTCTTTATAGTCACTGTTGAATAAATTAATCCCTGCTCTTTTGCTCCTTGTCTTCAGTAGGCAAACACACTGAGACGTTCTTGAAGCTAAACCTTAGATCTGCTGCAGCCCATCTAAGTCACCCTGTTTTCCAAGCAGCTACTGAAAATATCCAATCCATGTGAGTGAACAAGCTAGAAACCTGTAAGGGAAAGGAATGTGTGTAAGAAGCAAACCCAGATGAAATCCAAATGCAGTGTATATTCAAGCACTTCTAGTCACACTGACTTGATTCCAGCTCTGAAAATGCATCTTCTCCTTAAGGAACTGATTCAACGCTATAGTACGTGGGCACGTACTTGAACCAGAGAGTAAATATAGCAATAAAGAAGTCAACAGTTAAGGCAAGATAGAAGATCAAACAGATTAATACTCTAATACTGTGTTCAAGTATGTCTTCAGTCTCTGAAGTTTCATAATTTAGGATTATGGAACTATGTGAATCAATCAAAACTAATTATTTCCATCATTTGAATCTTCAGTGCTAGTTAGTTGCCAAAACATGGCACCAACCTCATCAGAAGGAATAGAAATCTCTTCATATGCATTTCTATATGCCTGTACCAGGCATAGGCTGGCTGAAAAAGAAGCCAAGCAGCTACAACAGAGGAAAAATTCAGATTTTAAGTGAAAAGAAGTTTCATTTTCCTTCTAGTTTGAACAAGCATTTGCCATGGTAGGAAAAATATGACTTTTTTTTTAAACTTTACCATATTCCATTTTAACACTAAGGTTCCAAAAGAAAATATAATACTGGAAAGTTCATATAGCACATGGGTATCCTTCTGAAGTCCTGTAGAACTGATACAGAAAAGATAGAATATTCTTATCAGAGATTGAGAGGATATTCACTAAATGGAAAGTCTTGTAATTCAAAGCCTTTCAAATAATATTTTTTCACATAATGAATAATTAGACAGGGAAACTCATTGTCACATGCTGTTATCCAAGTGGAGAATAGAATCAAAGTGTAGATTCAAAGGGAGACTAGGCACTTTAATGGGTTAAAAGTATATCATAAGCACAAACTCAAAGAATTTTGGAGGGAATATAAATCATGTTCCATGTAATATCTCACCATGGGGGGTTAGGAATGGGTTTTTCTTGGTGGCAGATTACCATCATTGGCCTTCTGTGATGCTTCTTGTCTTGTCCTCCTAGCTGCCTGGTGCGTGTCCCTGCCAGACAAAATACCAGGCTAGATGGGTCACAGTCACCAATCCGTTACAGCAACTCCTACCTCTTCAAAATATTCCTCTCTCTTAGAGAAAGGGATAACTAAGAAAACACAGTTTTAACAACTGCTTCTTGCTTCTCTTACAAGGACCACCAAGAGGCTCCAGGCTATGTTGTTCTCCAGGCTACCCGTAGCACCACAGAAACAGGCAGGACATGCAAGTGATCCTGTGCCATGGCTGCACTGCTGCCAACCACATGCACGCAACCTGCCAGCAGCATCACAGTTAGCAGGCACAGGCTTCAAGGCAAATTATATCAGTCCTGTGGGCATATTGGGCCATACTCATCTGAAAGCCTGGGCTGAAATCTCCTGCCTTGCTACCAGTGGTAGTGATCTTAAAGCTGTGATAGTGATGCCCACTGCTGCAGCAGTCAGCTCTGGCCTACTGTGATCTTACATATCTAAATGTCATTATCCCCCTTTTAAAAAGACACTTAAAAAAAAAAAAGAAATTAACCAAATTATCCAATTTATCTGTATATCAAGTGAGAAGTTGATCCCAGTGCTCTTGAATCCCAATGATCTGCTTTAACCCTACCTTCCCTTCTACAGAGACACTGTAAAATTAGAACAAAGTGGCCTCTATGCATCTATAAAGGTCTGATACTGGAATGCAGAGAAGAAAAAGACTATTCTACCCGACATGCATAAGTAGTATGATGTAAACAGGAAAGAGTGGGAAGGCAATCTCTGCTGCAGGCCTTCCTAATGATACTGTACTTGTGAAACTACAATCCAATAAGGAACAGGCAGGAGAGCACAGGAAACCATCTATAGATCCATGGCTCATTCTGTTCCCACATTATTCAAACTGAAACAGGAACCTCATACAAGAATTCCAGAAGCTGGTGGTTGCAAAGATGCTACACGCTGATGCCATGTGAACGATGGCCAACTGAGCAGCTGGGCAGTCAGGTTTTGGGGCAGCTTTGACCATGTCTGGAGAAGACCCCAGAAGGTGAGGGGAAGCCTACAGAGGCAGAACAGTCATGAACGTGATGGTATGATGGAGCAACAATGAGGTCTGCAGACAAACATATCTATAGCTTCACTGAACTACCACAAACATTTGCTGAATTCTTCCCCACATTCTTCTGTCTCATATTATTTAATCTGCCTCAGTAAATATAGCCCTTCACGAAAAAGTCAAATTATCACAGACTGTTCAGTGGCCTGGGCATCACATCAGGGTGTCTAGCACACAGATACTAGGTTAGCTTTTGGACAGGTCTAACCTGATAGAGTACGAGCTATTTTTTCTCTTTACCTGACATGCCTTTCCACATATAAGTAATATATAAACGTGCACATTTCTGCACAGATCAGTAGACAATATTGCTTTGCACCCAGAACATGGGCTCTGCTGACTTTTTGAGCTCCTTCCATTCCTCAGGCAGCTCATTCAATCGTGATTCATTTTAAACAGATGATTTCCACGATGCTGGACAATTTCTTCCTTTTTTATTACCTGATCTCTCCAACTATAGAGGATATTTTGGCACCATGCAAAATTTTGTTATGTGCAGGTTGTAACGATACCTCTGGATTATGATAATCAAGGATGTTCCAGAAAGGGAAGAACTTTGTTATTTATAGACTCAGATTTTTATGAGAAGTACATCACAGTTGATAAGTGCTTCTCTAAGATCTGATACTTTGCCCATTGCTGCAAGAGAACTAATAATACCGGAAGGCATTAATATGTCTTTCTTACCCAAAATCATAGATCTGATTAAAGCACTAAGAACATTTTTCCTTCAGGCTCAGTTAAGATCTTTGTAGAGTGAAATTCCTGATAAAAGTAATAGCCATCTAATGCAATAGGCCAACATCTGGGCCCAATGAGCAGAGGGATTCTCTGGCCAAAACCAATGCAAGTTCAATGTGTGTGTGCGTCTGTGAGGGAAAAAAACAGCAAAACCTGCCCAAACAGCAATGGGGGATGTTGGAAGAATAGCCTTGAGAAATCAGCAAGAAGCTATGTGGGCGCAGAATACAGACAGATTTGGGGCGTGAAAATGGCCTGGATGTTTTTAATTTCTATTGCAATCAGACAAAGATTCTGTGTCCATTAGCTGTAAATAAAATGTTTTTGTTTAAGATTAAACCTCATCAGAAACTTCCAAAGGGAAAAAAAAACCAAAACAACAAAAAACTGTAAAGGCTCTGAATATTCACTAGCCACTCAGAGGGACCATGTTGCCCAATGGACACCTAGTCACATCTTCCTGCCTGTGTTAGAGGCACTTCCAGCTGGCAGCCCTTTCCCCTGGCACCTGGTGATGAAAAAGGTACCAGTGTAGGATACTGACCTGTTGTTAGGTTCTGTGGGACTGATGGAGCGTGGGCTACATTAGAGTGGGCAGGACAACAGCGCGCATCTTGTGCCACAGGCTGACTGTGGAATCTAAAATCTGCAAGAAAAAAGAATGGCCCAGGTTTTCTTGTAGATGAAACATTTTCATTTGTATGAATGCAGGTGAAAGACACTTTGGAATTTTCCATTTTGTATTCTGTTTTCATCTTAATGAGTACTAACTTATTTTTCCAAGAAGGGAAAACCCAGAGAACACTGATCAATAGAGGGAAACTGCAGAAGTTCTCATATTCCCCTTCACTCAGTTGTTAATACTGTATTTAGATGGGTATGTACATAGGAGCATATCATCTCTAATGGCCAGGTTTCACCAAAAGGAGTTGAATTCATTGCTGTGGCAATTAAGGAAAGCTCCAGCAGGATCACACCCAAGATGAATTAAGCCACATGACTCCTTAAATCTGTTCCCCACAAACACATGGATGCTGTTGCTCCTCATCAGCCTGAACTTATCTAACTGCAGGTTCCTCAGGCTTGGCTGCTCTCTGGCCAGCTACCATGTCTTTGGACATGCCCCCTTTGGCCTGGTAAAAAAAGGTGAATAGCTTTCTGCCAGTTTAGCATGCTGAAATAACTGGACACCGGGGCTGGTTAGTACTGGAGATGTTTGAGGGAAGAGGCAGGGTCCCATGGCTGGCCATGGGAGGAAGAGCATGACCATGGCAACAAGCTGAGGTTCTTGTGGATTTACAGCCAGAACTGTGAAAAAGCAGTACCTTTCCTTCTGTGAAATGAAGACACTAATGCCAACTAATAGAGCTGTGGCAACTTTTCAGGTGACTGCCCATGACCTAGACATTTGCTACAATAGTGCAATAGAAGAAAAAAGTGACTTGGTATATCTATCTAACATCTAAATTACTTGCTTTTCTATTAACTGATCAACTTCTTGCAAGACATGTTTATTTTTTACAGAACAGCATATTGTGAAAACCAAGCAATTCTTTTGCAAGCTGTAAAATACAGTCACTGCAAGTGGGCACCAGTGCAAATAAAGCAACGAGTGCCAAGAAGCATTATACCCCCTGCCAAAGACCCCCTCTTTGTATTTATTATATGTTAAAACAAGGTGCTCTCTGCAAGCTCAGTTTCAGAGCCTAGAGGTGCAAGATCGAATCACATACTCTGATGGTGCCACTGATATGGTGGAGGAAGCCTGACACTGTGCTGCTTTGACTCAGACCAGCCCTGCCAAGCGTGGGAGGACCGGACTCCAAAAGTGATGGGTACTCGCAGTCAGTGTCAATGGCAGGGCAAGGCACAGCTGACCCACGGCTCCTGGCGCTGGGCTCTGAGGGCATCTCCTGCTTCCCCCAACAAGTGCTACCCGGTCAGCCTCTCCATTTGCAATTAAACAGAACATCATGTTTACAGTGATGTTCATTACAGCTGTACATGTATTTTGGACCTTTCTGCTGCACAGAAACATAGTAGTTTATGCAGGCATTTGGACATCTCAGGGCGCCTCATCCTCTAAATGAATCTAACCCCTCAACAACCTTCTTGGGTAGATACTGTGTCATTGGCTTCCCCAAGCAGAAATCAAGTGTTTTGCAGCTGAGTGGCCTGCTAAGGCATGAGTGTGTCTGTGGCACAGCAGCAAGAGGAACCAGTCATGCACTGAGAGGGCAAGGACTCTGATTCGTCATCAGGCACCATGGCCTCCCACAGCCCCTGCGCCTGTGCCCTGAGGGTCAGCCCCATGCTGGCTCTGCCTGTGGACTTCAATAGGCCCATTGAGATGTACCAGAACAGGATTTGCCTTTGCCTTGTTCTGCCAAATGGATGTAACAGCGACAGAGAAAATTCACGGAAAGGATATTCTGGCCTGTCATCCAAGTAGAAGAAGGAATAGGAAAAAAGAGAAAGTAGAGTAACAAGGGAAATCAAAATGAAAGCAAGTGGGGGAGATAGGGTGGAAATATACCTCCTGGGTCTTTGGCCCAGGTTCCTCACTATCGCAGCAACTGTGTCATGTAAATCTCCTTAAACTCAATCTCACACTTGTTTGACCTCTTCTGAATCCCCCTACTCCCATTGGGAAAACTATTTTGGAACCCCACTCCTCTCGTGGCTAGAAACCTTTTAATTTCCAGCATAATTTTATTCACAGCCATATGTCCACCTGTTCTTGTGCCAGCTTTGTACCGTAGCTTAAATAGTTCTCCCTGGATGATTTTAACCTCTGTTCTGGTTTCATGCTTAACTTAAGCTGACCCTGTGTATGACCTGCTGCCAAACAGGTATTTCCCTCACCTCCCTCCAGCCGGTGGCACGGGCATATCCTGCATCTCCGCTCTTGACAATGGGTCACACTTCTTCCTCCATACTGCACTAGTGCTCACACTATTAATGACCAGTCTTGGAAAACTCATCTAGCTGAAAATTAACTCAGAAAAGATCCCTGATCCCACAGATATCCAAGTATAAACACTGGGCCAAGGGAGGTGTCAGGACTATGCAGCACAGGCAGAGAGAGGTCAAAAAACTGGACATCCATCAGTTTAAATCAATTGTGAATCCACATCTGTGGTGGTTTAGTCCCTGCTGGGGTCTGAGACCACGCGGCCGCTGCCCCTCCCCCACAAAGGGACTGAAATACAAACCCTGGGGCTGAGATAAGGAGAGGTTTAATACAACAGTGCAACAGCAACACAACAAACAACAACAATAACAGTGATAACAATGAACAGAGCAAGATATATATACCGATACAGCAGTGAGAGGACCGGCTGCACCAACCACGCGATCACCGATTCTTCCCGCGCTCTGGCTCCCGGACGTGATGTCAGCATGGTATATGAATAACCCGGCTAGAGCTTAAACCAGGACAACATCCAAAGAGAGCAAGAATTCACTCTTACCCTTTCATATCAACAAGTAATAAGTCACACTTCTAATTTCTTCTTGTCAGATAGGTTGTCCATCTTCCAGTTATCCTCTGCATTTGTTTCTGCTCTCTGGAGTAGGGGATGACCAGACCTGGACACGCTATTCTGAAGGAGACCTCATCAGTGCCCTCTTAATGGCATTCATACTTCTCTTTCTGAGTTAGAAAAACCTTACCTGACATGTCCTGACACTGCAAGGTTTTTTCCATTGAGAAAGAGAATGAAAAGGTCTGAAAGACCCAGTGAGGTGGGCAGAGAAAGAGGACACAACTCTTATCCAGAATGAAAGCAGAGTCTAGAGGCCTCTGTCAGTCCTGGGGCTTCATGTGCTGAACCCTGCCCTAATGTGCTCTTAGCACCTTTGCCTTCCCCAGAGAAGTTCCTATGTAATTAAAAACCTTTCCCCGGATAGTGGTGTGAGCATCCCAGTGCCAGGGAGGTAAGAGAAGGTGATGCTGTCAAACCAGACAATGGCAGTGCTAGTGGTTTCCTCACATCAGACAGGTGCTTCTGTTGTTAAGCACAAGAACCATCTAACTACGTATGCTAGTCAGGTGTATGTTTAAGCATGTTGTTGACATAGAGCCTACATGTCCCTTCAGATGATACTTTGTAAAATGCAAGAGGTAAACAAATGAAACAGATCTAAAAAGAGTAATAGGAGGAAATAGAGGAAAAAACTCTCTCCAGAGAAGAAAGAAAAGAAAAGAAAAGAAAAGAAAAGAAAAGAAAAGAAAAGAAAAGAAAAGAAAAGAAAAGAAAAGAAAAGAAAAGAAAAGAAAAGAAAAGAAAAGAAAAGAAAAGAAAAGAAAAGAAAAGAAAAGAAAAGAAAAGAAAAGAAAAGAAAAGAAAAGAAAAGAAAAGAAAAGAAAAGAAAAAGAGAGAGAGAAAGAGAGAGAGAGAAAGAAAGAGAGAAAGAGAGAAAGAGAGAAAGAGAGAGAGAAAGAGAGAGAGAAAGAGAGAAAGAGAGAAAGAGAGAAAGAGAGAAAGAAAGAGAGAAAGAAAGAAAGAAAGAAAGAAAGAGAGAAAGAGAGAAAGAGAGAAAGAGAGAAAGAGAGAAAGAGAGAAAGAGAGAAAGAAAGAGAGAAAGAGAGAAAGAGAGAAAGAGAGAAAGAGAGAAAGAGAGAAAGAAAGAAAGAAAGAAAGAAAGAAAGAAAGAAAGAAAGAAAGAAAGAAAGAAAGAAAGAAAGAAAGAAAGAAAGAAAGAAAGAAAGAAAGAAAGAAAGAAAGAAGGAAAGAAGGAAAGAAAGAAAGAAAGAAAGAAAGAAAGAAAGAAAGAAAGAAAGAAAGAAAGAAAGAAAGAAAGAAAGAAAGAAAGAAAGAAAGAAAGAAAGAAAGAAAGAAAGAAAGAAAGAAAGAAAGAAAGAAAGAAAGAAAGAAAGAAAGAAAGAAAAGTCCAACCACTCTTTAAAGGATTTTGCACTTTGGACTCTGACAGGCTACCTGGTCCTTGGTGTCTGGTCCATCACCACCCTCTCTCAAGCCCACAGTGGCGCAGCATGAGTGACAGGTCTCCCTGGATCCTTTGTTTTCAGGAAGAATGCAAAATTGCCAGAGTAACTCAACAATTCAACACTGAATTCAACACTGAATCACTTAGCACCTGATAACAAATACGTGTAGACAGGATGTTCCCTGGTCAGAAAGGCATCCCTCTGCCTAGCAGCTGAATGATATAAACTCTGCTGCAGCTTTGACACAGGACCTTCATCCCGGGAGCTAGAAGATAAGGCCTGCTTGAGGCCACAGGCTGGCAGCACAATGAATCTGTAGCCTCCATCTGCAGAAGCTTCCCCTGGATCACATTAATCATACCTTAACACCACAACCACTTACTTCCTTCCCTCTCACAGCCCTGCCTGGTGCAGGACAGTGAGCCAGGGGTTCCTGTCAGAAAGGGGTGTAAAAGTGCTGGGCAGGACTGTCAAAAAGAGACCTGAACTCCCTGGTATGCGCTGTGATCACTGGGCTGTGTAGACCTATATAGCAAGTTTACTGCCCATCCACAGACCACCTGGTCTTCATGTGTGTGGCGGGTCTCACATGAAGGACACCTCAATCATCTGTGCACACGCAGTGGATCTGGTCTGTGTCTGTCTTCAAATACCAGTTAGCCTTCTGGGGTTTCTGGACATCTTAATCTAGATGGAAAAAGAGGGCTTGTCCCACTGAGGTTTTGCCCTTTGGAATATCAGAAATCTTCCCATTAAACTACCTTTGCCTGGTTATAGAAATAAGTATTTCGTGAATAAAAATCAGGAAACAAATAGGAAATAAATAAGAGTTACTATTAACACTTTTAGAAAACCCTACAAATATGAAAATTACCTAATCCTTAGATTAAAGCCATATTAGGGGACCAGAGGGATATATAATTGCTCTGCTGTCTGGATTATCTGATGGAGTAACACTCAGAAGTACTGCTTGCCAACTGCATACATAAACCTGGTTTATCGCATCCCCAATAAAGTAGATTATGCTTTTGTGGTGCCCTTATCCACATGTTCAATCAACAGGACTGCATTACCTTCCTCAGTGACCTTCATACTGCTATTTCAAATTAAACAGCCAAGCATTAATCCCCAGCTTCAGCTAAGGTAATTGGCTGCGGTGCAAGTGGTGCAACCTGGGGCAGAGCTTTGTGGTGGCATCAAGGTCAATTATCTCAGAAGAGAGAGGAAAAACCCCAGCAGAGGAGACCTTCACCTTGAACCTGCCATGTATCACCAGCAAGGCTCACCCACTCTGAGTGCTTCGTACTGAATTGTGGTCCTGCCATGAGTGGCATCAGGCACCAGAAAGAAAGGGAAACTAAAAAGCAGAGTTTCCCCAGTGCTGCTCTAATTAGGCAGTTAATTAGGTGTGAGCTGAGATGGATGTGCTGCTGCAGAGTGTGGGTTTGAGGTCCTGGTCCTGGTCAGAACAAGGGCGAAAGTATAGATTTAGGTTTAGTTGGAATGAAGCTAGAAACTTACAATTTGATCTAGCAAGATTTTCTCTGGTGCTGAAGGACTTTACCAGTTTTACAGGTCATATGAACCTGTGTTATAGCAACCTGTCTCCTTGATCTCATTTGGCATTTCAAACACTATCAAATCTGAGGGACTTCTGTCTTCTGTACTTTTATCTGCCTGCCTTTGGCAGCCTGTGGCTTCCTCAAGGCAGACTTCAGTTCCAGAAGAGACCTTCTCAGAGACTCTTCCTGCTTACCCAAGTCCTGAAAAAATGACAAAGGGAAAATGTTCTCTATTTTACAATATTTTATCATGCATTAAAGAGGTATATATTTTAACTGAGTTAAAAATGTTTAATGTTAAAGTTTGCAATTATTGATAACTATCTTAAGACAGAAATTCTTAGATATTTTAAAACTCTAACCATATTGTCCCAGCTCTGTTATCCATACAGAATATGATGCAGCTATGTAAAGCTGCTATGACTGCTAAGTGTATTCAATTATCTCTGCTAGTTTTGTCCAACTCTCCCATACTCTCCATTCATCTCAACGTTCACTAAATATTTTAAGCTTGTTAAGTGAGCTCATGCATGCATCACAAATAAGCACTTTGGGGAAAAATATGGCCATTTTATCCACCTCAATGTATGGGCATGAACGTACCACTAATCTGTGTAGAGCTGTGAGACAGTGTCCCTTTTCCTCTTACCCTCCTACTTCAGAAAAAAAAAAAAACCCAAACTTTGGAAAACGGGCAATGGAAACGCAGGGATTTCTATAGGGAACCCACGGAACAATGCATGCATTTGCTGCCCGAGTAGTGGGCTCCCATTGTCTCATCTCTGCACACATAATAGAGGCTTTGCCAGTGTGGAAGCTAAATGGGGAACAAATGGATGGACAGTAAAGATGATGTCGGCAGAAAGTGGAAGAACCTCCTTCTGCTTCTGCTTCTTTCAAAGGCTTGTGCATAGTAATTCCTCTCCATTGTCGTATACATAGAGTATATATTCATGATATGCTTGCTAAAGAAATGCTGGCTGTGGCCAGCAGAGATGCCTGCATAAGTGCCTTTATTCCACCAGTCCCTTGGAGTTCAAACAGTATGGCATCCATGAGTGGGGAGCAAAACACCAACTCTTATGTTAATGAAGATTACAGTGAAGAATGGAGGGGATGAAAGCCCGGCTGCTCACCCACTGACAGCAATTCAGGGGATTTCCCTTACAACACCGGAGTACTCAACTATAGCTAAGTTTCATCAGAACTTTCTTTACAAACCATTTCAGAGGTTTCACAACTGGGCTGGAAAAATTTACATGGTGTTAAACCCTTCATGTCAGGCCTCAAACAAATGTAAAAAAGGGCTGTTATTTTTGTGTGCAAGACACAGAGATGAAACACACTAAAGCACTGCAGATACACATACGAAAAGCTATGTAGTTAGAGACTTAGCTGGTACACATTCAAAGAGTTACACAGAAGTCAGATTAAGTTAATTTACCCCAGCTGATAATTTAGATTGTGAAAACTAACGCATCTGTTTTTCTGGCACTTTTAAGTCACATTATACCAATTTGAAGGAAACGAATTATTTTCTGTTAAATTCTGTGGGATGACTCAAGAAGTCTGTAGAGAGGTGATCAGTTCCCATTCACTTCCAGAGGACTTTTCCCCCAAGGATTTGAAGCAGCAATCAGCAGCAATGGTAGTTCTTCCATCCCTTCCTCCATCAGTCTCCTCCACAAACTGCAAGCTGTGAGATTTTAAACACTCCTATTGCTACAAGTGGAGAAATAAAAGACATTGCTGAAGTATCACTTTTCAGACCATTCATCAGTCCTCAGTGTATTTTTGGTCTGGGAAAAAAAAACCACCTACATTCATTCTTTTTTCTCCTGAACTTTTTTTTTTATAATGCTTGATAACAAGATCCATTCCAAGATCCATACCAAGAATTCCTTGAAAACTATAAAAGGCATCTCCTATTTATAAAGTTGAGCACTAGTGGTTTTAACCTGTGTGTCCTCACCGGCTCCACCCTGGGCTAATAGTGATGTAGTATCTTTACTGCCCAAAGACACAGTGGTGGTCCTGCGTAGAGCAGGCTCACAGCCTTCGCCTTTGAAGGCATGGATCTGAAAACTGGCTTCACCATGAAGAAACCAGAGACCACAGAGGGGCTGGGATATCTCTTTCTTCATGCAAGCCGGCACCTCCGAGGAAGAAGGGAGATGTGGGGAGGCTGACAGCACTGCCAACATGCTACCTACTGTGAGCATCAAACCTGTCTTAAACAGAGGAAATTAATACCAAGCACCTCATGTAAATGGCATCTCGTTTGGGACAAAAGCCAGAAAATATAAACGTTGGTTTGCTCTGCTCATCACTCACATGACTGTGCCTTTTGTTTTTCAGTGTGATGAACAGCAAGGATAGAAAATCAGCCCCAGCTCTGAATTTCCTGGCTTTTGTCAGTTGATGTCACACCCATAACATTATTCAAACAGGGGGTTTTGTGTGTAATAGATAAATGTCGACAAAGCCTTGTCTAATGCCTTTTAGGTTGCTAGGAAACCCGGCTCTGTAGCCACCACAGAGATATCTCTGGCTAGGGGCTTAGATAAGCTCTGACTTGTTTTGATTAGGTGAGCTTTATTGCAGAAAAGACAGCAGCATGCTTGACATCACGAAAATATGACCTACTACAAAAACAATGGCACAAAGATCGTTTATTGCTCATGGTCGCATCCATGGGAGAACACTAAGAATACCTTTCTAGCCCACCAAATACGTCCCCCCAGAGAAATCCACACCTTCTAATTAAGGAGTCCCATGGTCCCCTAAGACTTTGGGCTGCTGCTGCTAACACCTCTGTATTAAATGGTACTGTGGTGAAAAGTCATTATTAGCCTGGCTTAATTTCATGTTTCAGGAGAATGGCGGTATTTGTGGTCTAGTGGGTAGAACAGATAACTAAGATTTAGACTGCCTGCATTCTTCTCCCACCTCTGCATTTTAATGATCGTGCTTGAAAAATAAGTCTGAATGAGTTGTACCTGTGGCAGATATTTATGCAACCCCATTAATGGAGGGGGCAAAGGGACATGAACCTTTCCGCTGTTGCTCGTGGTGACCTGGGGTCTGCTCAGGGGTGCTGAAGCTCTTCTCCCTTCAGACCCAGCATGTCTCTGCCTGCTTATGCTACTCCAACACCCTGCCCCTGCCTATGACATGCCCATCAGGCATTTGGTGAAATGGTGGAAATGTCATGCCCTCCTGATAACTGATTTCCATCCTTCACCTCCTTACTGATAGGAAGTTTTTCCCCTGATCTACCCTACTGCAATCCAAGCACCTTACTTCTTGTCTTGTCCATAGCACATATAATGAACAGGTTATCCTTTCCTCTCTGCAGTGACCTTTTACATATTTGAAAACAGTTATCTTTTCTTCCTCAGTCAACTTTGCTCTAAACGAAACAACCTAATCTCTCTCAGTCTTTCCTCATAAAGATATTTTTCTGAACCTCTTTAACTCCATGGTGTATTGCCTGTGAAGGCAGGGCAGAGATTCTGCAAGCTATAGACAAAAACGACCATATTGAGGTGCAAGCACCAGTCTGACCACATGGTGACTCATGCTGTACCTGTGAGCTATGCAGTTTCTGTCCAGGTTGCTGGCAATAGCTTGGGATCACATAATCTACTCTTTAATCAGGAAGGAATGAGGCAGACATGTCTGATAATGTATAGGGTTGCCAGGGGATAGTTGTGTGCAGCTGAAGCAGTCGACAGACCCTGGGTTCATGCTGGGGTGTAAGCAGACTCAGGACTTTCAGTTTGGTCTAAGTTTACATTTACATATTTACATTTAATGAAGTGCACTGCTCAATGAAATACCCTCGTGTGACAGATACAAGTTGTACCAGTCAGAAGAGACAACCCAGCAGAATTGCTAATAGAGTTTAAAAAGGCTCTCCCTAAATTCATGGCCAATTACATGAAAAGTTTCATTCACGCAGAAAGTGTAATCAGCCCATAATCATAGCATTGTTAAAGAAATCTCTGCTCATCAATCTATCTCAGGTAAAGCTATTACAGGAGTTAAAATGTGATCCAAAGGATGAAAACAATCAGTCTCTTTCCAGCTAATTGGGAAAGCAAGTTTCAGAATAATGAGTTCTGCACCGAGAACTCTGCAGCTGAAGTGTTTCAGCTGGGAGAGCTCAGTACAAACAGGTACTTTCCCAACCATTCAGTATATAGGTTAATATTAACATTAGGCATTGCACATTTAACTCAACAGTCTCGGAAGCAGTGATATGGTATGCTTCCCTGCACCCATCATTAAGCCTTGGGTTTGTGTGCTGTGTTCAAACACATCATTATGTCCTGGGACCCTGTTATGGAGGAGACAAAAAGCCTGTTTACACTGTCTTTGCAGCTCATACCTGGAGCAAGCCCTGGTCCCCTGGCTGCCCTCTATGATTTGACCTGTGTCCCTCAGGAACATGTGAACCGTGGCCACACTGCTGTGTTCTGGGAACAAACCTGGCATCCTACCAGTCTCCACTGCTGTCTGCAATTGGGGGTGAGCATCCCCATGCCTCCCCAGCATCGGGGTCAGAATGCACTTGCCCCATGCATGGCAGAGGACCACACCAGCAACATCCTCATAAGGTGACCAAGTCCAATAAATGAGCACAGAGGCTGTTACAAAAACCCACTGCCTGCTTCTGCTATGACTGCGTCTGCTGCCATTGCTTCCTCAGTACAGCGTCAGAGTCCCACCACAGAAGACCTCACACATTGCGGTGCAGGCAAGTCCAGCTCAAACTGGGGCTATGGATGGCTACATACAGATGCCTGTCAGAGCTGATTTTGGCCAGATGGTGTTTGTGAACTACTGTTGCCCCAATTATATGCCTGGCTCTTCGCTGCCAGCCAAGCTGTGACATAGCAAGTTGTTACATGGCAGTGCTCTTGAGGCCTGGATGTTGTTCTTGGCAAACAAGGATGGGAGGCTGCTGGTGGAAAAGGCTGCTTGTGTGTGTGTGTTTCTGTGTGTGTGTATGAATGGTACCCAAGGCATGAGGTGAGATGAGTTTCTTTTGTCCTGACTCCTGAGCTGCCCATGTCTGCTGAAGAATGCCCAAATCACACAGCATACCTTTCCTAAACATATTTGTACCTAAACATAACTTTTTACTCTCATCTCTTGCGTAAATATAACTTAGGCAAGACACCTACCAAACCTAGAAGCAATGCCAGAGGCAATGCCTCATGCCTGGGGCCCCTCCACTTGTCCTGAGCATGGCAATAAAGCTGGAAGGGGTGAATGAATGGCCCCAGAGAGTCTCAACTGTCTCAAGGCTTGTCAAGGTCCTAGACCTCTCAGACTCGGCATGATGCTCAAGTCCCAGGTGACAGTGCAGAACAGAGCATACTGTTACAGCACAACAGTCCCAAACTGGTGTAGCTCATGATAGAAGCATATATGTCAAGCTGCACCAGCGTGATGGTTGGTATCACAGCTCTTTATATGTGCAGCCTTTGTTTTGATGAATCTGAAGTCAAATTACTTACTGCTGCAGGCCAAACCCACAGCATGAACTGGCCTCAGCCAGTTTATGCTCTGTGGACATCCTGAAAATCCTGACTATTGAAGTCCTGAATTTCTTTTTGCACCTGACAGACTTCTGAGGTTTTTATTCACAGGGTTCAGTAAAAAAGCCTGAGTATTCAAATAATGAGAGGATTGATTTAGAGCTCCCCAGATTTGTACTTTTCATGCCAACGAGGAGTCTTTGAGCACAGCTGAGTGACATTTGTGTGCATGAATATAAGCCTATGGCCATTGGAGAACAGTCTTGGGAGGAGGCAGTGAATGTGCCCAGGTCTGTGTAGGTATTGCCTGTGGTGTGCAGATCCTTGAGAACAACCCTCTCAAATGCATGCAAGTTTCTTCACAGACGTAGCTATTTAGCTCGCTTCAGATAGAAGCTGGGCTGATACGATTGCATGTAGATGACTGGGATACCAGGGCTAAGTAGCAAATCTGACTACAAATGGACTGTGTGGATGCACCCAGAGTCATGGATTGTGTTCACAAAGTTGGAGAGGAACAAGTACAATTTTTCCAGCTGTACTCTGCACAGTAGAAGTTTTGGCAACTGCATGCATGCTCTTACAACTCTACAAATAGGTACTCGGAAATACCCCAGATTCACTTCTCTACCTCATGGAAGAAGAGAGGAACCAATAAGGCATATGACAACCAGTTTCTTTGATTTACTAATGACACTGTCTGGCTTTAAACTCCACTGGTTTGCATATCTTGTTACTGGAAAACTGGGAAACTGTACTGACTGGAAGCAGTGTAAGTGAGGTATCGATCTGTATATCATCCATATACTGATGGCATCTCAACCCAATTCCTCATAGGCTCTGGTTCCATGGGCAGGTGAGATGCCTTAGCTATGAACTGTTGCCCAGCAGTGGTCTTGCAACCCAGTCATCTCACGTTTCTTCCCCTTTCCTGACCATTCACTTACCCCTCCACCTAATGTGCGAGTTTGGACACTCATTGGTGCCATATATGAGCTTGTGCAGCTCCTTAAACCAGAAGAAAACTACCTTTTTTTTTTTTTTTTTTTTTTTTGCTGGGTTAGGTTTCCTCTGGATTAGCAAATGGATGTTGATCACAGGTGGGTCTGACAAGCGCCAGAGTTGACACAATGTAAACATCAGGTATGCACAGCTGGAAATGCAAGAAGTCAGGGGACAGCAGGACCTCCCTGCCCAGTGGTGGATGGCCATTAAATCATCTCATCTTACAGGATTGCATCTCTCTGTTTTGGCCACACACTGAGCAGATGTACTGACAAGAAATAGTCTAGGGGATATTAAGCAATTTCCCCTCCAAAAGTCTAGCATCTAACAAAAAGGACCCCTCACAACTCATCCTTTTTATACAAAAGCCCATAGTGAAGACTACAAAACCTTCAGCTCAGTGATTCGATAGACTGTGCCACAGTTAAAAGGACCAATGCGAACAGACTTTCTTTACTCCTTGTCATATACCATCCTCCAAAACAATACAAACTCCTTGGATTCAAAGAAACACAGAAAATCAGGGTTGTCTGTGTACTCTCGGGTGTGTTTCCCAGCCTATTTACCAGTCACCTCACCTAGAGCTCGGAGAGCAGAGAGGTCTGTCATCAAAAAAGATCACAGCATTAAGAGGTGATGTATCATGTCCATTGATTCAGATCTTCCTTCCCTGACTTGAGTATTAAAAACATGGCTCAATAACAGGCCAGATACCATCTTTAAGGCCTGTGGAAACTGTCCAGAAGGTATCTGAAACAGTAAATGGCTGAAGTTCAACTAGAGTCAGTGAAGAACTTGCCCAATTTAGAAATGGAGTTCTCCTCAGGGTTGCCAGCCAGACCCATTCAAATTTGTGAAAGCATATCTAATTTACACACTTTCGGTGTGCCTGCTATTATTTCTGCCACAAGGCTGAACTTTTTAATGAGATTAATGATCCATGGGTCACTGTGATCAGTGATTGATGAAGTTCTCAGCAAAATCAATTTACTGTTTCTTTCTACCAAGGGTGGCTGCCACTCTACTGCATCGCAAACTGGGTCACAATTAAGACAACGTAGTTTGATCTGGTTTTCCCTGACCAGACACTTCAATTCAGTGCCTGTAGTTTGTTGAATACAGTTTTCCAGTAACCTCAAGGGACCTTAATGGTAGCAGTGCATTAACCCACTGATGCTAATTTCCAGGATTGGGTATTAGGATATGCAAATGAATTAAATTAGATCTTGATCTCAAAGGGTATCATAAGCTGTCCCTTGAGCTTTATGTGCTTTTGGACATGATTTGATACATTAACATTTAATTTCTGCCAGGTGTTGTTCACCTTCCTCTGAGGTAAAGAGATTACAGTGCGACTCAGATCTTGTGCTTTCCTCCTTCCTCTGTTAATAAGAAATAAAAGATCTAGTTTCTCTCTCCTCTTCCTTCCCCCACTGCTTTCCTCCCACACTGTTTTAAAAATCTGACAGTAATGTGAAAAATACTTGTAGGGCTCTGTTTTTGCTCAGTGACTCCTGGATCACGTTTGCTACCTTGATGTGCCAGTGCGGTTGAGAACTGAGCAGCAAGACTGTTTTCACTGCTTTTCTTCACCCTTGTACTGCTCTGGGACAGCTGCTTTACCTCAACACAAACATAAGAACAACTAAGAGGAGATTTTAGCCAGAGTCCTGGACTTGTGCTGATCCCATCACCTACTGGGATGGGATTTGGGGATATTGGTCAGCCCAGTGTGAATATTTGCCCCGTGCAGGCCCTCAGGACAGTTCATAGCTTTGCAGCTCACCGCGCTATTTGATTTATGGAGTTCCAAGTGACCTGGGACATAACCACTGCCAATATTTAAGATCATAGATTTTAAAGGTCAGCAGGGACCACTAGCCTTCATTATACCAGAAGCCAAATAATTTAATCCAGTAAATCCTACCTCAAATTCATATCTTGTGGTTGAGCTGAAGCATATATTTTCAGAAGCTGCTCCAAACTCAATTTAGAGATTTCATTATAATGAGGTATCCCACTGAGATCTCTGTGTCCCTGTACCCCTCCTTGTGTGCAGCACCATGTGTGATGTGCTCACATCTCCATTCTTACAGTATAGTTTTATAGCTTAAAACATTGCTGATTTTGGTTAGAGCAGCATTATTTACTGAAGGCTGCCAATGTGTTCTGCCTTGCTTAAGTCATGGTTTTATGATGTAAATTAGACAGATAATACTGTCCATAAACCATACTGCATGATCAGATGGCAGACTAAGCTTAGTGAGATAGAGATTTCCTTTTTAATTAAAACTGCAACACTTCTTTGTGGTGGATTAACACTGAAAGGGTCACTGAAGGAAGTGAATTAAAGTAGGATTCTAATGATAAGGAAGTAGCCTTTTTTTTTTGAGCAATTTAACAGTATAACAACTATGTCACTTCCCAATGCCTCTCTTGCAGGACTCCTAAGATTACCTTTCATTAACGCTTAAAACACCTTAAAGGTAGTAAAATGTCATGCTCATTTTATTGGTATGAAACCCACTGGGATGTGGAAGGTTAAGATAATAATGAAATCATATTTGGCTTCTCTTTTGCAATCTTCATCTAGATGATGAGACTTTGGTTTTGGAAGCACCTGATACCCAGGACTCCCACTAATTTCTATGGGAGTCGAGGGATCTTCAACAGCTCCAGAAATCAAGCCCCAGTAGTACTTTTTAGGTAAATCATGTTTTTCCCTCAGAATGTGTGCACTCAGCAGTTAAACTGTCATACAAACATGGAGCTTTAATTCCCACAATACCCAGTCCCGTTGGCCAGCTTGTCCCGGAAGACTGTCAGTAACCAGTGCTGCCACAGATGTCACACTTGCACTGAAACATCCTGGTTTTTCGATGAAAAGCAGCCTAGAATATTTTCTTTTCCCTAAACTCTCCCAAGCTATAAATTCTTGAATCAGACTGATGTGAGCCCACCTTCACATAGGCCTCAAGATTAATTTCTCCCTATTAGACTGTATCTGCTGTTCAGCTGACATCTGTTAACAAAGTTAAGTATAATGGATACTTAACTTCAAATCTAAAACACTAAATACTCTGTAATTAGACATAAGCTGAGTAAGGCAGAGACTGCAGTATTGTATCACTAGGAAACACGTAAGGAGAACAAATCTGATCCATCCTCATTTCATTAAAAAAAAAAAAAAAAGAGCTGAGATGTTTCCCCTTGTATTCCTCAAGTATGTAAGAAATCCTGAATCAGCTGCTCACAAAGAAAAAAATTATTATCATTAAATTTCCACATGCATATTTACAGCAGTAGATTAGAAACACTTAACAATTCTTAAGCAAATACCAGCTTTCTTCCAGAAAAAAACTGTCTGTTGAAAACAACAAATCCAATATGGTTACAGACATTACAAAACAGATCAGCTATTTGGTATTAAACCTCAATAAGTTATTTGAATAATCAAATATTTCTGTGCTGGCACAAGAGAAAAAAAAAAAAAAAACAAAAAAACCCCAAAATACACATAACCCTGCAGATGGGATTATTAGGGGGAAAAAACCAAACTGAATTCATCACCTACAATTTCCTACAAAAGTGACTTCAGTCTGCTCAGGCTTCTATATGAGACAACCTACAGGAAAACCAGAAAGCCTTTAATACTCAGGCTGCAGGCTCCTTGAAAGGGGGCTGAATTTACTTTGAATATTTCAACAGCACAATGGCATCCTTAACCTTACAGAGGGCCTCTGGGCAGAGGCAAGGTTAGTTTATAACAATAATAAATAAAATCATGCTTACCCCACTGAGTATCTCAAAGGAAATTAATTTTTAGTTTCATAGAATAACTGTGAATAAAAACCACATTAAGCAGCATAGACCACACTCGAGACTAGTACAAGCAATGTTGGCTAACCAGACATTTAGGAGCTGAGAAGAGAGCCCTAAAGGTGCGTAGTTTGCCCCCGGCCCTCCTCGTATCCCGTATTACAGAAATGCATGCAATTGCAGATGCGGGCGGGCTGAGGGAGGACCCAAGCCTCCACCTGCAATTACCTACCCCCATCATTTTATGCCAGTAAACTCTGCAATGCAGCAGTGAGTACTCTGCACTTGGGTAAGTGTTTGCTTGTCTCTCGACGTCTGTGCCAGTGAACGTGTACAGGCAGCAGGGAGCTTTAATAAAGCAAATTCCGCAGTAGACTGCAGAGCAGGCTGATTAACAGTTTCAGCGGTACTGGAGAGCCTGGCGAAGCACTCTGCCTCCCCTCCTCCACCCAGCCTTAAACCTGATAGATCAAAGCTTTGACCAGCATCAGGTGGTTAAAACACGGTTCATTAACTCGTGGTGCTTTCTGTCTGCTTGCCATAGAAAGGCTGCAGGAGCTGCTTATGATGATCACATACTAAATGTGTTTACTGGAGTTCAAAACAGCTTGTGTCCCTCATGCCAAGACCGCCCTTTAAAATGATATTAATTAAGCAAGCAGCTTTAATACAACAGGCAAATGGCATGTAATCAGTGATTATAGCAGCAGGCAAGGACATGATTTCCCAGAGATTCAGTGAGAAGGGGCCAAAAGCAAGACCTTGTCTCCCCCACACAGCTTTGCCCTGGGCTCTGATCTGCCCTGCTACCCCTCCCTGTTCTCCCAGGTCCCACGGGTGACCTCTGCCTTGCACCAAGGTCTCCGGAGGGACATCTGAATTGGGGGCGGGGGGGAACACTTTCCCTTCCCCTTCTGTTACAAACCAGCTGGGGAAGGAGACATGTTTCCCCAGTCCAGCTTTCAGACTGAGGGAAGGCAGGGTGATGCAGCAACAGCAGGTTACAAAGTCATGGTCACCCCAACTGCCCTCATGGAACAAAGTGGGGGGCAGCCAGCCAGGCTCAGCTCCTTGAGGTGGGAGCAAGCAGAACAAGCACTGCCAGGGAGGTGATGCTGGCAGGGCAGCGAGAGCAGCCTCCGACACACAGCAAGGGCCAAGGCCCCAGTGTGAGGAAATGCTCATCAGGCAGAGTGATCCACAAGCAGATTCACCCAGCTGTAAGTTGTTTACCAGAATGAGATGGAAACCAAATTAATAAATTGTCCCTACTCCTGTCCCCACACTCCCACTCAGTGTATTTGCTTTTTTCCCTTCTGTCTTTGCTCCTGCCCTCCCACATGAAAAAAGCAGAGTTATTTGTTTATCTTCCTCTCCGTCCTTTAAAACCATTACCTAGGCTTCTGGGCCAAAACCCCGTTTTACAACTGTAGAAAACGCAGCTCGGAGAGGCAGAGTGACTCAGTCAGGATTTTATAGCCAGCCCACATCAGAACCAGCTTTCAGTACACGTTTTCTTTGGCTCCTAAAATGAACCTTCTTTCACCAGCACCAGAACTTTCTGCCAGAGCCGGAGTTACCCATCACACTGAACTTGCTATCTTTAGTCCCTCAACCATGTATTTATTCTTTGTTCTTCAGAGTCATGGATATTGCAGGATGTAAAGCCGAGTGTATACTATTGTTCACTTCAGCTTTGTGCTGGTGAAAGGACATGCACAAAGGAGGGAGAGGAGAGGAGAGGAGAAAAGGGGGCACCTTCTTGTATAAAAGGGTCTGAAATCCCATATGGAAAAACTCTATAGAAGTGAATAAATGTGATTCTCAAAGCCTATTGAATTTAAGAGAGAATGATCTCCTTCCCGCATGGTTTTCAAACGCCATATAGACTGGTGCAGCGTTTGAGCACCTAGAGAAAAGAGATCAGTCTCTTTTCAATGCTATGGATTTATCTATATAAAACTATTGCTTTCATTTTCACTAAGTACCTTATAGAAAAGGCCTAGGGAAAAGGATGAAAAGATAACTAGGAAAACAACTTTGGTTTGGTTTGGATTTTTAAGTGGTTGCAGAATAGCAAGCATTACTATTGCTTTCTTCTCCTGATTCTCAATGGTATTATATTTGTTTATTTTGTTTATAGGCCTTTCTGTGGCAATTTCTACTACAGCATCAGGCAGGGAGTTTTTAAAATAGTGTGAATGCTTGCCTAGATGTTTTTTGAGATGAGTGGCTTGCCTGAATATTTATCTTTGCTACACGTGGAGGAAGCTGTGCTCAGAGGAGGGCAGAGTCTTCATGATCATTTATCTTGCTGGATGAAAAAGCAGGAGCAAATGAAACAGTGGTATGTATCATATCATCTAAAGTCTCATAGGGGAGGGAGAGGGCAGCAGAAGGCAGCATTCCAAACAGAAGGCCTTTTCCACGTAGCTGCTGCAGGAGGCACAGGCTGTCAGTCTTCCGGAGAGGGCCACAGCTGTGCCAGATGTGAGGTGATATGAGCGCAATGAAATTCATCATGGCATTCAGGTAGACTAATTTCTCAACACAGAATTCAGTGAAACTGTTCCCAAATCCTCCTGCACATATGTGCATGTGCGTAGGTATGTTACATAAAAGCAGTGTTTACCCTGGAAGCCCAGAGGAAACATTAAATGACAGTGTGCACTGCTGATGATGGACACTGGAGTGCCCAAAGGCAGTTTTGGTATGATAAATTTATGTCAGTTTTTATATGCTACAAGATCTGGGACAAAAATTGGAGCTAGCAATCTAGTAAGACAGCTAGGTTATGAGCAGTCACTCCAATGTCTTGACCCTGATCATCTCCCTCTTTTAGCTGATAAAAAGCTTGGCCCGCTCATTTACAGACTGTTCATTTCAGCTCCCCCCAAGTCGTGCAATCTCGCTGGCAGTGGAGAAGTCAGTGCTGAGAATCCTGGGTACCAGTCCTCAGCCACAAAAAATTCCCTGCTGGTGTTGAGCAAATTGTCTGGCAGTTGACATGTGCCATTTTCTCTGTCCTGGTGAGAGGTCCCTTTGCTGCTGGTATGCATGTGGTGGGACACACACTGTCCCATCCCGCCGGGGAAGCCATCGTGTCACAGTAACAGGCAGATACCCCAGAGCTGCCAGGGTCTTTTCTGTGGGGGACAGCTGGGCTGGGAAAGGCCATGCAAGAGAAAAGGGGAGGTTTCCTGGCCCCTGCCTCTCCCCTTGCCCATTCGGGCAAGGCTGGGAGCAATCAGCCTTTCATCTCCTCAGGCCTTTGCTTATCCAGCCATAAAACATGGATAGCAACCATTCTTATCTCCCAGCGGGGTTGGAAAGCTTTGTTTGGTAATGCTTATAAAATGCCATGACTGAAAGCCAGTGTAGAAGGGCAATGTTTTAATTAATTATTATTGGTCCTCTAAATGCGTGGAGGGAAAGGGCTGGTGCAGGGAGTCCAGCGGCACCTTGGTAGGTTATAAGACCGTACTGTGCCGCTTTTCTCCCATACACCGTGTCATTCCATGGCAGCCTGGACTCACCAGGAAACCTCAGAGTAAAATAACATACTGAATCATTTGCAGCTTCTCACCTTTTGAATGGCATTTTTCCACATGCTTGTATGTTGTTTTCATCTTATTCTGAGCCTCAGGGCTGACAGAGACCTAGGCTGCTGTACAGGGCTGAGTTCAGCCCTGAGTTGTGAGGCCAGGCTGGCATCACAGGTATGTGTGGCACCTAGAGCAATGAGTCCTGTCACCGGTTACCTCAACAGACACAGCCATGATGCAGAGAAGTGATGGTGCTAACACTGTAACACATGAGTTAGAACATCTTTTGCTTTACATATGGGGCTCTTTCCACAGATTTCACTGGGTTTCAGGTCAGCTCCCAAATGCATCTCCTGCTTTCAAGCTGCCCCAGCTCTCCCAGTGGCTTTCAGCTCTCTTACAGGCAATGGTGGCGAGCACACTGCTTGGAGCCCTTCCTGTTCCCAGGCCTGTTTCAGTGCTGCCATGGAGGCTGCCCAGTTCAATTAGGTGAGATTAGGACTCTGTCTCAAGCATCTTCATCCATGCTGAGTGCCCAATATCCCTGGACTTCAATGAGTCTGTGCTGGTTTTTAATCAATGATGAATTTTCAAGGTTGTTAATTAACCCTGTTAATTTTGCTGTTCCATTTCTTAAAGAGAAAATCTGAGTGAAAGTTTCTGGACTCTTTCCTGTACCAGCTTTCCTCTCTGCAGCAACAAGCAGCTGTGCCATCCTTGTGGGGAGGATTCATGGGTTTTTACTCTGGCTCTAACTGAGGCAGGCATGCTGGTACCCTTTGCTTTGGTATTCGCCTCTTTTCTTACCTTGACAGGTTTTATGAAAGGCATTGATGGAGCATTTGCCAGCTCCTTTCATGTGCTCCAGCAGAGTTGCTGTGTGTCACAGTGTGAGCTTCTCTTCCCACCTCTTTGCCCCTCTGATGTTTTGCTATCTGCTTGCAAAGGCAGGGGTTTTATTCTAAGCGTGCATATCATTGTCTCACTCTTGGCAAACTCCAAAGGATGTCTGTGTATCTCATCATACAACCTGACACAATATCCTTCCCAGATGGTCCAGATACTGTTCTGTTTCATTAACATGTTTCTCACTATTGCCAGAGCCCAATAGAGCTGTAGGAACAGTGGCTAGAGAGTGCAAAAGGCAGTAATGAGATTTTTTTATGTTCACCTTTATGGTATTGAAGAGGTTTATGTATCATCTCTCCATGCATCGTTCCCGCTCAGGCTGCTGCTGGTGAACATGTTCTGTCTGACTCCTGCATCAGCCACACTGTGTCTTGATTTCCACTTAAATCAGTCTCCTACCATTTTAACCCTGGCAGCCTTTGAAATCAGGAGGCCACTGGAACAACAGGCAGAATTTATACTGCTGTTTTCATCTTCACAGCAATTTTCAAACGAGAATGAATCAATCTTTAATGCTCCCTTACGCAGGACATGACAAAAGACTGCAAGGCTGATTTTACGGACTGGGCTCAGAAAACCTGAGGGACTTGCTGAAAGCCACAAGAAAAAATATGGCCCAAATTGGAGAAAGAACAGATGAGTTTGCGGTGCCCTGTACTGCTGAATTTTTACATCCACATCATGTTTCCAGACAATATCTTTAAACTACTAGGCAGTTTATTTTCTGTCTGTGTCCTACATTGCATCACTAACAGCAGAACCGGGACATTCATTGCCACCTCACTGTGTCAATGATATTCATTGATGTAACATATTCTTTCAGTGGAAAGGGAAATTAATTATTGGAAGTTATAGGGCATGTGATAACCCAATGTCTGGCAGTGCTGAATGCCTTGGTGGAGTGCAGGATGTACTCAAGGCTGTACACAGGGAAAGGTTGGAAAAATGATTCCTCAGGCATCAGAAACACACTCCCTCCCTCCTCCATCGTTACAAATGCTACCGAGTGGTTTCCCTGTGCTGCTGAACCTGCTGCTCCCCGCTCCCATGTCTCTCTCCTTCTCTTAATATAGCTGAACAATTTGCAGTTTCATCACTGAACCACGGCATATCCTGATTTCAGCCTAATATTGGTAGCTTTCTCATTCTGCAGACCAGAGTACATCTGCACCTTAGAGATTACTCTGGAGTTTGGATTATCCTTTCCAAACCCTGTCCACAGAATGCTTCTTTGTGGGATAATCATCCACTTTGCTCTTTAGGAATAAAGATAGATTGGGAATAAATGATTTATATTGTATATTGCTGAGCTGTACTGAGCTGTACGCTATGATAATGGGTCTGAAAGTTTGGTTAAGCTAGTAATGTGGCAATATAAGAAATCAGACTGATAAAAAATGGTTAATAAATGTGAAGGACCACTGGAAGTTCTGGAAGGTAGATATGGTTTAAAGTCTAGGAAAATGTGGAAGGAGCCTACTGACTGCAATCCCAGCTCTGACACCAGTATGCTCCCTGAGCTTGGATAAAAGAGTTGTTATACTTTGCTGAAATAAGCTTCTGAAAAATGAGTTAATTTTTCTATGGTTCAAAGGTGGTTTATGAGATGAAATTATTAACCATGTAAAGTGTTCTTTACCATGTAAAATGAAGAGTAGATGATTAAAAAAAAAGAGATAGCTTTCGGGTCATTGACAATCTCTACAAAACCAAAAACATGCCCCCAAAGGAACCAGAGCAGGCAGAGGTTTGTAACACAGCTTCTGCCTTTAGCCTGCACTTGGAGGCAAAAAGGACCCATTTAGAAGAATGCAACAGCCTCTCCCTGACCCCCTATTTCCTGAATATTCCCAAAAGATGGGGGGTCAAGAAGAGCCGACGACATCCAGAAATGGCAGGTGCATTTTATGTTCTGGCAGAAGTGGAAATAGTCTGAGAAGGGGTCTGTCAACATGGTTTTTCCTCAACACATGTGACCCCATATTTTCATTTGGGCAAAGGAAATCATTCTAGAAAAAGACAGGGAATTCAACAAATGCTCCAGGACAAAGCCACATAATTTGCTAGAAACTAATGAATCGTATACAGTCATGCTTCCCTTTCATTCTTTTTATTAATGCCCACACCCATGGTCCACCTCACTTCAGTTTATTAAGGACCAGAGACCCTGTTTTAACTTCAAAGTCAGGGATGTTAAAAAAACCCAAAGCTGTCAGCAAATCCTAAAGAATGGTGCCGCTTTTCTCCATTCAAATTTTCACTTGCTTTTATTATTTTTCTTATTTCCCATCAAAGCCGTGGGAGGCAGTGATGCCTTTGGACTATTGCCCTATATCTTTTCATTCTGCCTTTTTCATTCCTTTCTGGCCCATTCTGGAACAGGAAAACAATGTGGGTGGCAGAAGGGCAGCTTCCACCACTTCATTAAAACAGTGTTGTTTTTTTTAATTGAAATGTCTTGCGGAGGCTCTCATTATACCTATTAATATACGACTTCACACCATTCTTAACAGCATTTGGCTATTATTATTTTAGATTCAAATCCATGCACTTTTGATTTAATACATTAAACACATCTAATTCCCCATATATATATTGTTGCTAGCCAGTCGGTAGCTGAGTAATATATATCTACATCAATGATGTTTTAATGATGCATTGTTCTAATATATCACCGAAAAGATAGTGCTTGCATGATAGATTAGTGTCATACATCACTGTAGAGAGGCGTTTTTTATGATGTATTGCCCAAACAATGTCGTTGGAAAGGAAGAAGAGACACATAAAAAAATGGTAGGTTTTAATTTACTACATTTTTAAAAACACTTCTAATATTCTTAGCACAATAATAGCTGACATAGTCTGAAGTGGAAGAGACATGATACTGAAAGAGAGGTCTGAACTAGATATCTGAAGTGCAATCCAGTGGATCAGAAGGCATCACACAGATTCTTAAGATATGTCCTGGATCTATTTACACCAGCAGACAGAAAGGAAAGTAAATGGAATGAAGGGGGAAACCTAATTTTTTCTTTTCAACATGGACATATGTCTGATTAGAGAGGTGGGGCCTCTTTGACCCCAGGCAGGATGCCTTTGTTCTACAAGCACCAGCTGATTCCAACTGGATTGATCCATGAAACACTCCCTCGCTGGAGCTGGGGTGGAAGAGGTGTCATTTTTGATGAAGTATTTATTTGCCTTTTTTTTTTTTTTGAAGTCGAGTAATGCTGATCCACCAGAAAAGAAAAAAGTTCAACAGGAATATGGCTGTGTTAATGAGACATAATTTCAGGCTAAATGTTGGCTAATTAAGAAAGCTTGATATTTCTGGGTGAGGCTCTTGACAAAATCCATCTGGCTTGATCCAACTCCATTGCTGTTTGGCTTGGTGTGACTGGCTGTGCCCTGATACACATGTTTGTTTTGTACGGAGAAAGAGGTATGGAGCTTCCAGCTATTCACCCTCTTTAACCCACAAACAAGTCTCAAACCTAGGGTTTTGCAGCCATGTACCATTGGTTTAACCTTTGCTGGAGCAGAAGGACATTTGATTGCAGAACTGCACCCTATGTATGCTCTTGCAGACACTTCACAGGTGTATCGTATACACCTCACTGGTGGGACCAGCACCTTACCACCTGGAAGGAGCAGGATTTCAGGGCACGCTGACAGCTTCCGTGAAGACAGTGTTTCAAGATGACTGCTGAAGGCTCTGATAACTAGTCACATATAGCAAAAGTGCATGTTGGAGCAGCAAGAAAATAAAGGGGGAATAGGAGACAAAAACGAGTGAGCTGAGCATCAAGCTGGCAAGGGCAGCAGCAGAGTGAGCCATCCCTAATCATATGCCAAGTAGGACTTCTGAAAACTGCCATGACCAAAACATTTCTTTCATCCCATGGCTGCATATACCCTAGTGCTCCAACTGAACATGTTGCAAGACCAGAAATCACATAAGCCACCTAGAAACTAAAGCTGGTGTGCAAAAAGCATTTGTTTCTTCAAGAAAAATACTGCTGTACATGAAATATGAAGTGCATTGAGTTGTCTGATCACACTTTTCCTGTACGTGTCCTTCCACTGACATCAGCTGGAACAGTGAGTGAATATTAAGGAAAAAAATAGAATTATTGGTATTAAAGAACAAAAACCCCATTCACTCTTAATATCCAGTTATGTAGTTAATGTGTATCTAATGTAGAAAAAAAGCACTAAGTAGATATTGTACTCCAGGCAGAAAATATTAGACTTTAATTAAATGAAGTAAACATCTCATTAAATGTCTATTTTTACAGACACTAATGAACATTATTGCTGAAGGGGCAAAGGAAATAAGACAATGAATAAGGTAAAATGTATTCCTTAACAATTTTGAGGAGTAAATATTTCCTGTGATTTAACAAGGTATAATAAGAAATCCTACTATTTAAAGATACCTTTAAGGATGTAAGAAAACTGATCCCTGATCAACTCAGCTAGAAATTAGGCCACACATTTCCGCTTGGCTTTTTAAAAACTCCTACTCTGATTATAATGCACCATTGGAGAAGATAGCGTTATTTATTTTAGGGTATTTCACACTAGAAGAGCAGAAGCTCTCAACTGCAAAGCAACCTTGAAAAAGGTATAGAGAAATTTGAGCAGTAAAGACCTCAGTTTTAGAAGTTTTCTTTAGCTTCTGCTTACTCTTTTCAGGCAGAGTAGCCTAGCTTTCATCCTACCCCCTCCTGCAGGTTGCATGGTGAGATTTGTACTCGTTGTGTTCCCCCTTACCTGCAAAATTCAAGGCATACAGCATTTTTGCCCAAAGCCTGTCTGGTACAGTGCTGAGCCTTGCAAGGTACTGTGTTTTCCCCATCCATCCTGGGATGGGGCTTATCTCTCCTCATATCTGGTGTCTCCAACCCAACTTTGAGAAGGGCTGTACTCTCCACCCTCCCCACCTGGCCTGCCTCTTCCTCCTTTCCTGATTACCCTTTCCCACCCTCCCTGCTGGTTTCATGACATGCCACCAGATGGGGAAGCTCCCCAAAGCTGTCAGGTGCAAATTGTAGGTCTGGACCAGAACGGGGCTCTTTACGACTGCTGGGACCTTCTCTTCTGCACCATCAGTTTTCACCTTTACTCTGCTCCTCAGTTGTAGAGAACGTCGCTTTTGCTCTCTGTATATTTTTCCCACATCATACCCAGCACTGTTCTCTGTCCATGATTTTCGAGTGTCCAAGGTGTTGGTGAGCTGTCTGCAAGCCTGAAGAGCCCCAGGAGCTGTGTTTATCCCGGTGCCCTGCTGCAGGCAGTCAGTTCTCTCCTCAATGTGCTGCAGCACCACCAGCTTCAGCACTGGGTTTTGATCAGCTATAATACTTCTGTACAGGAGGAGCTATGGCTTGGTCCATATATCTCACATCACTCATTCATCAGAGGTTGCCTGTGTGGTTGCTGGGTATTTACAGGAGACCCTGTCTTTCTGTCATGCCTAACATTGTTTTTCTCTGAAGCATTGGATATAAGTCATTGCTGGAGGCAAGATGCCCGGTGTGGGTGATCAAACTTGCTTCGCTTCTGCCCTGGAAATCAAGATCAGTCGTGGCTTGCGGTCCTGCGAGCCAGATGGTTAGCAGGGCTGTTGAATTCATTTCTTGATCTTTCTGTGCATAAATCCAACAAAATGCTTTTACCTTCCTACAGCTGGCACATGTGCCTAACAATTTGATCTTTTGCATTTTAAATATTTATTCAGTATTTAATTTAAACCCCTGAGACTAATCCTGGTGCTTTAACTTAGGCCTCAACTAGTTTCACTGAATCATCTCTATCACAATTCAGCGATCTTCAACAAATTGGCTTCACATACTAGTAGGGCACAATCCTTTTTCTATTTGTATTTTGGGGGTATTTTGGAAAGAGCTACTGGTGATTTTTTTAAGTATTATAAGGCATTAAACTGTTGTTTCTGTCTTTTAAATTATAGATGGTCTCCATAGAGACACTGAAGTTCTGCATTGCTCTCTTGAATTGCCTGAAGAAGTGGCACTTAGAATTACATTCAGAACAATGCTAATTAGCAAATGCTGAATTTTAAACAAGCTTCACAGCAAGGTTTTTGTCTGATAGGAGCAGCAACCAGCAATTGACTGACCAAACTGACAAAGCTGAATTACAGACAACATGCTATTTAATTATTCATTAGATATTTTACAGGGTTAACTACAATAGGCACCATTCCCTTTCTGAGGAATCACCGAGCCAAGCATAAGTGCCTTAGAAATCCAGCATAATAAACAGTCGGACAGAATCAGCAAAATGAAATCTGCTTCCCAAATTGCAGATTTATTGAGGAGGAGAGAGGCAGAAACAAAACTCTGCAGCCATTTGATGAGAATGACCCAGCGCATGTATGGAATAGAAATAACTTGTCAGGAGTCCAATCCTGCAGCCAAAGCTACCATAAAAGTTTTGGTGAACCTGGAGGAGGACAAAACATGCGTCCCCAGACTAGAATTAGGCCTGGACAGTGCTGGGTGAAGGAAGGCAGAGCAGAGCTCTCCAGTCTACCATTTCTGCCCAGAACCATTGGTGTCGCTGACTCGCATGTGTGTGTAGGGGCACAAGTACCCCAGCTCCCCGCACGGCTCCCCCGCACACCCACCCTGCTGAGCAGGAGGTTCTCCAAGGGCTGTCTGGGACATAAAACCGGACGGGTATTTTGACCACAGCAAAGGTCAGAAAATGCTGGTAGCTGAACACAGAAGCCAGATGTTGGTGCTAGACCTCATTAACCTGGCAGGGTGCATGTAAGGAGAAAAAGAAAGCTTTGGAGAAGGCTTTTATACTAGCTAAGACCTTGTCACTTGTTGAATAAGCCATGGTCATGATCACAAGAAGGGGGAAGATTTGTGGATCCATGCAGAAGCCACAAAGTGTGGGGAAAGGTGTTGGATAGACACTGACCTAAGCTCAGATACACTTAGAAATGGAGACTGAAAAATACATGTTTCTTCCACTATTTGCTTTTGATCTATGTATTTCTTGTACTAGCTAAAGCAAAGACTGAGTCTGCTCCAGCAAAGCCAGTGAATGAGGACAATGTTCTCCCTCTCCCAAGCCAAAGGAAACTGAAGAGGAAATGCTGCTCACCCATGGAGACCCAAATGCAGGAGCTGTGCACAAGTCCCCATGAGCAGCACTGCTTTCAGGTGGTACTCAGGTGCCTAGTTACCTGCCATTAGATGCATCACTGACCAGGTAAATAATTTTGGGCCACATTTTGTGTCAAGATTTATACTTGGAAAAGGACAGGTGGACTGCTGACATGCTATGTCCTTTCTCTGGAAGGCAGGGATAGTAGCGGCTGCCGGCATTGCAGGAAGGAAGCTCAGTCAGCACAGTTATAACTGTATGCTGATGTATCTGATGTTTGCGGAGAGCACTGATCCTTAGAGGGAAAAGTGTTTTAAAAGAGTACTAAAGTGATAGTTCAGTTTCAGTGGTAATGTAGTGCAATCTCTTACCATCCTATATCAGTCCTTGTTGTGAATTTGTTACTTAAGTGGAAGACAATGATAGATCTTGGGATTATCTCCGAAAGCCTTGATTTGTGGAGCTAAACCTTCTTCCCTTAATGCGTTCAGTGTTTCTGTAACTGTCTCAAATGCTTCCCATGCATTAGACCTGGCACCACTGTTAAAGAGGGGTTCAGAAAGGGAAAAATGGGCAAATCAGTAAACCAGACTTCACTTCACACTCACATGTCTGTCAGCCCTCCACGATGGATGCAGTACCTGTGGATGCCATTCCGCATTGCAACAGGCATCTACCTGCCGCCTGCTCTGTGTGGGGAGAGACATGAGTGCAAAATGGGATGACTTCAAAACAGTGCATGCTCCCTTGGCTGGAATGATGCACTATATATCTAGTATTTGTATAAAGGGATTATACTTTTCAAGATGAGACAAATGAGTGAGTAGGATGAAATCTCCTATGGAATCAAATGTGACTGGTAATGCCATTCACAGCTATGGTGATACTTCACCGTCCTTATTATAGTATATCTACATACATAAACTCAACTTAGTATAATAAAATCTATCTATCTAAGGTGGTTCACAGTCTGTAGTCAGTTAATTTTCTACTACCACTTTTTCATATCAGCAGTCACTGTACTTGCCATAGGCATTTGAATGATCTGTCATAGGAGAGACTTGCCAGGTAAACAGTCTCTGTACGCTGCAGTTCTGGTAAATAATACCTGTACTGAACCTGACTACAAGACTGATCTCATCCTGTGTATTGTTTTCTATGCAGTGTCCAACCATTATTATGACTGCGTGTCCCAGAGCACAGAGAAGGGCTCACGTAAAGATACAATTATTTTCCTTTTCTATTCAGCCTGCATATTTTATTCTTGCTAGTTTTGCTGGTGGCATAAAACATCTGGGTGCTGAAGCCTGCAGACTTCTTGTTCTCTTCTGGCACTGAATCCCACACACATCTCAGAGAGCAATTGGTCTCTTTTCATGTGTCCACCGAACATGGCACTGTAGGAGTATACATAAGGGAAAGCCTGAAATAGGACCTTTTAATTTGACAAATGGAAGTACAAAGATGCTGGGTTGCTGCTGTTGCTGGTTAAGACAGCTACTCTCAGCAACATCCAAGCACATCAGCTGAGATCAACACAATTATATAGGTTTGAGTGAGTGTGCAGTTTCTCCTAGTCACCAAAGAGTTCGTAAATGATGACGCAAAGTGATTAAAAAAAGAACCTGGTGTTTACCCATACCTTTCTCTCTCCATTTCTATGGTGCCAGCTATATAACTACCCACTTCTCCATGATGTGATTGCTTTCTAATCAAGGGTAACATCCTGCCTCAGGGATGGCATCCACAAGTGGATTTGCCCTGCTTGCATGAAAATATAGTCAGACACTTTGTAATCACCCCAAGTACCCAAACTCCCAATGCTATTTCACGGTCTGAGATGTTCATGGAGAAAAAGAAAAAGGCCACGTGAAAGAAGGCATTGGCATGATGATCTGGGACCTCTTGCTGAGCCTGTGCTGTGCTCACTGTAAAGCAGCCTTGTTTGGGGTTGTGCAACCTTAGGGCAGGCTTCAGCAGAGCAGCCCTTGTCCACACAAAGCTCTGGATGGGCACACAGTTTGGAGGAGAGGGTCCCAGGAGGCTGAGAGAGCAAGCACAGGTGGGGTATGCCACAGCCAGGGTCAAGGGCTCTCGCAATCTCTGAGGATTTTAAGGGTGTAAAACCCCACTGAGTCTCAGCTCCCTCCTCCAGTATTTCCCAGACTAGTAAAGGAAGGATCTGGGGTTGGACCACTTGGCTGAATGAAATGAACAGAAGTGAGAAGAAATGTTTATTCAATAGTTGTATTCACTTTAATGTGTTCTTCTGTTACCTAGGAACAATTAGCAATTACTTTCGATCTGATATCCAAAGAATGCATCTCTGGAATTGACCTGACTGCATGGGTTCTGGCTGCACCTCGGTCTGCATGTGGGTTCAAGCAGTTTGGTCTGTGTCCAAAAGTAATTTGAATCCAAACAGTGCTTGTTGTTTTTTAAGAGTGGCTCTGATTGCTGAATTAAACAGAAATAAGAAAAAAAAAAATTAAAGCAAGCAAAGGATTTTTTAACTGCAATATAGCCAGTTTGACATTTCTGTATTTATTATTGTAGTGATCCATCACTTGGCCCTATCATTTCAATCTGCATTTGTCCAAGAACTATGAAGCAACAGTACTTTCTACCAAAAGCCATATTACAATACATTAGCAAGAGAGCTCACTCTATCAGAGCTGAAGATGTCTCCTTAGACTAATGTTCAACTTCTGTATTTTCTGGCTTTCGGTCGATTTATCCATGCAGCCATAATATCACAATGCTGCAGGCTCTTATGTTTCATTTCCTAGCTTTCTAAAGGAAACAAGAAAAATAAAATGTAATTTAATGCACTCCACAATTACTATTTAAGCATTACATCATCAAAAAGGCTGTCACTAACTAGTAAGTGGTCCCAATGACAAGACAGCATTACCTAGCAACTGTAGAGAAGCTATTAACCCTTTTGTGAGCACCATATCCATCACTGAAGCTGGAAATATATTGCAGGAAACAAATGCATATGCCCAAGTGCCTGAAAAAACCGAACTTCTTCCATCTTGTGATTATGGTGTGAACATTTTGCTCTGTAATTCTGAAAAGATGCCCAATTCAGTTTGTGAAAGAACATATGAGGACCAAATGGCTGTGAAGGAATCTTCTGAGAAAGAAGGGAAGCATGATGAATCATACTAGTGCTATGTGTGCAGACGCAGGGTGAGACAGGTTTTTTCTCTAGCCTGAAGAAGGATGACTGGTTAAAATATTACCAAGAGTCTCAAAAGGTTTACAGTTATTATTTGCACAGCTCATGGGTTTTTGCAGCCCTGCAGAACATCATCCGATGTTTTAAGGAACATTATCTTCATCCTGTATTCTGCATAGCAGAAAGAGGTAAAGTTAGCTATAAGCTTTAAAATTAAGTAAGATTTATGCAAAGAAAACAAAATTAAATCTGAACTCTGACATGATTTACATGGGAATGGGCAGGTCCTGAGGGATGAAGCACCTGTAAGCCACCTCCTGGGCCCATGCCCTCTCCTGACAAATGCTACCAGCACCTGAGTTTGTGTACGTCCCAAGAAACTTCTGGGATTGCTCTTGCTGCAGGGCTGAAATGTGCAATCCACACTGAGAAGCAGTGAGGACCTCCACTGCAGCTGCAGCTGATACAGCCACATGCCAGGAAACTGGCAGCAGAAGTGAGCGCTGCAGGAAGGAGCAATCTGGAAGAGGCACCAAGAATCAGTTCTGCATGTTAAGGACTAGACTGGCTGCCAGTAGGGCAGCATCTCCATGGACTGTTATCTTCTTAAAGACCTATCTTCAGTTTCCATCTTTTCCTGTTGTGGTCTTGCACACAATGTTCATGTTCAGAAGGAGATTGCCAGACACAGACAGAGCTCAAACCCTCATGTTTTCTGTGTGAATAGAGAAAAAAGGCATGCGTTCTCCTGTTCCCCACCCCTATACTAGATGGGTTTCCACATCCTTGGAAAGACCTCCATGGTGATGTCAGCAGGCTCTGTCTATCTTCAAACACTGCCTTTTATTTTGTTTGAATACAGATGTATAGTGACAAACACAACAGCCTAATTTGCACGTCTTTTCTTAAATTGCATGACTTGCAGTAGCCATGAAAGCAAGCAAACCAGGAGATTAAGGAAGTGTGAGGAGAGAAGAAAACCCCAGAAAAAAGCAGCAAGAAGAGAATAGTATTTTCTTTTCAAGTTCAACAGAGATGGTCTGGACAAACGTCACCCTAATTGGAGCAATTCTTCAGTATATTCCAAATAAACAAACTGTCTAACTCTATTATATATGATGTTGTGTATTTGTTCCAATGATCTTTAACTGGGTACTGAGACTGCGCTGCTTTGTGTGTTTCCTTTCCAGATAACTAAAACAAGCTTTGTAAAATCCCCCCAGAAAAATATGATGTCCCACTAAATCCCTACTCCGATATGATTCTAAAAAGACTGACTTTGATTACTCTGTTACTTTGTCATAAGCAATAATAAAGCAGAGCAATAACTAGCCAGCATGAAAGATCCAGCATTTTCAGCAAAGGTGCAGAGAAGCAGATAGGACCTAATTTGTGTTCTGCAAAGTCTCAAGCCAGCCAGGAGCTGACACTCTGCCTCTCACTGAGTTCACTAGAAATCTCTCAGCATCTCATGCTGATCTCGCTGAGCATCTGGTAATATTGACCCCATCAGTGCACTTCCAAGTACTCAGTGTCCACATCACCCGTTAACATAAAGGGGATACAGTATTTGTAAGAGCTGGTCCAAATGTTGGTGAACACCTTCACTATTTTACTGGGTTAAAAAAGGCGCACCTGCTCAAGCCATCAATGAAAGTATCATCATCAGTGCCATGAGGATCAAACCGTGTAAAATGATTTTGCAATATTTTCATACCATAAAATATGTACAGACATTAAAGCCACCAATCTTGTTGCCTACAAATACTGCTGATGCATAGGAATTTACAAAACTATCCACAGAGCTTTGTGAACCATCTTTAGGACCTGGGACAAATCCCAGATCCTGATACTTCTTTGATGTTATGACCACTTTTACAGCACCCAGCTCCAATTGTTTTTCTCATTTTAATTAACCAATTTCTTAATAGCAACAAAACGCTGTATGCGTTTCACTGTGAGGAGATGATTACACAGTAACTTTGTTAAATTCATTTGGTCTATGACCTTGTGTACTCTAACACCATCTAAGTAGGCACTGGATTTACAGCATAGTACTGTATTGCCTGCAGCAACTGGACACCTAAACCCTCACACCTCACACAGAGAAACTCATTAGAAAACTGGCCTGAAGAAGCAGAAATAAAATTAAAACAAAACATGGAAACAGTTTTTGCAAATTAAAAAGTGTCCCAAAAGAGGGTAATGTTAGTACATTTGATAAAGTAAAGCAAAATTTCAACTCTAATGGAGACTTTCAGCAGAAATCATAAATGAGCAATGAAGATACTGGTCTTTTTGAAGTGCTGCATGGTTCAGCAGAGAACTCACAACCATTTAATGAACAATTTGTGAAAGAAAAGAGAAGTAGCACATTTTTCCCTCAATTAAAGTCAATGGGCTTGCATGTATAAGTCAACTGTAACTCAAAGAGACATTCTTGTAATATTAAATGTTTATCGAAATTTTGCATTAATACACATACTCTTCTAATGGGTCATTTTATTCTCTGTGAGTGCACAATTCCCTTTTTTCCAGCATAGCACTGTATATTACCTAATCACATTGAGAAAACCTACACAACTTCAAAATAGTTCACGGTAGAAAATTTTTAAAATTCAAGCTGCACAACCAATGTCATCTCAGCAACTTTACTGAGAGGGGCAAACTGGTGGGAGAGTGATACCTCCTCTATTCATAAGGGGAAGCCTTGATTACCTAAGAAAGAGGCCAGATTTTTTTCAAAAATATTCACCATTCTGCAGTTTCTGTTCTCTTTTCAACCGAGCTATTGCTGACTATGAAAACCTGGTCCCCTGGATAGTCTGCAAGGTATAAGTTAAACTACAGATATTATTTTATTTAACTTTATATTAAGCCTAATGAAGAGAAATACAAAATGCAGTGTCAGACAACGATGTGATTAGAAACTTTCCTTTTGCATATCCTGGTATCTGTTGACTTGAACGCTTTGCATTTAATTTCTTTGTTTGTTTTCTTTTTAATGGGAAAAAAACTTTTTGGGTGAAGGCAAAAAAGTGATAGTCAAACTTGCCCCTAAATATTAATCTCGGAGAGTGACCAAACCAAATATATTTACTTTAAAGTTGCTGTTTCTATTTTAATTTTATTTTCTAAGTTAGGAATGTGTGAGAAAGAGGTTGTAATGGAAGCTGAATTTCATTCTTGACCATAGCAGGTACTGGCAAGATCTCACTATGATTTATGTCCACACATCTTATATTTCATTCCCTTATCTTTTTAAATGAGTTGTGAATAATTCAGAGAATAACTGGGTGGATAACAGAGTTTGTGCACCCCTGAAGATTGAAATCTTCTAATTACCCAGTAACAGATACAGCTTGGAAGTGGTAACACCAGGTTTCCTTACCCCACCTGTCCATGGCCCAGGGCTCATCCTTATGCATGAGCCCTTCACTATCCAGCTCCCAATTAGTTCTCAGCTTGTCCTTCAAGACATCCAACAAGGCTGACAGTGAAGATAATGTTCATAAGAGGCCACTTGCCCAGGGGGAAGTCAACTGTCACTATCAAATTTGTTCCAGCAAAAAGTTAAGTATTTGGCGGATGTTAATGACGTACCTGTCACTATTGCCTGAGACCAGGCTTCAGCCTCACCAGAAAGAGGCTCATAAATCCTTATTGAGCTCTTATTATTATTTCCCAATAAATCTTCCTCTTTGAACATTAGCTCTTGAGGTCATTGACCTGAGTACACACTTAAGAAACTTTGTTAGTTAGCTAAAAGAAGATAAAATTAAGACAGGCAGAAGCTGAGTTAATCATTTGGACATATGGAAATAATGTGGTAATGTTGTTTATACGCAGGCAGGCAGTTCACTAATAGCATCGCTGCAAAACACTCAGAGGTTTTTAACTGGAAAAAAGCCAAGATACCCAGAATTCAATGGATTTGATTGAAAGCTCCTCTTCTGCTTAATTTGCTGTGGGCATAATGAGAAGGATCTGTAATTGCTAAACAATATTAAAAGACTACAGCAAAAGGCAAACTAAAAAAATGAGGGAACTTTTCAGTTAGGAACAGGGAAACTGACTGGACAGTGGGAAAACACCAACTTTGACATAAAACTCTTCCTGAAATACACTATAATAAAGAGTCCTGGCTGTATAGCACCACTGCAAGTGCTGTTATAAAGATAGGAGATAAGCTTGGGGTTGGCTTTTGGGAGATTCAGGCAATGACATAATCTGCTGCCTTTGGTAAGGCCTGAGCAAAAATTAGCCAATTCTTTTTCTCCCATGGCTGCTTACAGAACAGTGCCTCCAGAGCTATGTTCTTCTGATGCCAGGAAACCTTTACTTTCCAATGTAGGTTTACCCAGGGCCTCTTCCTACCCATTTGTCCTTCTAGCATTGTCCCTTGACTTAAGTGACTCTTCTTTTCTGGTATTTGTTTTCCTGATAATATTTATAGACAGCAATCATAAAAGTATTAAAGATGTTCGTATTGATACAGAAAAGAAAAAAAAAGGAATGGCATGACTGGCATGCTATAAACAAGGCGGGGGGGGTGGTGCAGGGAGAGTTTTAAAGGTGTGAGATTTCTCTCTGCATCTGAACTTCAAACATACTGCGTTTGGGGGTGAGAGGGGAATGGGGGTGTTTCATTCAATTAACAAGATAGAGGCCACTGACAAAGTTTAATTCTGAATTTGACAAAAGTTTTGGGAAGTTTGTCTGCCAGGGTTTAATGCAGATGACTGTACAGCCCATATACATTCATAAGATGTTTCCTTCCCTGTGTTTATATCCTGGTTGGCAGCAATGGGAGCTGATGAGTCAAGACCAGTTTCCTCCAGTCCCTCCAGCCTGCCAACATGTAAATGTCCCACCACATTTCCCTGGGTCGGGCAGTCGGGGTGGTGTTGCCAGTGAGCCACAAGTGCCGGGCTCGGGTTGTCTCCTGGCTGGCCACGCAGGATCCGGCCTGGCAGCTGCTCCGCTCCTGCGGGCACAGGGAGGTTTCAGCTGGGCAGGAAGGAACTGGCTCCATGGCTGACTTCCTCGTGAAGGGCAGTAAAAAGCAGTGAGCAGGGAGCTCACACCAGCCTATTGGCTTCCATAATGATATCAACAATAACAACAAATCCCTTTTTCCAGACCAGCCCTGTGGAGAAACCAGAGTAGACTGAGGATGTAATCCCCGGCAGACGAAGCATTGTGTGGGGCTCTCCCAGCTGGTTTAAGCTGGGTTCACCAACAGCCTGCGCTGGTGGGAGCAGCAGATCACTTGCTACAGGCTGCAAAACCTGCCTGGGAAGTGCTGAGCCTCAGCCGGGCCAGCACATGTGCCTGCTGCGGCAGCGAGCCCCAGACCCCTGCAAAGGGTGACAATGAGAACACCTGGCAGCCAACAGCCCTTGCTGGTCGAACAGCCCCCAGTCATCTCTTCGACACACTGAGCCTTGTCCTCTGCTTGCAGGGTGGTCTGCAGAGGCACGTATTTAAACTTCAGATCAGTGTGTGCTCAGCCAGCTGAAAACAAGGATGTCAATTAGCAGCTGGAGTACCACTGGACTGGAAGGCTGAGTATTGTCCCCTGCCACAGCAGCACCTGTGAAGGGGAAATCAGCACGCACAAGTACCTACATAGGGTAAAGTTATAAGCAGCACTCCTCTGCAGACTGCCCAGCAGGCATTAGCTGGCAGTAACTTCTGTTAACTTCTTGTAGGTTGCATCTGAACTGATGAACTTGGGCTGGATGGCTCTGCACTGTATTCCTTTTTCTAGACCATTTGTTAAACTGTTCAAAATGAGGAAAGTGTTAGCATTTGATTTTGCCACTAAGTGTTAATTTGGGACCTGTTACACCTTCTCTTTCATCTCTATTTTACTAGTTTTAAAACTGGTGTGATTAAATAAAAAATTAGGGCTAGAAGCTAAAGAAAGGAGCTAGAAAATATCATACTGTATTTTAAACTGTTCACAACTGTGCCAGGTAGACGTTAAAGCTCTCATCTGACAGTTTTCAATCAAATAGTTCATATTCAAGTTTAGTAAACTGTGGTCTGCTAATATTTTAAAAGTTGAGAACTGCACGTGGGCAATAACTGGATAAACACCCTAAGAAAACAGTACCCAACTTGGTAACATGGACTGCAGCACAGGAGACAAGCTCAGCTTTTAAGATTAGGCAGAAAGCCAAGCCATCACTAGAGTCATTGCTGGAACTAGAAACACAAAAATATTGTGTCCCACTCCTCCCAAGTCACAGTGCCCTAAACGCCTGCTCAGCTGCTACCTAAAGGCAGCAATGTTGAAAATTGTTTTCTGGGTTCTTGGACATGCCTGTAAGCCCCTTGGTTTCAACATCTACATCCAATATAGCCTCTTCCCCCTTGGGATCTGTGCAGTAGTGTCCCAAGTCTGTTTCCTGACAGGCTTGGGAACCAGCCTTAGGTCCCCTGACAACTTCATTATCTTGAACCCAGCATCACTGGTGCAAAGATTTGGAATGGAGCTTTCCCCTTTCCAGGGAGAGTAAGAGATGAGAGACGTGCTTGTTCATGCATGTTGGTTTCCTCTGCACCAAGTGGTGGTCACTCATTCTGTGCAAGGTGGGAAGTTGTGGGGGGATAGAGAGAAGCTGTCCCCTGTCCCCTGTATCACAAAGGACAGCTTGACCATCATGGATGGCCCTGACACCCCAGCCCTTGCTGCAGGCAGGCTTAGAGCACTGACTTCCCTCGCAATGGAGATGCCTTTCAGCATCCCAGAATGTAGTAGTTAAAGTCTGGAGACTGGCATGATTCCAGGGCTGACCACAGCGATGTCTGGTGACAGAGACCGCATGGTCCTCAGCTGCTTGCCTTCCAGACAAGTGGGAACAGGCATGGCACCAGACAAAGCTTGTACAGGGGAAGAGCTTTCCCAGCAGCAAGTCTGGTTGTCACCTCTTTATACTTTTCGCCCATGTCCACATTAAACAGGTCCCTGCTGAGCACTCCCTGAATCCTCTCCTGTGCATTTGTTTTTCCTCTCTAACCTGTGCAGGGAGTCTGGGAGCTTAATGCAGGCTGTGGCAGCTTTACTTCTGCAGCAGGACTTCTATAATCTGTAGCAGGTTGCATTCCCAAGGCCATTTGCATGTTTCACCTTTTTTCATCTATTTTAGATCTTCCCTCAAACACTTCTGCCCCCACTCGCCTCTCTTCTCTGCAGGGATTCTCCCAGAGATGGCTCTACAGAAATCTCTCATCATCCCTAGCAGAGCTCTTCTGTGCGAGTGCTTTACCAGACACACTCATCTTTTATTCCTCCCTAAGTCCATCAGTCCAGCTTTCCTGCCTTTATTTATACCAGTAACACCTTTTTCCTTTTAAACCTTTTTTCTTTTTTATAGAGGGTATAATAAAAAATTAAATGAAACCACAAAAGCTCATTTTGTAAAACTTGGTCTGACCTACATCTCCAAAATCAAAGAAATTCTGAGCTAATGATGAATCTGCCTTGTTCAGCTAATCCTGCCTAATTGCCAGAGTTCATGGGCACTGAGCTGGTAGTGCAGAAACAGAACACGATGGTCGTAGAGTGATGCTTTCACTGTTTTTTGTTGAAAAGAGTGATGGAGTTTTCATATTTGGAAAGTTGGGATAAAATTTGCTGTAAGGTGATAAATTTACAAAATGGGTCAAATCCCAGACTGTAATATTTAACAGCAACCTATTCACTCAGAAGGAAATATACTCATTAGAAAATATGCATGTAAAAAGACTTTGCCATTCCAATAGAATAAGACTGGAGATGAAATAAATTCCAAAACTAGCAGTCAACAATGTGCATCCAGCAATAGCCCTAAAAAAAGGTTCGGTTTTCTCACCAATTCAGCCACATGACCTTAATGCCTACTCCAATTGTTATTGTATTAACTGCTCAAATTAATTTAATCTGGAATTTGGTCAACACAATGTCTTACAAATTGTAAATCACTAAAAATACCTATGCTGGCATATAAGTAGATCTATAACCTCTGGGTATTAGCTTAGGAACTAAAGCTGCATGTGAGATTCAGTATTGCTTTAGTAATTAACAATCCACAAGCAGATTACTTTCATACTTCATCCTTGAAGTAATATCATCATTTGACTGGCAGTGTGAAGTCACTTGCGTGTGATGGACATTGATCATTAATAAGAATCTGAATTTTTCCCTCTCCTGTTAAAACGAGAAGCACTAAATTACATTCTGTTATTTCATAGTAAGCAATGTACTGCAAAAGTCCAAAAAAAAAGTACCTATCTATATATATTTTATTAGATTTTACTTTTTCATTTATACATATTCACTAATGGCAATAGCTTTGATATGAAGAAACTTTTTTGCCACATCAGAGAAGGAAGGTTATTTTTCCCCAGATAGTAACTACCTACTGTATGGAAGCGGGTCTAATGTGTCTAAGTACAGAGTACTACAATGGCATTATTATAACTATTGCTTCATAAAACTTCAAACTACCATAATAATTTAATATCAGTGCAATCAAACTTTATGTGACTTTTTCTGCAGGCATACTTCTGCAAGTGAGAGCTTCCTACTTGTATTTTTTGTGTGGGGGTACTCCTGCAGTAGTTTAGCAAATAGTAACTGATCTGCTAATCTAAAGCTGCCTATTAACAGAATTAAGTTCAGTGAGGTACTCTTTGTAGAATAGGTAAACTTTGGCTCATAAAGCCTAAGAAGAGATGGAGTTAGATTAGAAGGGAAGAGAAAGGGAGAGGAGAATTGGGAGGAGAGGGCTGGGAGGGATCCCAGTGTCTTGGGAGAGTCTGTCCCTGGTGTCACTTTTCTCACTATCTTGGACTTACACTCATCCTGCACCACATTCAAAACCTGATGCATTGATCTCTGCTGGGAACAACCCATGTGGAAAGATGATCCCTTAAATATCTGCCATATTTTAGGCTCAACATGGCTGGATGTCAGTGGAGGGTGAAATGACTGCTTAAACTTACATCTAATATGATTCTGCTCAGGAGAAGGAGACAGCAAAGCTCTTCTTGAATGCAAGAAGATATTTGTGCACGTATATGGGAGAGAGCAGTACACTTCACATTTTCAAAAGTAGTAACTCTTCTGAGATGAAAGCACCATTTCAGGAAAGTGGTGAGGCAGTGCAGTGCGCCATCAGATCCACACTCATGTCCAAGGTAGACTTCCAACAGCTTACCTCCCCCCAAGACCAGGTACCCCCAGCTTGAAGCTCAGGGCAACCTGCTCTGTATCTATTTTTTGCAACCACAGCTTTCTGCTGCTGCAAACCAAGCAAGTCTAAGATCCATGTCTACAACCTGAGGTGTGAGCAGAGCACAGGAAGACTTTCTTCTGTGCTCTGACTTGAGCCTCTCCCTGTCTTAGGCAACACAGAGGAGAAAGTTGATTGGTGAGAAATCAGCAGGTTAGGACAAAAAGTTGGTGGGTGCTTGTGGGAATGGAGATCTAGAAGAAGATGTGTCATTGACAGCCCTGATCAGAGAGAGAAATAGATGGGCTGATGTTTGGGTTGGAATAGATTTCATTTTCTTCTTAGTAGCTTGTATGGTGCTGGGGTTTCGATTTGTGACCCAAACAGTGTTGATAACACAGGGGTGTTTTAGCTATTGCTGAGCAGTGCTGACACAGTGTCAAGGCCTTTTCTGCTCCTCACACTGCCCCACCAGCAAGTAGGCTGGGGATTCACAAGAAGTTAGGAGGGGTGTTTAAACCAGACAAGGGGACACAGCTGGGACAGCTGACCCCAACTGACCAAATGGATATCCCAGACCATATGATGTCGTGCTCAGCAATACAAGCTGGGGGAAGAAGAAAGAAGGGGGGACTTTCGGAGTTGCAGTGTTTGTCTTCCCAAATAACCGTTATGTGTGATGGAGCCCTCCTGTCCTGGAGATGGCTGAACACCTGCCAATGGGGAGTGGTGAATGAATTCCTTCTTTTGCTTTGCTTGCACCCGTGGCTTTTACTTTCCTGATTAAACTGTCTGTATCTCAGCCCACAAGTTTTTGCACTTTTACCCTTCCGATTCTCTCCCCCATCCCACCGGAGAGGAGAGTGAGCGAGCAGCTGGTGAGGCTGAGCTTCCCACTGGGGTTAACCCATGACAGCAGAGAAGATGAAAAAGGGACAAGGACCATGGGACAAGGAAACCTAGAAAAGTCTGAGAGGCACAAGCTGGGCCTGGTAAGGGTAGAGAATAGAACAGAGAGGAAGGGAGGGAGCAGGACAAGTAGAGGACAGGAGGTATGGGGTCATGGTTAGTGGATGGGTGCAAGAGCCTAGAACGTAGCACAGCCTCCTGCAGAGCCCTGAGTGGCTCCCACAGTCCCCAAATCCACCTTTCCTCTGCAAACCCAGGGGCAAAGCGCTCCCTCCCCATTTTGGGTTGGCTGAGGAAGTGGAAGAGCTTTGCTTGCCATCCTTCTGTTACCTCGAGAGGTCACGGGCTCTGCCAAACCCAAAGGAAGCGGCTCAGATGATGACTCAGGGGTGTCACAGTGATGTGACACAATGGAGTTCCCTGTGGTGGGTAGGAGTGTAGTTCTGCTTTTGCTCTTGCAGTGGTAAAGTACAGGATTGAAACAGCAGTGAAAACACAAAGTTATGCCTCAAAGTTGGGAAGTGTCAGAATTTAGTTTCTTTGCCACTTTTATTCCCCTGCTTCCCTTCCACCCCCCCTATTTTCTGTTCCTAGTGTGAACCACCCTGTTTATTTCAGCTCCTTCTCTTCCCTGGCACAAGGGGAGCTGTTCTGGGCATGAATCAGCATGGTGCAATGAAAGAAATGCTGCATAGTTGATCCCTTTTCTTCTGTTGCAGAAATTAGGCAATGAGTATTGAGTGATATAGGGGCTGGAAGAAAAGCTGACCTGCTGAATGATGCAGGTACTGCTGCCCTGGAAAAGAAATGCTTGTGGTCTCTGCCTAGAGTCCTTACGTGGGGTCCTTGCATGGGGTGGGTCAACTGCTCAGACTCAGCTGTCTACAGGCAGTTGCTTCCTCTAAGCACGTCGCTCAACAACTGCCTGACCCAGAGGCTTAGATTGATTTTTGAACACGAAGGACACTGTTACCAATGAGGTCTCTTTGTACCACACATAAGGCATGATTATGATTCTGACAAATGTCTCAGACTGAGCTCTCAGAAATACTGCTTTGGACGTCAGTGACTGCACCTCAGCTCCTTCTGTTCAATGAGGATAAAGCATGTCCTTACTTCACTGTGTCCTAAGAAGAAAGCAGTATTTGTGAAGTACTCAGATACTTAAGTGCCATAGGAAAAAGTGAAGAAACTAGTACTTCTGTCTTTGGAACAAGAGCTGGGTAGTGGATAGTGACTAGGGTATGAAATAATGCATTCAAAAAGAAAGTTGCAATTAAATATTTAATACAGTGATGCAAAGATGCTGTGGGCAGTGTAGTATGAGACAAGGCAGTGTCATAATGTTTTGCAATCACATTTGCAATAGGCCAAACTGAAGTTTCATGGATAACCTCAACTGTTTTTTAAATTTGAGTGCTTAGTTTTGTAGCCCTAAGACCATTCTTTTGCTAGAATATTTTCCATGTGTGCAAGTTTTTAATATAGAAAAGAATAATAACCTGAGCTAGTGGGAAAATTACTTACCTTCCTCTACAAATTAATTTGATGGAAAATAAATCAGCAAGGCAATTTTCACACTTTAACTGTACTTTTGTAACTGTGCTGTAGAGCCAAGTTATCTTCTTTGGTAGTGAAAAGATGTTTTACTTATTGACTTGATTTACTGATTGAATCTACTTTAATGCAGCTACATAGAGTGGACAGCATCATGCATACTGACTAATTGTCAGGGCATCTGGTGTATGTGTATAGGAATTGTTAGTTTCTTAATATCTAAAGAAACAAATAAGTTATTAGAAAATATCCATGAAATTTTATGTCAAAATCCTTGAGAAACTAGTTTTGATGATGTTGCACACAGATTCCTAGGGCGCCAAATACTCTGGGTTAAAATATTTTACTTAACAAAAGAAATTCAGTAAAAACCTATCTAAAATTGTGATTGTGTTTTGCCTCCTATCAGAATGTCTGGAGGAAATTATTCTTTTTAATATATTTGTAAAGAAAGCTCAGAATAAGCAGAGCACGTTCGGCAAGTTCTGAACCACAGCAGGCTTACTACTAACTTTTCCAGATTGTATATTTTCAGGTATAGGTATAGTTAGCATGGGGGGGGCTTTGGGGGCGGGTTAGGAAAAGCAGACAAACTGACTGACTGCACCACTGCTAGAAAAACTTAATGCCCAGGGAGCTCGCAATCAAATATTTATAGCTTTATGGGCAACAAATACTCTGTGAGACAAGACTACAAAGCAGTCCCATGCTCAGGTATTCTTTTTGCTGTCACCCTATCTCATTTCTTTCACCATATCCTTTTTCAGAATACTTACTACGCTGTCAGCGTCGTTACTGCCAACCCCACTGCAAACTAGTAAAATGGGGAATGCTATTTAATGCATTTTTATGGATTTCTCAGTTGATCCAGTTGGTTCATATTCAAATATTGTGTTCATTTTAAATGATGCAACAGGTAGGGCAAGTAGGACTTCTGTTCAAGAATCTGTTTTTCAAGTACATCACATTTAGAGATCTAGAAACAAACAAACAAAAATTTCAGAAAACATTTTGAATCATTTTTAGATGATTAGCCCAGTTTTCATATTGTATTTTAACCACTAATTATCTTAGGAGATGATTTTGCCAGGAAAAGGCTGCACTATGAATAATACTTTCAGTATTTCTGCACATGCTGACTTCTGAGGCAACTGAAATGAAAGTGGCTCTTCAGAGGAGATCTGTACAAGATTTTCCAGTCAATGGAGCTAGTATGAAAGATCAGACCAAGAAGTCACCACATACAAGGCTGCGGTACTCATTGCCAGCTAGAACTAACTGTGTCCAACACCTATAGGGATGCTGGAAAGCACAACTTGCAACCTCTTTATTAGGGTTTTGTTGGCAATGCTGGGAGACCTGTGTCTCAACTTCCTTTCTGTAAGATGGCTATATGGTGCTGGTGTCACTAAGCATCTCAGACTCCACAGGGATCTGGAAGAAATTTAACCCCCTGCTGCAATACACTCTTTTTTTGGTATCAATTTTCTTTTTCGCACGGAGTTTAGTAGTTTGATGGCTGAAAAGGCTGTGCTGGGCTCTGAAGTGTGCTCTTGCCTCTGCAGAGGGGCACTGCACAAAGAAGAGGGTCCTTGTCAGCGCTACAGGGAAGAGAACATGACAGGCTCGTCTGATCTACTCTGCTCCTGGTTACCATCACCAGAAGGACAGAGAGCAACACAAGCACTCAAATATTGCTATGTATCAGCTGTGCTTAATCATCCATGGGACTACAAGAGATTTTCTTAACATCTGCCTAACCAGCAGCTTTGCCATTTATTGGGATATTTGGCCACTTTAGCTCAAAACCAGATTTATTAATATCAAACTTAAAAAAATTATCAACTATTGCAAATGCTTCCCTAGGATACTCACTGATAGGGGTTCTTAGAAAATATAAAATCCTTTAAGTACATGGGCCTTCATACAAATTTTCTGTAGCAAATATCATCAGGAATCTTTAGAATGCCAGATCCATACACAATTCATCATCTAATTCAATACTTCAAAATCTTGTATCTGGATTTAAAAAAAAACCTTTAATATTTTGGAATTGCAATGCTGCTATGTAAAAATCCACACAGAGCTTTATATGTGTTTGTCTTACTGATTTGAAAGGTCCACCTGCTCTATTTGCAAGTATACAATTTGCTTTCCTAAATGTCAGTCAGGAGAAACAAGGCATCAGCCTTCATTGCCTATCTTCACTTGACAGCTAGATGTCTGTGGTCAGAATGACATGCCATGGTCCTGCCACAGTCCTTTCTGTCAGATTTCACTTAGTCATTAAATTTTAAAAACAAATCAAAGAACACCACCAAACAAACAAACCCCAAACTCTAATTGGATTGCAGTAAGACAAGTGTTCCAGTTAGTTTCATGACAGGGGAAAAGAAAGCTTTATTAACTCTGCTATTTCTAAACCCCAAGACTGTGCTTTTAGTTTAGGATAGGGTCACCTGGGAACAAGGATCTGCATTCACATCACACACGTACTGCAACACCAAAATGCAGCTTCTTCCCCCTCCCCACTCACCTGGGCAGAGGCTGGCAGCTGCAGCCCTGTACACTGCCCACAGATCAGACCCACATGTGCATTTAATGCATCAATAGGGTGTAGGACAATTTCTTGATCAGTTTTTGATAGCATCAGTGTTTCTGAAGCCACACAAGTGTGACAAATGGTTGAGGGATAAGAGTCTTCTACCACATTAGTAAACCCCCCACCTTTTCCCCACCCCACCCCAGCAAACAAAACAAATGCCCCATACCTGGAAACATTTCAGTGCCTGAATTATGAATAAAATAAGCATGATAATGAATAATCTATGTTAAGCATTTTCTTACCCTTTATTTTTTCATTATGATCAGAAGAGGAATATGATTAACAGCAGTTTAAACTTTAGCAGTACAATTTCAGTATTAAATATAAAACTACACTGCAAGTTGATGTATTTTAAAAATGGTTATGTATACTCTAGCCTTAAATTTATGTATCAAATACAAGTAACTCAATTGTTTCTTGCCTTGACAATTAACATATCTAACAAATTTCAACAAGCCAGACATCCATCTTTTCCATTAAAAAAAATAAGCAAGCACACCAACTCTTATTCATAGCAAGGGGGTGTAACGATTCAACACTTTCCTGAGTGTTGTGCAAATAACAGGTTTGAGAAAGTCAGTTAAATAAGTGTAATGATAAACCTAAAGCTAAGCTGGAGGACCTTTTGATTAACTTCATATTTCATATATTACTTGCATCAGTTGAGAGCAACATGAGTTACAGAACTTCCATGAAAACAAGCCACTTACAAGCAGGTGGTTAAGCTTGATCAGTTTATTAAAAGGATTATATGACACGGTTGCCTGCAATAGCAGGGGACTGGATCTGATGACCCAGGAAGTTCTTTCCAGTCCCATGTTTCTAAGCCATGCACCAAGTGTATCCAGCCCACACTTTCACATTAGGAAAAAGCCAAAGCCACACACACACACTCTCACAGGAAAAAAAAATTTAAAAAAAAAAAAAAGTCCTTGATGACACCGTTTCATTTCTCTAGGTATTCACTATGCAGAAGGGAACAGAGCTAAAGTCCTGTACAGAGGATACATTTACTCGAGGTTGATGTGGTACTGAAGTCAGTTAATAATTAGATACCTCCAGGCAGATTCAGTTACAGGGCATACCAACACTGCACACTGCCAGACAATTTCTAATCAAGCCAAGAACCTCTCGCAGGAATGAGGTCTCTTTGCTAGCAAGCACAGAGCACACTGAATAAGCTAAAAGCAGCTGTTCTTAAATGAACTACCCTACCAACCGTGAGTGAATGACAGATAGATGGTAAGAAGCATTTACCTACTAGACAAGATCTCTCTGCACACTCAGGCAGAAGTAATTAATTCAGAGCAGCAACCATTGCTCCAACCTTGCCTGTCTCTTGAGTACGTTCTCTTTAAAAGCTGGTCTACAGAATCAGTGCAGCCATTCTCAAGCACTACCAAAGTAGCAGTTTGCAGCTGCCATGCAAGACACTACTTTCAAATGGTAGTCAGACATTCCCATCAGCGTGGCCAGTTTGCTAGGACAGTATACACAGCCATAGCAAAAAGCCTTTGCAACAACTAGAGATCTAAACAATTGCCTACATTCAGCCCATCTAACTTTTAGGCACTTGGTTAAGGTGTCTGGGTCCCTAGTCACCCAGAAATCCTCCCACCCCCAAGGAAAAAATAAAATTTAAAAAAAAAATATCACTGAAGGCAGATAGTCTCAATTGCCTTCTGGAGTTGTCTCTTGACCCCCACTGAGCAAAGCTGCATTTCAAGCAACCAAGTTCTTAACACAGGCACCTCAGTTAGACAGGATGAATGGAGACTTGCATTTCTTTCAAGAGATAGTATCAATACTCTCCAAAACCAAAGGCAATTAAGCAATTCCGGTTTGCAACTCCAGTTACGTTTGGAAACAAACTTACAGTCAAGTAATTAAGCTGTAGTCCCTCCCTCCCAACCATAAAAGCCTTCCAGATGGAGGCTCTGCTATTAAAAAAAAAAGCATTCCTCTTTCAAACAAAAGAAAGAGTGGACACTGCTGCTTTGCCACTCATTCGTAGGGGAGCTGAAGGATCAGAGAACACTTACTGAGAGACCTGGAATGACTAAGCACTGCTAGTGCATGCAAAGCAGAAGTAACAAGATGGTTTTTAAATTAACCCTAGTCCTCTTCTCCACCCCACAAAATTCATGCAAGTGTTTGAGAAAGTAAGTCAAGACATAACAGCCCCAGTTTCTAAAAAGGCTTAGTAGTTGTTGGTTTGTGGTTTTGGTTTGGTTTTTTTTTTACATATTGTAAAAGAAGTATCCTTTTGTTTTCTTTCTGTGGGTAGAGAAATGCATTTTTGGCATGTTTAAGAATCATAGGTATCTATGAAGTCCATGCTGTTTAAATTCTCCAACTAGCTTCTATAACCTGTCAAAAAAACATAAGCAACCTATACATGTTTCCCCAGTATTGACATGCATGCTCAGGGCTCTCCACTTTAGTGAAATGAGGTGTTACTTCTGTGCTGATAGTTGACGAGTCAGCATTACACGACTTTGAGACCAACTAAATTAACATTGTCGTAATATGAAAGGCAAGCACAAGTTCATTTATTTATAGCAAAGGTCTTGGGTTACAGGAGGTCAGTTCTTGCCATCTTGAAAAGATAGGGGATAACTTATTGCATACATGTGCATTATAATTTAGCAGCAAGTCATTCATAGAAACACTTCCCTCCTACTGCTTTTTTGGTTTATTATCTCAATTATATATATATTTTAGCTTTACAAAGCATTTAACACCACCTTTAAGTTAATGGTCTTTTATTGGAAAAAAAGACTAGCATTTACAACTTGGAATGGACATAAATTGTAATATCTTGAACAGCAATGTTGATAGTTGTGCTGAAGTCCACAGGCTACTCCGCCAGCTCCAAGTCATGGTACACAAGGTTTTAAAAATATGAGAGTCCAAAGATGCTCCCTTGGTGAAGGTTTCTTTTAAAAATTTTGTGAACGGTAACAGCCCGACACCCGTTTCACTATAGTGCAATGCAGACAATGTTAAACCAGTATTTTAACACAGACATGCCATCCATAGTTAAGATCATCGTATTTTTGGAGCACACTGCTACGTACAGGAGAACCATTCATCCTTTAGGGCATTTTCTCTAAGTTTTGCATCCTTCAACCATTTTGCTGCATACCATCCTGAGGTATAAACCAATTTTGAAGTAAACCAGCTATGACAATTTATACTACAAATTGAACTAGAATCCACTGTTGAACAAAAGAGTGGATCCTTTAGGTTGTTTTTTCCTTTTAATACAAATGTCTGACTGTGCTCAATTGTCAAGCTGCATGCATGAAAAACTGGCCAGCCCAAACAGTGTAATAGTCATTAGCAAATGGAACTTTTGAGTTCACTAAGTGCTTCCTTTTTTTTTATTTTCAAGGTAGTACAATTATTTATACTGTAAAACTGATGTTTAACTTTATCTTTTGGGGACAGGACCACCAACCATTACATGCAGTTTGTGGACAGAAGGTATTTTGACATTCAGTTTTGCTATACAGAAACAGAATGAATAAATGAACATTTTTTTTGCAAGAGGTAAGTAAAAGATTCAATTTGATTCTTCTAGAGGAAAAAAGGTGTAAAGGAGGTCTCTTCACTTTGCAGTCATCATCTGTACGAATTCTGAAAAGATAAAAAGTCACTGTGATTTATTGTTTCCAAAGTACTTCAACTGGTCTCTTAAACACACCTGGCATAAATAAAGCCCCTTTCACTGCATCTGAGTTTGTCCACAGAAGCAGACAACCAAATAAAACTGGTGTCTCAAGTACTAGAACTTAATGCCCTATGCAAAAGGCTTTTACTCAATCTGAGTAATGGCTCCGAGTCAAGACAATCATCTTTTTTACCTTCATAGTTGACTTGCCCATCCCCATCAATGTCTGCTTCTCTGATCATTTCATCTACTTCTTCATCTGTTAGCTTTTCTCCTAAGTTTGTCATAACATGACGTAGTTCTGCTGCACTGATATAGCCATTGCCATCCTGTGAGGAAAGAGTTGCATAAGGTCACGATGAACAATCCTGACTGACACTGATTAACTCTGAAGCTACATCCAGGTTTCCAGTAACTGCTTTTGAACTAATCTTACAGCACTTGGTACACTGTATAACCAACCCTACACTAGGTACTAGTCCCATTACCTTATGAAGCATGCATCCCACCATATCTTTCTACACAATTATTGTACCATAAGAATAACTGCATGCCTGATCTGTAGCTGTGATAAGGTATTTTTAATGCTTTTAAAGAGCTTTCAAAAATAAACACAGAAACAAAATGGGTTTTGTTTCGTCTCTGCTGCCTAAGCAAGCCCCACCCCCAAAAAAGACCAATTTCCCCACCAGCAAGAATAGTCAGCTTTCTCTTCTGTGTAATACTACCTCTACAACCAGACTGCAGGTGGGCAGGTTAGGCTTCTTGGATAAGACAATATAGAACAAACCTTTGAAGGAAGTATTTAAATTCATAAGGAGCTGTAAAAAGTTTCATGGCCAAAAAAAAAAAGAGTAAATGACACTTCTAAGTCAGTGCTCCCATTAGTAATATCCAAACCTAAAGGTCATACCTAGCCATTTCAGAAATTGTCCACTTCCATATACAGGAAGAATACAGTAGCAGCGGTTCATTATGTCCATCACCAGTAGATAAGCTACCTCAGTGCCTTTAAACACAAATCTAGTTTGCAGAAATAATCCCACAGGGTAGATGAAGTACTAACCAAATAATCTAATATTTCCTCCAGCACATTTTCAGGTGAATTACTAGAGACCCATAAAAAGGAAAAGTAGTAAGGCCTTCTCCCACACATGCATGTGCATCAGATTAGCAGCTGCACCAGCCATTACTCAACACAATTCTCTTGTAACATCTGTCATAACCAAGCAATCCAAAGACAGAAACCTATTCTAGAAATAACTGGCCTTCACCATGTATGCCCAGGTATCTTTAAAGAAGATGGGAGTTGAGCTCTTAAGTTTTCCTGAAAACGACCTCAAAATCCACATCTTTGAAATGGAACATGCAATACTTCATGTCACTCTGAATACCAATGACCTCATCATAGGTTCAAAAGCTTCCATAAAGTATAATGCCTTGTGCATCCATGCAAACATTTCCCCACTCTCCCAAAGTCAGAAGGTACAGAAAAATCCTACCCCTCCACCACCCCCTTTTCCCCCAAAAAAACCCAACACCCCACAAAGCATCAAGTTCTGCTCATCTCTGCTCCTAAGGAAAGGCCAGAAAGTGTTCCTTATGGATGAGCCTACAGCTTAGATCTGCTGTGTAAAGCAGGTAGCACCAGCCTGCAACAGTCCTGGTTGTTTCCAGAATAGTCCCTGCTCTGTTTCCAGTTCCTCTGCTTTTACTTAGAGGACTTTTTCCTTCTGGACAAGAAAAGACAAAACATTGAGGAAAAGATGGACATCATTACTGCTTCTAAAGAATATTTGTACTTTTATTAATACCTTGTCAAAGACTCGGAATGCCTCACGAATTTCTTCTTCGCTGTCTGTGTCCTTCATTTTTCTGGCCATCATGGTTAAAAATTCAGGGAAGTCAATAGTGCCATTGCCTTAATGAAAAGAAACTTCCAAAAATTAAACTTCCATGCTTTATATAAAAACCCCCAAAAAAGGCATTTAATTCAGTCATAAGGACAAGACAGGTCCTCTGTAAATCCTTCTATAAGAAGAACTGGATCTTCTCCCTAAATGGCTACCACTGCCTTTTTGCTATTACAATGTCACTGCAGCAACACAACAAAATGAACTGTTGCCTTCTCTCCAGGTCAAACCATACCATTTGCCACTCAAGTTGCACAGAAAATGTCAGTCTGATGCTCCAAGGTTAGCCCATACTAAGACTTATCTTTACTTCAAATCACTCCCCATAACTGTTTAGTTTCTTTAAAATCTCCCAATTGCTGTGGGAGACTCCTGAAAGGAATGCGTTATAAAGCTGGCACTACAAATCCAGGATATCTAAAATTTGAGAAAATTACATTTTACTAAGATGCTCATGTTGCTTGTTAAAAATCAACCTTCTTTTCAACATGTTGCACACCACAAAAGCAATGCACCATTTTAAGGGGCAACAAGGATCCGCAAACTCCAATGACATGAGAAAAGCTGCCATTACTTGGTATTTTTGATGAGCTTAGCAGTAGGTTCTTATAGGTATTTCACTGCAAAACTGAAAACCCCTGGTAACATTCAGGCCTCATCCCTAAGCTTTAATTTCTTCCTTCAAAGTAAGGATTCAAACTTCAGGCTGCTCAAAGCTATGAGAAAAGTGGTATGGTAAAGAAACAAGTTCTTTAAAACAGCAGAAACTAGATTTGTATAGTCAGGATTCAGACCTATATGCCAAAACCCCCACATTAAATAGTTTGCTGTGCAATTAAGATCTACCCATTGCTTGAGGGAAACATACAAACTCATTGGATAAGTACAGCAAAGAAGCTAAATAAATGCAATTTAAGAAAAATCTTTGCATCTTAGGGATCCCAGACTGAGACATACACAACTATTTATCATCATGGCCAGATTTATCTACCAGCTAAACCTGAATACAGGTCTCATACTGAGCTCTGAAAAGTCCTCAATGAACATGTAGAACAGCAAAGCATTCTGCCATGAAACAAGTTTAAACAGATAGGCAGGCATACTTACACAAACTCTACACAGCACTGCAAACCCTAAAGTTTTCAGTATCTGCATCCAAGGGTTAGCAAATAAGGTCAACTTACACTTCTAGGAAAGTAGTTGTAATTAATGTAGTCCAATAATCAGATAATCTATACTTTTGCCAATATACTTCCACTCTTCTTTTACAGATCTCTTAGAGAGAAATCACTGTCGTAACCAACATACAAGATCAAAGCCTTGACATCAATGACCAGGGGAAACCATTTTTCCTTTTTATAACTGTAGCCTTCCTGAAGTCTGAGAAACAAGATGTGCAGTTACCCATTCTGGCATCCATTTAAAATAATTCTGATAGACTTGATACAGGAAGGTTTTTCTGCTTTTGCCTCCAGTCCCTCTCTCTTATTGATATAATGCACTATATTAGACTATACAGTCTCTCCTTATTGTGTTTTCAGTTCTTGGAAGTTTAGCACTATTCCACTCCTAAGACATTTCTGGCCTTAGACAAAACAACAGACATTAGTACAGATACTAAGACCAACATGGGCTGATGAAACACATATAGAAAAGCTGGGTGAAAACACAGGTTAACAGCAGGTCAGGGCAGGTCAGATAGCAACAGAAAGCCAGTGACCCATAAAATATTAAAGACAAACAGTCTAATTTTGTCTCTGCCCCTCCCCTTTTTTAGATTCTCACTAATACTGCTAGCATCTTTGACTGCTGTGCAGAGAGCAATCAAAAAATTGACACCCCTCTGAACTTAGATCAAGTATTTTGAAACTGCTTCAAGAGATCAATGTCACAGAATCTTCTTTATGCAGTCCAAGCCCAGGTGTGGAGGTCATACATACTTAAGCACTAGTAACTACCTTTCCAACACTTACCATCAGCATCTACCTCGTTGATCATATCCTGCAATTCTGCTTCTGTTGGATTTTGACCCAATGACCTCATGACAGTTCCCAGTTCTTTTGTTGTGATAGTACCATCACCATCTTTGTCAAATAGGGAAAAGGCTTCCTTGAATTCTAGAGGCAGAAACAGTCCCAGAGTTTAGTAACATCACCAGCATGCAAAAACTGCATACTAAAAATGCACAATACCTGGTACAATTTTAAGAAACATTTTATCCAACTGTTCATGTATTGAGAGAATTAACACTCAAATATAAATAAAAAATTACTTACAGTACCAACATGTAATTTGCATAGTATATTCAAACTTATTTCATGTGGCTATTATCTGCATTACAACTCTATAATGCATTTCAACATCATCTTGCTTGAGGCACAGCTGCACCATAAACAGCAGCCACTTGGGATAAATGAAGGGACCCACCGGGTTCCCTTCATCATTAACAGACTTACAGGTACAATAAGTGTTGTCATTTACCACTTAAGGCAGCAGACAATAAGAATTTATGTCAGCCACAAGTGGGTGACTGGTCTCCAGAAGGTCAAATAATGCTCCTTCTCCTAACCAGTCTGAAATACAGACACTCTGATAGAAGTTATTTAAGAGACATTGGCTTATATTAATGTGTAGTAAGTCCATTTTAGATTTATTTGTTGCCATTTCAAGTTTATCTTCACTTTATTAAAAAGAAAATAGTACCTAGGTCTGCTTTGAATCCAAGAAGTTCACTTGAGTCTAGCAATTATTTCTGTTTGCAAGAAATCTAGAAGGACTTGGCTCAAGTCTGAAAGTCTAAAAAAAATCATTATCTGTAGTCCAAGGAACAAGCAGTCTAAATTAAGAGGCAATGAACCAGTAATCTTCCGGAACATTGTGGGTTTTTTTTTAAGAAAACGAGTGTTTTTAAAAAAGTGTTAGTAGAGTTGAAATTGTTAAAAAGTTTTTTTCTGTTATGTTTGAGATCATGTATTTTCTTCTAGTCACACAAGGAGTTAGCAAAAAAGTAATCATTTCTCATCAAGACACTTACCAGCAATCTGTTCTTCAGTCAGCTGATCAGCCTACACAAAGAATAGAACATTTTAGAATATTGTTTACCTCTAGCTATGCCAAGCCACAAGACACTTCCTCTAGATTTCAGTAGTGATTTATTATTACTTTCACAAAGCCACTTTCAACGCCTGGAATTCTGCCTCTGCAAGGAGATTCCACTCACCTACACCACACAGACATTTCCAAAAGCACATAAGCTGACTTGTTTTGAAACTGCACATGAAGAACAAGACATAACATCCTTCCACTTGGAGAATCCGATTTGGTCAAGTGAAGGACACAGGGCAGGCTCCTTGCAATTGGTCAGAGAGGCATGAAATCCTTAACAACAAGTGTTTGGGGTTTCACATCACATCAGATGTCATTTCCAGCAGTATAGCGACCCTAATACTGCATGGGGGTATTTGCACATTAGCAGACTAATGACAAGCGTGCCACCTAGTGATCTAACACTACTGAAGTCCACCCTCCCCCACCACACTGCATCAAGCATTAGCCTACTGTAAGCTTAACAGAAAGGACTATGCTGTGATATTAGGAGGAATTACTCCTCGGTATTATGGAGATTTTTGCTATTTCCGACAAAGAAAAAGCCAGTTCTCGAGCATCACATTATTTTTCCATTCAGCCAAGCAGCTTAAGGTGCCTCATGCTGATACGCAGGGATTTTTATACATCATTTTAAGTGGCAAGATTTAAAATGCCTGCTTATGACCTTCTGTACATCAAGAGACCACTGCTGCATCCAAAGGTATACAGCTCAATGGGCAATTAAAGGGGCCTTCCCAGAGCTTAACTGTGCTAACCACATCCTTCCAGAAGCCTCTCCCTTCTGCATGGTTAAAGCATCACAAAAAGCTCCCCTGTTTGGACTCAAAGGAGCTAGCCAGTTCTTTACAGAAAAATACGCATCTTCCTAGTAATTAAAAAAGAAAAACACCTGGGTTTTACATGTCTAATCAAAGATACTGGAGAATACAAGGTACTAACTCCTTTTAAACTCATTTTATTGGACAGCTTTTACTAATAGAACAGAGGATTTTGTAGGTCAGAGAAAGCAGACATCCTGCAACCCTTTTGTTCTAAAATACCATTATTCAAGTATAAAAGCCACTTAACTACAGCAAAGAGCAACAAATACAATGGAGAAATAACAGGCTATACAATAATCTGTTAAGCTCTTGCACGGGGGAATAGGGTAGGGTTGAAAGCCTGCTGTATGTTAAGTGACATACACAGATTTCACCTGTAAAGAGGTGTTGGGGTTTCTTTTTATGATGTTTTAACATCTGTATTTAATGATTCAACAATTCCCCATATGTACAAGTGGGTGAGGGGGACAAAAGGGAGAGAAATGCTAACAGGTAAAAGAGTTCAAATTTAATAAATCTTCTTTAATAACAGCAGAAAACTTGTGTTCAAAATCCAGTTCGACTTTCGGCATTCTGTGGTTTTCCAGAAAATGCAAGGTTTTACTTAAAGATTATCTAAGGAATTTACATAACAGACTCAATGCCCTGCAGAACAGGAAACAGAGCCACGCCTCGGCAAAAATCTCCAACCCACAGCACCGGCTTGCTGCCCCATTAGTCAGAACTCACTGGCTGTTTCTAAAAATCGGATTTCGGATTAAAAAAAAAACAAGAAAACCCACAAAACCCAACTTCGCCACACACTGCGATGCCAGAAGCGTGCAATCCAACCCCACACCGCCATGGGGTTCACCTTTCCGAGCAACAGGCACAGCCACTGCCCGCACGCCTGAGCTACAGGACAAAGGTACCCAGGGCTGGAGCCATCACCCCACCCAGCCAAGTCATCAAATCCTGTCCTGGTGATGTCAGCCTTCCCCGACGGGAAGGGGAGATGGAGAGACAGAGCCGAGGAACACCCAGATTGCCAAAACGCGATTAGAGGTCAGCCTGCAACTGTTTCGCCGCTCTCGTAGGAAGCGAAAAACCGCCGGGAAAATCCCAGCCCTTCCTCTCGCCCTCTTGTGCGAGGAGTCCGGGCTGGCGCCGCAGCGCCCGACGGCCGGGGGTGATGCGAGCTGCTCCCGGAGCCCACCAGCCAGCCGAGGCGGAAGGCGAGGCGGAGGCTGGCACGGCCCGGCGGGGGAGCGGGCGGCCCGCAGACCGCCGGGCGCAACAGGCGCCTCGCCCGGCCGGCGGCCGCCCCCTGCTGCAGTGCGTCCCCGTCTCCCCTCCCTCTCCAGCCGCCGGCCACACCACGTCCTCATCCTCCAGCCGGGAGGGCGCCCGGGCTCCGCAGCCAGCCTTCCCCGTCCCCCCCTCCCCAGCGGCGGGGGCAGCCGCTCTCCCCCCGCCCCCACCGAGCCCCCCGTGAGGGCGTTGGGCCGTTTCCAACCCAGCAACGCGCACTGCGCCCCGGTCCCCCCCAGCCGGAGGGTGCGCGGGGGCCGGGGAGGAAGAGGAGGAGACATGATGTAATGCAGACAGCGATGGGCTTCGCCGCCGCCGTCGCTGCGTTTTTCTGGGGGATGGGGAGGAGGGAGGGGGGGACGAGGGCGCAGTAGCTGCACTGCGCGGTGCCCTCCCCCGGGCCGCCCCCCCGCTCCCTGCGCAGTGCAGCTGGTGCCGGAGCCGAGCGGGATCCTCGCCCGCAGACCCGCGCCCCGCCCGGCACGGCCCCCGCCCCGCAACGCGCCCTGCCCGGCGGAGGGGCCGCGGCCCCGGGGAGACGCGCCCGGCCCTTTCCGGAGGGGAGCCCGCGCCGCATGCGGGGGAAGGCGAGGCGGGGCCGCGGCGGGAGGGCACGGGGCCGGGGCGCCCACACGGCAGGCCCCGGGGAAAGGGGAAGGAAGCAGCGGAAGAGGAAGGGCCGCAGCTCCGCGGCGATCCCGCGCAGCGCCACGGGGGGGTGGGGCGGAGCGGGGGGGTCATCCGCAGCCACCAGCCCGCTCACCCCGCGAGGACCCGGGCGGGAAGGGCTGCGGCCTCCCCCCCACCCCCCTCCGGGGAGAGCCCGGCTTCACCGACTCAACCCGACCATCCGCGGCTCCGCAGCGAGCCAGCCCCCGCGGCAGCCCGGGCGCCCCGCGGTCGGTCGAGCTACCTACCATGGCGCGGCGGCGGGCCCGGCGGCGGCTGCACGAACTGCGCGACCACGAGCGGCGGCGGCTGCTGCCTCCTCCCCGGCGCGGCTCGGAGAAGTGCTGGGGGTGTGAGCCTGCGCCGCCCCGCTATATATGTAGGGCTGTATCCCTCCGCCGGAGCGGGGCCTTTTTCTCTCCTCCCCGGCGCGGTATGTGTGAGGGTGACTGCGGCGAGCAGCCCTGCCCCCTCCGCGGCCCGGCCCCTCCCCCGGCGGGCCCGCTCCCCCCCCGCCCCCCCCCCCCCCCCCCCCCCCCCGGCGGCCGCTCGCCCCCAGAGGCGCAGCCGGCGGCCGCCCGTCCGCCGCGGGAGTCGGGGCCGCGGCGGGCTCCGGCCCAGCGGTTCCCCCCTGCCCTACTCCCGCCGTGCTTCTCTCCCCTTCCCCCGTCTCCTCGCCCCCTGAGGTAAGCGCCACGCAGGGACAGGCGGGTGAGCCCCTCCCCCGCCCGAGGAGAGGCCCCGCTCCCGGGGCGATGCGGTTGTGGCCTGCCGCGGGCTGCACGGCCGACCGACCCGCAGCCCCCCCGTCCCAGCCGAGGGGCGAGGGCAGCCTGGCCCCGGCAGTGGCCGTTTTCCGCCGAGAGCTGGTGCCGGCGGAGACCGCGGGCGGCGGCCGGGCCGGCGGGGAGAGAGTCGCCCGCCGCGGGGCTGCGTCACCGCGGGGACCCCGCTTCCTCCCCGCCGGCCCCGCGTCGAGGCCTCTCCCCATCTCCCCGACCCTCTCTAGGCCGGGACCCCCCGGGGCGAGGGGACTCTCGGCCGAGTTGGTGCCTTTTTTTTTTTTTTTCTTTCTAGACAGCATCCCCGCCGGCGGTGCGGTGGCCGGCGCTCCCCCGGGGAGCCCGGGCGGCACCTGGGAGAGGATGATGGCACGGGGAGGGGGGTGCGTTTAATAAAGCACATTCTTCGGGGAAATCTGAACGACAAGGGGGTACGACAGAGACTGTAAAGCTGGTATGTTGAAGCGAGCACAGCTGCCTTTTTTTAATCGTAGGGCTTTTGTCAAGTACCAAAATCTAGATGATGGTTAAATTCAACCTAGTGTCAGATGCTTTACAACTGACGTGTCACTTCAGCCTCTTCTCAGCAGAACGGCTGTGCGCTACAAGTGAGAGGCAGCAAAAGCACGTTCTGATGTCAAATGTTTTCTTCATGTCTCCTCTGGATTTGAGGATTTTGTCCACGAGCTGGTAATAACCCAGGTAAACATCATAGCATTCACACTGTACCTCTTCAGTAGGTGTAGAAGCACAAACAAACATGGAGCCACACTGGAATCAATGATTTTGGTTTCGTTCATGACAGGTAACCCTTAAGATTTTGAGCTTCCTTGTAGTTCAAGATATTTTTAGTTAAGGTTTTAGTTTGGGCCTCTCTCTGGACTGGGAGGCCAGCAGTATTTCCAGTGTGGTCACAGTTCCGGTGATCTGATTGCAGTATAGCACTAAATCTTTTAAAACACGTTTTTCAATTTTTCTGGTTTTGAAAAATCGTGCATACTTTCAGCCTTTGAAATAAAGGTGAAGTCAGTTGGGTTCTGTTTAACAATCTCAATAGCTCTACCACTGAAGTTACAATTTATTTGCTTGCCTTTCTGGAACACAGTGATAGGTTGGCAAACACAACAGTTACCTGTTTACAGTCTAGAAAGATTTCTCATAGCAAACAAAGTAGAATATTTAATGTGTCATAGTTTGGTCCCCAAACTATCCTAACATTTATATAGGAACTAGTATATGAAATGGTGTCAGAAAACCAATTTGCAGCTGGCTAGTCTGCAAATTATAGGTTTATAGACAGCTTCCATTTTGGATATAGAATGCCCAGCCTCCTATTTTTAGTATATTTTTGAAAAAACTACTAAGCAGTGACGTTGGGATTTTTTTTTTTTTTTTTGCTATGGAAGAACACACAAATTGAGTTTTTGTTTTCAAACCAAACAATTTTAAGCTCATATTTTCCCAGCTTAATTTCTTTATGGAAAATATGGCACAATATTTGATTGATGTGGGCTACAAGAGCTTTTGCTTGGATAAGTGAATCTTGGAACTCCCTGAGTCTCACAGTGATGTGTGAAGAACAATGTTCCTGTACAAATCATTCACCTCATTGTGCTGGTCTTATACAGGTGAAGGTCTCATTATTGAAACACTGAATTCTGTATAAATATTGGGCTAACAGATTTTACAGTTATCTCACAAAGATAAATCGCTAATGCAGTCTCATGGTCTTTAGCCAAAATCTTGGAAGACTGAAGGTATTATCCACTGTTATTCCACTAATTATTATCCATTATTATTCCACTAACATGGAAGGCTGAAGATATTATCAGGAGAATAATCTTACCAACATTTAAATGTGACGATTTAGAATGTGGGTGCCTTATTTCAGTCTCTTTAAAGTTCATTTTAGGTGCATGTAATATGTTCTTCCATTGATCCAAGCCTTCACTTACTAAAAAGTGAAGGGATTAGATTTATCTGTTGAGGAGAGACTATGAGACAAGCAATTAAAATTTATGTAGATTCTCTTACAAACTTATCAGCATTACAGCATTTGGACATACGTGAAGAAACTTGGAAATGCAAGTCACATTCAATGAATGTTGCCAAAGATTAACAGGGCCTTTGAGTAGAAGGATTGCTGTGCATTTATTCCTTTTTTGTTGTTGTTTTTAACTTTTTGTGTCTACTTTTGCTAACTCTTGATGGTTCACGCTAATAATTAGTTTATACTAAAAATGGAATTTTAAAATAAAGTTACTTCTAAAGTAGTTTGGAATATAGTTATCTTGCTTTATTTAAGAAAAATTTCAGGCTGATCAATTAAGGTACCACAATTAGGTTCTGCAGTAGTTTCTGTTAAATTGCATCATTCCGTATTTGAAAATATTTCACAGCTAATGGTCCAAAATAACATTCTGACTAAGGGGAATTTTTTGTCCTAATTTGACATATGGCAGTGATAAATGTAAACAAAAAAGAATACTAATGTTTTGCTGCTTATTTAATGTAGAAAAAAACCCTCACCTAAACTGGCATCTGCCTGCTCCTTGAAAATTTGCTTTCACTCAGTTGTACAGCTAGATTGTGATCAGTATTCTTTGTTCTCTTAAAATTTACATTCAGTTGTGGGCAGGCAAGTAATGCCCCTGTCATTCCAATGACATACAATGTCAAATGATTTGCCAGGATCTTCTACAGTCTCATTCAAAATCTCCTGGATCTCAGTGGGAGCTGGACCGGGCCATGGAATTACTCAGTATTTGTGCCTAAAACCACAGAACTTGGCTATCCCATTGCTAGAGAGCTTTTTTATGAACAGAGGGCTATGCAATAGCTATGAAGATGAATTTCTGACTGGATAAATTTACTGTTCTAAATTATTTTACTCTCTATCACTAAGCATGCATTTGTTGACTTGCATTTAAGCTGTAATATTAACAAAAGATGATTTTACAAATTTATTAGTTGCAGTGAAAGACTTCCAACCATTCTACCTAGTATTACCATTTCTAAATTTTGTCATAATATGATAGTAAGGTTACAGTGTTGGTCTCTTGTTTCTGTAGAGATTTAACATGTCCATTCTTTGGGAGCAGCCTAAGACAGAAGAAGGAATTCTGTTAAGAACTTGGAAAAATAATAAACCTTACTACTTACATGCAAGGTGTGTTTTTCAACCTTGGCTTTGTTAACATAAGCACTGAAGAACAGGGCCTCACACATAACAATAGTTTTCTCATATTATATATACATAAGTTTAAAAAAGAAATCAAAATGAAACCATTTTCAGATATCTGCCCTGGGAGAATGGATGTGAGAACAGATGGACACAAGTTTGTCATATCATTTAATGCACAGCTGGGAGACTGATATTATGGTGATAAGCATAGATAACTAGTGTATAATAAGTTAGAAGTATAAGAAGCCAAAATCAAGTATATACGTGCATTCAACATCTGTGCAACTGGAACAAATTCATAATTAGTTTTCGTGGCTATAATATTGCCAGTTATATGTGTGAGCTACCCAAACTGGGTTTGAATTTGTTGTACTGCTTTTGAAGTCAATTGGAATTCTGTTGGTATCTCAGAAAATAGTTTTTTACCCTCTCTATATATTCTGCTCATATAGGCAATGTTTTTTGGGGAGACCATTTTCCACAAAATTAATGTTTCTAAATGCCATTGGCAGCTGTGAAAATCTAAGCCAGTATCCTTATAAAAATACTCTATGAGCTTCACTAAGACTGCAAATAAGTGGGTGGAACTCCATTGAAATAAAAAGCTAGAACAGAATTGAATTTGACCACATTTATACAAGATGTGAAAATAAAAATTGCTTTAATCTTAACATTTAAATTTCCAGACCTGGTAGCTCTTATAAATGTGAACATACATGTTCCTGTTTCATTTTTGAGAAGAAAAAATAAAACCAAAATCCCCAATCTTTTATACACTTGTGGTTTCTTTATATTTGCTTCATTCCCACTGGTGTGTACCAAAATCACATATAATTATGGATTTTCACTGAGCATTAAGTGTTAGAAGGCCGTCTATGTAATTGAGTAACAGTAGTTGCTACCTACATTGAGTGTCCATTTTCTTGTGATATAAAACTGATTTAGCCATTGGTTAGAACTAAATTATTTACACATTGCAATTAAATTAGTGAATCCTTTTCTATGTAGCTATGTAAATTGGCATCCTTGAGGCCCGATGATTTGAAAAGTTTTGTGTGTTAAACTTAGGGCAGTTTGAGTTGGGAACCTTAAAGATCCTGTCTTAAAAAGATGTGCACAGAGCGGGGTTACAGACCTGCCCCCATACATAAACTCAGTCATACATCTTGCAGATTAAACATTATAAAATAAATCTTTTAAACCAAAGTGCTTTTCCCTTTTTTTACACTTGAAATGTAAAATAAATGAAAAAAGAACAAAACTTTTTCACACAGTCTTAAAAAAACATTTCTCCATAATCCTATAGTTCCTTCATAGTTCTCTAGAAACACTGGAGTATGTGAAAACAGGATTTTCCTTCTCAGTTTTTGTAATTGCCAGTTTCATAGGAAGGTAAACATTGGATGATTCATGATATAAACAGAAGTTACTTGTTCCATTTTTCTATTGTTTATGTTTTGTTATCGTCAGTGTTTTTACAGATAAAAGCCAAATTGTATCCACTATTTTTCAAGAATCAAATGCAGAAGAGGACAGAACGTTTAAGTGATTGCTAAGTATTTCATGTTTTTACATAACATTGTCAAGCGTACCTAGGTCACGCTTCTTCACTGTTGGATACATGTATATGAACTATATTCCCTGACAATGATTCCAGTTAAAACATCTGTCAAAGAATTTTTTTTTTTTACCACAAATTATGTATGGGAATAGTCATTCTAATGATAGGAAAAGTTCTGTTTCTAATTTCAGTAGACGAATTCCTCAAATTTTTAAATGATACAATGTAACAAATAAAACAATTCTTAGTCGGATTCACCTTATTAGGAATGGCTTGAGTTTGCATTTCATTTCTTAAGAATATGCTGGAAAGCTGAGTGGGCCAAAACCTGGCTTACTTTATAGGTTCAAATTTCTGTCTTAGAACTAATAGATGAAAGCTGAACAGATGTTGCTGTTAGCTACAGATTTTGAACCAATATATAGCTTATAATGGCATAATAAACAAAGGTAAACAAATATGCTTCAGAATTTCAGTCCTGAAGAAAGGTTGGAAATCAGTTCGTTCAATTACAGTACTGGTTGTTTCTCATTTCAGTTTGTCCTAATTAACATAGAAAAAAAAAATCTTCAAAGATAGGATTGCTTTTTTACATAATGGAAATAATTAAATGAGCCATTTGCACTGTTTTTTAAACCTCTCCTTTGTCCATGAGTAATTCATTTTCTTCTGAATATTCCTGTGGGGCAAATTGGGACATTAATTTTGCAATAAAAGTCCTAGCTAAATTTAACAAATATATATATGAGAATATATATGACATAGGTAGACAGTTATGTAAAATCGAGATACATCCTCTAATGGCCAAGTCTCCCTTAGTTAACCCTAAATTGTAATTGTGTAGTAGGTCTATGTTAAAAAAATTTTCATTGGGTCAGGTACAGCTGTCATAAGTCTTCATGCTACAGCTAGAGGTAAAAAATTCAACAACTCCACATACGCAGTTCAAGGGTGATCATAATTTTAAATCAGAATCATAGTTTCTGGTACAGATTTTCAGCAACTGTAAACATGCCCTGAAGTCAATAAATCCATGTTAATTTGCATCAGTTAGGAATTTATTCTTCCCTTCCTTTCTCTCACACACCCAAGACATGGAGTTTCTATCAGTTTGTCAGATTCCTTGGGATAAGAAGCTACAAGATCAAAACTACCTGAGTTAATTGGATGTCAAATACTGTGGTCCAAGAGACATCCAGTATTCTAATCCACCATACTATGGAGCTGGCCTGAGGTGAGAAGTATTATACATACATCCCAAATTACAGATGCTGGAAGCCAGAATCATTGCCAGGTGGTACTCTTCTTCAGTTGTCTTAAGTACAAGAAGAAAGCTAGAGAATCATTACACTTCTTCAGACAGCTATTTTATGTTGTTTGTGCCTGCATCAGCAATAAACCCACCTGATAATGAAATAACTTCTCCAACTGCCTGATCACCATTTTGGGGGGGCGAAAAAACCCTAAGTTTTTCAACAACCTGGAAGATGCATTTCTAGTATCAGTTCCCAGAAACTGTAAAAATAAATTCCAGTCTCCGCAGTCTATTGCCAGAGAGCCAACAGACTGCCTCTCCCCTAGGAATCTGGCATGGCAGTACCTAGGAAATCGCCTCCTGAGGGCTCGTCTTTTTTAAAGTCTTTTAGTGAAAAGAATTTTTAAAACAACAGGAACATCTGATGCCTCCAGAATATAGGTTCTGATATCCCCATTAAGGTTTCTCTTTGATCCAGTTCTTTATCTAGAACTTCAGGTTTTTACCTTTGGGGGCACTAGCACATGTGAAGTCCAGCCTCTTAAAATGTCTGACCCTCAGACATTGTGCCTCCATCCTAAAGCACCACACATCATTGAAATTCCAGAAATGGTAGCAAGAAAACCCGTCTTTGTAAACCTGGAAAATAGATCTGTCCCATGGGGCCTGTCTTCCCAACATTTTTGTGAGGGTACAGTTCACATCAGCTACCTAATTAAATCTCTGTTCTGCCTGCCTTATTCTGAGGCTGTCAGCTTCTGTGAAATAAGAATATGCCTAAAATCTGGTCTGTCCCAGACATCCAGCACTTTGTGCACACCTTTCCTGGCAAGCAGCATCGACCTTCCCCACAGTATGGCTATTTGTTATTATTTTTGTGGTAGCAGAAGTATGCTAGATGCTAATGAAGTACTTGTATTTAGTAAGTGCACTGTTATGTGGTGCTGGCTGTGAAGCTGTCAGCAGCGCTGTTAAAGAGCACAAGCCTAACACAAAGGTGCACTGCACTGAGAATGGGATTTTTATGCTATACGGAAGGGAAGTACATTTAATGAGTTTATTTTGGTTAGCCTTCACTTTCGTTTCGGGTCTGCCAATACTGACATCATTTTTCCAAGCAGGGAGCACCATCTAAGACTTCTCTGCATCACTATCCTTGGGGTGGGCCTGTGTGTGGGCTGATGCAGTGCTCAGCACTCCAGATCATTTCACTTTGGCATCCATTCTGCTTCTGCTGTCTCTATCTCCATATTCTATTTTAGGTGCTTACAGAGCACCAATCTCCTTAACTAAAATATAACTGAAACAAGATATTCAGCATCAAATAAGCAAAAAGCAAAAGACTCAAAATAGACTTTTTTGTTATTATTATTATTATGGGGTTAAATCTCTTAAACATGGATATCTTCCTACTCTTCCTCCCACTTCTTTCTTTAGTTTGTCTCATCTTGTTGCCTCCTCAGGGACATACTGCTGGCCCACAAGCTTCTGCAAAAAAAAATTAACTCTCTTCTCTGATGGGTCCACGGGTGCCAAGTAGCCATCTAGCTTAATTCTTGCAAAAAAAATGTTATCATTAGAATTTTGACTGTCCTGAGATCCTTGCATTAATTCCGCAGCCTCCAGTGGGGCCAGGGAGCGTCCTTTAGAGAGTGAACCTCTTTAGATACCCTTGCCAGGCCCTCGTGCAGGTTGTTCCAGCTGGATGTTTGATAAGGTAAGTGATCTTGCGCTGCTGTCCCAGGCCAGCAACCGCAGCGTTGCGTTGGCACAAAGACACAGCTACTTCAAAGTAAGGTGTATATATTATTTGTCTGTGGGTATGGGGAAGGGGGTGGATTTTTAACCAGGCATCCCAAAGGAACAATATGGAGGAATAATTGTCGATATGCTGAGGACTTCAGTTTGCTACAGGATATCTAAGTAATTTGGTAAGACACCAAGCTTCCCTAATCACCTACTCCTCGTTACAGGGCCTGTATTTCTCCCGGGTGCTGTGCACTCAGCAGTCAGCAGTACAGGTACTGCTTGTCGCTCTCAGAAGTGCCATGGCTGGCATTCACAATTAACTGAAAGCCATTGCAAGGCTCTCAGCCGTGTCTCTAGCAAATGCCATTCTCCGGCTTGGCACAGACAGCTCTGCAGCTCCTCTGGAGTCACTTTAAAATCTGCCTGAATAGAGGCTTTAACTCGGCTCGGCTCTGGTGACTCTCCAGGCTCCCGGTCTCCATGCAGGGACTGCTGATGACGATTAACATTATAACCAACCGCAGGGGCCCGGGCGGCACAGAGCCTCCTGTAGCCTCCCGAGAGAAACTTCATTTCCCCCCCCTCGCCCCCCTTCCCGCAGACAGCGGGGCCGTAGCGGGCCAGGGCGGGAGACCTCTGGGGAAGGGCTCTAGGCTGGGCTCGGCCGGGGCGGTGGCCGTTAGCCGCTCGGGGGAAGGCGGCCGCCGCTCAGCTGGCCCGGCAGCAGCACCCCGCGCCCCGCCGGGTCCCACAGCGCCAGCGGGGGAGAGGTAGCGGCAGAAACGGCGGCAGTAACGCTAGGGCATCCTCCCTCGGCGGACAGCCGCCGACAGCGAACTCCTCGCCCGCGCCTTCGCTAGCGGCAGGGCCTATATACTCTCGCGGAAGGTTACCGTGCGCTGACACGGCGGTCCCGACGGAAGCGGTGCTGAGGCATCTGAGGCAGCACTTTGTCAAGGAACGCCTGATTGGCTAAAGGGACTCTGCAATGGTTAGCTGGTAAGAGTCAAGCCCTCTGATTGGTTGCGTTGTACCTGCAATGCGTCAAGTGAAGATGCTGGAGTGCGTGTACTGGAGGGCTTCTGTGGGGACGGGGACGCCGTGGTCGGCCGCCGCTATGGCGGCAGGGGCCGCCGCCCGCCGCCTCGCCCTGGGCGCGCCTGCAGAGGCTGGCGAGGTCCATGGGGCTCTCGGCCCTTCCTGGCTGTATCAGCAGCCCTAGCGCTAGATTTCCCGCCTCTTCATGGTGCTGCAGCTTGCAGCAATAGCAATTGTTTGGCTCATGAGCCAGAACTGGCAGGAAGAAGGTTTTTGGCGGTCAGTTACCTCTTTAGAGCTGGGTTTCTGTATCAGAAAGCAGCAGAAAGACAAAACCACTTTTCTCATTCCTTCTCCATAACACAGGGTGACAGAGGTACAAATGTGGCAATACAAATTTGCTTATTCTGCCCTTCCAATGTGGTGTGAGAAGCATTTCTTGGACTGCTGCTCGAAGTGACAGTTTGAGTGACAGTTGGAGGAGGATATGCACGATAAAGTGATGAGTGATCTCTTAAATATCTTGCTGAAATGCTGCAGAATCTTTCAACACAAAGAGATGCTTCTGCAAAATTAGACCCGAACTGCAAAGCTGTACAGAGGCATGCGAGGTTGGCCCGCTTCCATCAGGGACTTCGGGACATTGTTGGGTATCTCCGGCCCCTTGGGCCTGGCCAAAACCCACTGCAGCCCTGTTGCATAAGGAGCCGCAGACATGCCGTAACCACTTGTGTGGGATTTTTTTTTTTATGTTTCTAATTGAAATAAGCATAGATAAACTAGAAGCAAACAAATAACAAAGCCTTCTTTGCACCAGTAAGAGGCTTACAGGACCACTTTAAAAATGATGGGAGTTTCAAACCAGCAAAAACTTCCTGGCACATCTGCAAAGCTAAATACAATAACCTGTCTAAATGTAGAACTAGGTTACAGACACTCATAATATTATCTAAATTCTTCAGTATTTCTGTTATTGGAGTGTTTTCGTTGCTCTTTTTCAAAATCCCATTCTTGAAGAGTGATTCAGCAAGAAGTCTGCGAATGTGTCAGTGAGCAGTATTTTAAATAAGGTTTCACTGCTAAGCAATTATTAAAGAGCATGTTTACATATGAAAAAATTGCAAATTTGCATATGAACATAACGGCCCAATTTCTTGACTCTAGTGAAAGTTTTCTTCCTAACTACAGTTTTCAGGATAACATTTCTGATCTGCTATTGGAAGCATTTTGAGTTAAATTCCATGGTAATTTGTTTCCTTTATTCCATTTGCTTACTAGGAAGTAGAACACTTTTTATTTTAAAATTACCATGATTTCATTTTCACAGCCTTACTGAGTACAAACTGCTTGCCTGCTGGCATGAACACTTCTTACTGTCTTTTTTCCAAATAATTCTTTCAAAATATTAAAAACAATCTAGCCACTTTTCCTTGTAGACCTAGCCAAGTGGAACAAGTGCAATGAAACCTTTATGAGAAAATTATATGCCCGTGTAATTATAATTATAACGTTTATGAGTGAGGGTTTGCTAAAAACCATAAAAGCAAGATTGCAAGCTCGTTCCATTTCTTACTTGATCATTTAAAGTATGATAGCATTTTTGAAAAATTCACATTTGAAAATCTTAGGTCTAAAACAGCTTGAGGTCTTAACAAATGGAAAGGAAATGGGTATAAAGCACTGGTAAAGGCATCACACAGTATTCTCTAGAACAACCTTAAACATGGTATATTAGTCATAAAGCCAGTTTGTTGTATTAATTTACTATAATGACTGTACAAATAATAGAACTACATTAATGCCAGAGAACCTGAAAAAAGCTTTTAGAAGTGACATTATTGTTCAGTGGGAAATAAATATACCAATTTCAGGGTTAGCAAATAAATTATTGTTGCCACAAATAGTCTTCTGTAAAGCAGGCTGTTTAAAAGATATATTCAAGAACTCTAGTGTGTTCAGGACAGCAATTGTATTTTAAGAATTAGCTTACTTTGAGCACAAGTTGCTAGAATGAATCAATGGGAATAAATACCAATTACATTGGTTTATTAGAAAGAGTTACACTGGTCAAGTTCAGGTAATTCTAAATCAATCAGGTCTGAGTCATAATGCTACATTTTATTTTTTTATGAGTGCTCTATGTAGGCCATGTCCAAAGCCAACAGTGAGTATGGGAAAGGTAATACGGAGTAGTAAGCAGAGTTTGTTACAGTTCTAAATACATCACATTCAAAACATTCTGACTAAAAACATGAACCATCCATTTAAAGCAACCATTTTAAAAGCAATATATTTACAGCAATGTCATTACACCAGCATCTGTTAAATATGTGCAGGTCTGCCATCTTATGGAGCCTGAATGGTACTGCCAAATAACAGAATATGGAACTACATGTTTATATTAGGAGAATAGTTCAAATTTTTCCATTTCAGGTAATGCGTTATTTCTTCTAAAACTTACACCATTTTGGCTCATTGCTTCTATTTGACACGTATATTTATTGCGTTTATGTATGCATGCAAGAGTACACACGTAAACACAGTCAAAGTCTTTACAGTTGCAAGTTCAAGCATGGAAAAGCTGGGAAGCATTAAGTTGGTTGTTTACATTATATGACAGCCTTGAACAACATCATGATGTGCTATTTTTTTCTTCAGGACCACTTATTCAGCATTCAGGTTAGATGGTGCTATTTAGTGAATAGCTGTTTGGAATTTTGCTTTAGCCTCTTTGTTTGGAGTGTGACTATGCTGTATTCACTGCAAGCTAGTCAAGCCCTGTTCTAAAGACAAAATGATTCATTTCTATATGGGCTTTTCTGTAGCTGTTATTATTAGAGTATTATTATGAACAATTTTGAATGAAGTTTGTACAGGCCAGGACAGACAATCATCATGGAAATTTTCAGCCCAAGTGATTAAAGTTTGGCAAAGCTATTAAAGTTGCTAAAATGATGCTCTTTTGTTTGTTTGTTTGTTTTTACTTTCTATTTTTATAAAAGCTGATGTCGGATAAACTCAGTAAGTGACTTTTGGGTCAGCCAAGAAAAAAAGCACAACACAAGAGTGTTATAATTAGTACATCAAGTAGTATTATACATTATTTTCTCTTTAACTGGTGCAAATTTATTTTTAGGTGAAAAGGATTCCTCAGGAAGACCTTATTGCTTTGCTTTTGAACAGTTTGAGGTGAGTTAGGAAAGTGGTTAATCTAAGTGGTTGTGATACTGTCAGGTATTGCAGTGGAGCACTTAAGATGAGCAAATTGTCCAGCATTCCATGAAGTTTTGCAGAGTTTTACCAGTTGCTGGAAAATCTGGTAGCACCTGGAATCTAAACACTTAGGAGGATGTCTGATTTCACTGAGCTGTACCTGTAACTAGAAAATACTCTACATTATATTTTCTGTCATTTGCAAATCTACCTTGATACTCTTGCTGGGAAAAGACACTGAGCACAAACTGCCATTTAGATTACTGTCAACTGAATTTGATGATGTGAAATACTACTTACCACCACAATAAAAGTCTTATCATAATTGGTTTAGTGCAAGAACAAATGGAGTCATCACCCTTTCAGTTATTTCCCAGTTACAAGAAGGGTTTTATTCCCCCATTTGACCTTGCTTGATTGTAGTATCATGTTTTCATATGTGTCAGAATCCTCTGACCTCAGAAACTCTCTGACCAGGTTCTTTTAGATACTTTGCATGGGAGTTTTATGTTTAATATCAAATTTATTTACTTGATATATTCAGTGTTACATGGGCTTTTGATTTAGAAGAGTGATACAGCAATGCACTGAAATCACAATGCAAGGATAGAATAGGAATTGCAATATACAGGTGAATCACAATAAAAACTTAATTCTTGTTATGAGTCTGTATGCTCTGTCATGATGCTGGGCATCCATAGTCGCCAGGAAGGAGTACGTGGGTTGAAGTCCACTCAAGCCTGTTGTTCTCTCCAAAATGCATGTTGTTGGTTGTTCAGTTTCTATACTGGTTTTGACTGAGCCACGTATACACTTCTCCCCTACCATGTTGGTCTGGCTAGCTCAGGAAGACATTATTCTCTAGTAGTTATCTCGGGGAAGGTTGTTTACACAGTGTGATCACCCACTGGTACAGCCGTGTATCTAAAACAAAGGTTACCCTCCAGTCCCCTTGGTGTTGAGGTAAGTTCAGCTTTAGGATAGTTGGTAGTAATTCTTTACAGTCTTCCTTGACATACTTATTTTTTTGCTCATCTTCTCTGAGCCTGGATTCATTGTAGGGGGTGTAGGTTGGTTCCATTCTGCCCCTTGGCTCAGCCCAGCATTCAGCAATTATTGGTGTTGCACAGTGAGCTTAATACATTCCTCATATGAATTACCAGTCCTCTTGCCTGTGCATGATGAGCGTGAGAGCGTATGGGAAACCAGTTATTTACAGGTTTAGTATGTGATTTAACTTGAGTTAATAACAGGTACTATTTGACTTTAAGGTAACAGGTCAATATGAAGGTTACAACAAATAACAATACGATGATTATTAACAGTACAAGCATAAGATTTAACATTCGTTTCAATACATTCATAGTTTTGGGGACAAACCTTTAAAGATGTCATACCAATGATGTTTAGTAAGGCTGGTTTCCACTTTCACTAATTGAATCAGTTCATTATTATCATATACCATTTTTACTTGTCTTTCATCTAAATATTTTCCAATTTCAGACAGATGTTGGGTACCCTTGACATTTTGTTTGAGAAAGTCGTCTTGTGGATTGAAGGTCACTTTGTGTTAGTGTATCTTAAATGGTGTGAAATAAGACATTTGTTTAGTCAACAAGAAGTTAACCTGTAAATCTGATTGGTTATTTCATCAAAAATATATGTCGTATTACAGCAGCAAATGTTGCCAGGTCCAAAATTTACATCATCTTCAAAGTGGATGGTATTGAAGGTGGATACAGACACACATCTGAAAACATTGCCATATACTCATATCTCATTACTGTAGACATGCTGCCAGATGCAGATACCAGAGGAGTGTTTCATCCTGCATAATTCTGGAGCTCTGGGCATGGTAGGGCAGGTCCATCCTCAGCCTGATAGCCAGCTGTTGTAGTGTTTACTAATTTCATAAATTTCATATGTATTACAATGCAAACAATCTCCTGATACTATAGGTATCCACATTTTCCAGACTTAAGGAGTGACAGCAAATTGGCATAAGGCTATGATTTTTGTATGAGTGGCACTCATCTGTCCAATTCCTAGCAACTGGAATGTTAACTCCTCTGTAGCTGCATTATAATAAGGGCCCTCAGTAGTTTTAAGCCATCGTCCTTTGAATTTGTCTTTCACAGTCAGGGAACATTGGTCTAAGGTTTGTCTTTGATTACTTTCAATGGCTACCCAAATCTGATTAACCTAATATATACCAGCTAATTGAAATCAAATACAAGATAAAACAGAGCTGGCTTCTTGTGGTATGGTTTTGCTGGTTAGTAATGGGGACCACAGTGATAGATTAGTGTGTCACTAAATGTGCCAAGGACCTTGCCAGTCTCGTATGTAAGTTTATAAAGCTGTTGGTAACCAGCTTGCAGTCATTTGGTTACACCAGCTTTCATTTCTTCCAATATTGATAATTTATTTGCTAGAGTGTCAGTATCAAATGAATTCAATATTCCTGATCCTGTACCCATTCCACCCAGCAAAGTTTGCATGATACCTCTTTTAGTTCTGTGTCCTGTTGGTGAACGATTTTGTAGCCACGAATCACAGAGAGGGACACTATATTCAGCACAAGTCTTGTTCCATGTACTAGTGCTTACGTTGGTTAAGTTCAGATGTATGCTCATTGTCATTAATTTTGGAGCCATAATCGTGGGATCTCATCCATCATGCAGCTGCATTAAGTAAAGGAGTACCTTTGTTAAGAGGTTGTTTTGATTGCTTTGTAAGGTATGCAATCAGGAACAAGTGGTATCTTAATTTTGTACATTTACATCAACTTCCTATTGATTATTAGCAGTGTTCGTGGAAAAAATGCTGTATGTTACTATGTTGTTCTCGCTGTTGACAATTCAAGCATAATCCTTATGAGCCATTGAAGTATAATTAGTTGCCTTATATGTCTGTAGTACCCACTTCATTTTATTGTTAAAATAATTTGCAATTTGCCATCCAGTATTACATAAAGTCAGGTTAATTTTAGATTTTAGGATTACTGTAACATTATGGTGTACTATCAGTCCTTGACCTTGTGCTAATGCAGACAGTATTCTTGTAACTAGTTTCAAAGTTGGGTTTTCCTGTGAAAGACATCTAGGTCTCGGACATAATCCAAGCCACAGTTATTGTTAACTTACTCCCTGTAGTGTCTACAGAATCCCGTACTCCTTTTCCTTTGTAAAACTTTTTTAAAATGTAAAACGTTTTTAAAATGTGATACATTATCAGATTGTATTTCTCTGGGCAAGGGAAAAGTATCAAACCATGGGTTTAAACCAGCAATGACTGCTGGACCAGCTGCAGCTTGGGTGTGGTGCACATTCCCTACACCACTGTTTCTACTCCTGTGAGGATGTATTTCCAGCCTTCAGGTGTTCACTTCAAAGGACCAATATAATCTACTTGATGAGTTTCTCAGAGTAGTTTACCTTCCCTGAGACTGGAAAACTGTTGTCATTTTGACAGGTACTGTACCATTGTTTGAAAAAAATGGCATGTGTCTACAGTATGTATTGCCAGAGCTTTTGTCACAGGCCATCCTCTCCTTGCAGCCCATTGAAATAAATCATAATTCCCAGTGTGTCCTAGCCATTCCTGTACCCACTTACTAGCCTTTCTGCCTCGAGTTTTGCAATACATTTATTTTAGCTAAATGATCAGCCATTTGATTCCACTTTGCCTCAGGGTTTTTAGTTTTTGGTGGGCAGATACAAGTCCTATGGATATGCACTTAGATTGGTCTGTGTACAGTGTGTTTTCCTGATATGTCTCTACCATTTACTTGCTGATTGTTTTTCACCCAGTTTTCTATCTGGTGTGAACCAAACTTTTCTGTCTTACTTTCCCAGGGAGGCACATCAGTTATTGGAGAGGAGGACAGATAGGAGTATTCAATAGGCATCCCTATTCGCTGTACACTCTCTGATCATTTATTTTCTTTGTTCATCCCATCACTTGTCACCTAGTGCAGTATATACAAATTGCATTGCTGTACAGCAGTTTCCTGGGCTACCATTAAGGGTAACGGTTTACCAGTTAAAATTGGTTTTAAAATAGGAATGGGTGTATGTAACTTGATTTCCCTTTCTTGAATTAATGTCTCAGTAGTTAGCAGACCCTCATATGCAGCTAACAGAACTTTCTCAAATGGAGGTCAGTTGGGAGCCTTGCCATGATTTAGAGCAAAACATAATAGATAAGCTTTTTTACCTTGCACATCTTGTTGCCATAATCCCCATTGATATCCCTCATAACCTATGCCTATATGAGGTGCACTTTGGTGTGCAGGGTTAAGGAGTCCCATGGATTGGTTAGTAAAATGTCTTCATTTAAAACATTTAATATTTGATGATGATTTTGTTCCCAATTCCATATTGCATTTTTCTTCAGCAAATTGTAGAGATCCCCCTAAAATACTGAATCCAGGAATACGTGACTTCCAAAGCCCAAAAGTTCCTAATAAAGGTTGTAATTCCTTTTTCTCAGAAGGTGCTTGAATGCTTTGTATCTCTGCTAATACAGATTCTGGAACAGTTTTCTGTCCTATCCATCATGTACCAAAAAATGTAACTTCTTGACTTGGTCCTTGCTATTTCAAATCAGGAACACTAATATTTAATTCTTGTAAATGGTGGACTATAGCATTCATACTTTAGCAAACCATTTCCTCATCATGTCCTCCAATTAGAGTATCATCTATATATTGCAAAACTATTACTTCAGGTGGGAGGATGATTGATTCTAGCTGTTTAGCTAACATGGCATGGGCAAAGGTGTGGCCGTTGTTAAAACCTTGGGGTAGGCGATAAAAGACGTATCGTCTTCCACCCCAAGTAAATGCCAACTGTGGTTTGACTTGCTCTTGTATCAGGATCATAACGACCATACCTTTTGCAGCTAACACGCCTACCCACAGAAGAGCATGTTCCTATCTGTTATGCTGGGAACAGAGACTGTTTATTGAAAGACCTACAGTCAATAGTCATGTGCCATATCCTGACTGGTTTCTTAAAAGGCCTTACTGGGCTGTTATATGGTGAGTGAGTTTTTCTATAGTACCCTGTTGCTCTAATTGACTAATTCTGTCACAGGTTTTATGGCAGGAGTTTACGGCTCTGAGCCTTCTTCCATTGTAGCGGTGTGTTGTCACAGCATGTGATTAACTTCCTGGGTGTAAACTTTAACTTGCTTGTTACCCATCCTAGCATAGATTCCATGACAACAAAACAGACTGATACAGAGCAGGAGTTCCCAGTCTTAATCCATGGGATAGGGGCAAGCCTTTGGTGCAACTAATAGCATCAAACTTCTGTCCCCAGACTGGTCTGTATGGATGTGCAGGAAGACCTCTGCTTCCACACCTGCCATCTTATGCCACTTCTGTACCTGTGTCCATACATCACATACTGAAGTCCCAAATTTTAACTTGCCTCCCTCATCTCTACAAAAAGAATCCATCTTTGTTCCCTTATCCACCTCCACTCCATCCATATCATATTTTCTGCCTTGTCTTGCTCCCAGAGTCTTGGAAAAGGTGGCTCTGGCTAGGCTTCTACGGTGGGGGCAATGACAGTGGAGAGGCAGGAGCTGCTGGCCTGGACAACAGCAAGTCACTGCCCATCAGCCAGCTGGTGTTAGCTGCTCATCATCCACAACTGCAGGTGTAACAAGAGCTTACTCCTGGGTTACACATGCTATTTCAGAGTAACTGCTCTATGCCAGAGCATACTGGAGACACAGACTTAGCAGTGAGAATGGTTAGTGACTGCTTGGAACTACTTTTGCAGTGGTGATTGCTCCACAGCCCTGGTGAGTATGTAGCTGTCACTGGTGTCATTCCTCGCAATTTAAAGAATGTTAAAAAAGCAGAAATAATACTGCTAATTAACAGGATTATTGATCTTGCCTGAATCTGAGAGCACTTCAGTGCTTAAACCCTCACTGTGTTTCCCTGCCTAGATCAGAAGCTGGTCCCAAATAGAAGTGAAAGCAGAATGTGGATCAAGTTCTTGAGCAAAGCTGCATTAAAAAAAAACCTCTGATTGCACAAATTAAAACATAGTTGAGTTGGTGTGTTGAGAAAAAGATCTATAAACTTGTGTCATTATTTATGTGCTGTTGCATTATTAATGGTTGTTACTAATAAAGCAAAATGGCAAAAACGTAACTGAAATTGGCATGCGCCCTGCTTTCTTCCGCTCCCAAACCGCAGGAATGTCACAGGAAGCTCAGAGGTTGATATGTAGAAAATACTATTCTGGATCAGACTTGAGATCAGACTGGGTCAGTATCTTTCTACAGCTACGGCAAGATCAGGTAGGTCCTTGAATGAAGTACTGGCTGCTGGTAACAGGAGACAGCCTGTCCCCATTTTAAAAGATTGTATTCTAAACTGTAACAGTAACAGATTTTCTTAAATTTGAAGCATGACATGTAATAAGGCTTCCAGAATTATTGTGAACAACCACAGCTCCGGGTAGTTTGTTATTCATGTACATTTTTAGAACTTACTCAGTTCTTGACCTCAGTGGGTTTCTGTAGCAATATGTTTCACCATGTAATTACTCATTGATTTGGCAAACAGTAATCAAGGACATTACTTCTTCTACAAAAATGATAGAGGATTTTACAAAGGAGGCAACATTTCAGCTCTGATGTTTTGTCTGAGAAATCAACACACAGTAAACTGCCTTCAGCTGACTGTATCTTTTAGCTTAAGAAATCATATTGGGATTCTGATGTTAATTTGCAGTGTCAACATATCTTAAGCTGGGTGCTTAGTGTTTTACTCAAACATGTTTTCTGGGTTTTCTAATAATTCAAAACAGCTTTTCCTAGTTATTTTCAGCTTTCCTAATTATGTGTATTTTTTGACCTAAACGCATATATAAATCAGTATCATTTAGTCCAGAATTTGTTTTACTCCTGTTTAACAATAAAAGCCAGCACAGATGGCTGCAAAACAGAACCTTCAAACACAGCCAGATTTGTACATTTGTGCTGATTTCTTGCTTAAGGGAACTCAGTTCAAAATGCTGTACTGCCAAATCCATCCCTGCAGTAATTCTCTTGGCTTCAGTGGATGGCCACATGGGATTGCCTATGATATCTGGCTAAGCTAAGGGATTCTGTGCAATTCCAAAGGGATTTGTTTGACAATATGAAAAAATGAAGTCTGAAGAGCATGCTACTCTGTTGGGCATTAGACAGTTCAACCATTTTCTTCAGAGTGGTGGCCATGAGAGCCACTTTACATTCAGAGCACACAAAAACCAATTAAAATTTACTTTCATTTAGGTAACGGGTAGAAAATGTACTCACACTTGGTCACATGCAGGTGCAGACAATAGGAGGGTCAAATAGTCCAGCTGGTTTTCTGAGGATTTAGAAATAATTTTAGAACTGAGGAGATGATCTGCAAGCTGCAGTAATTCTGTCTGGGTGGCATCAGAAATGCTGGAAGGAAGATTTTTAGAATACAGGTGCCTACAGAGAGTCTGGGAACTACAGGTAAATAAATTGCTCCTGCTCATCTGAATTTCATTGTACTCCATGAGTCAGGATGTTATGACCATTTTTCATAAATAAAGGGGATCATATCAAATGTCATCAGTTTCTTTTCCTAATGGAAACAGCTTTAAAGATGTGGAAAGCTGGCTGACTCTTTGGGCCAAAAAGAATTGGCATTACTAGAGAATATAATATCACACAAGATTGCAACATAGGAACAGGCCAACAGCTTGTTTGGCTTTGTTGGTATTGCTTATATGGGGCAGACAAAACACACAGAAATGAAAGTCCTGAAGATAACTGATTTAATGAAGTTGTGCAACTTATCTGAATGTTTGCAAGGAATTAAAATAATTAGTTTTGAATTTCTAATGATCTGTTAAAGGCAAAGTGATAGCTATTACATACTTGTGTTCACTTAGAAGTTGGCTTGCTTTTCTATGGCAAGCTATATTCTTGTAAAATAATCCAAAATGCTAAACACATTTATGGTGCAATAATAATAATACAGAATAATCAGCTGCAAAGCTACTATCTAGTGCTAAAATGTACTCCTACACTGAGAGGTGATTGTTTTATCATAGTTTGTAGGAAACTAGTGTGCTTGTAAGCTTTGTGTTAACACTGTAACAATCAACCAAGAAATAGTCACCTTGTAACTTCAGCTGGATCCTCTGTGTCATCCAGCTCAGTCAGGCTGGAGGTGAGCCAAAGACAGAATGCTTCTCAACATCCTACTTCTAATGGTAATGTTTCCTGTTTTCTTTTGCAAGTAATACTTTATAGTGTAAATGCCTCACTGATGGTGTCACCTATGACATTTTGGCCTTTTCATTCTGCTCCCATACTTTCCTACAGAAACTGGCCAGGCTTCTTCCTGCTGTTTCAATGCTATCTCCTTAGTTCCCTGTTGGAGAGTTTCTTGGGTCAGATATCCAAACTGGATCCATGCATGTGTATCGTATTCACCTGACCTAAAAGGCCTCCCATAATCCACATGCTGGGGATCATTTTAGCTCTCTCCACATGAAGTCAACTGCAGTTGGCCTGAAGCCCAGCTGGGTTTGAGTTTTTTCTGAGGGGAAGTGGTGAGGTGTGACTGCAGTACGCTGTCTGTCATCCTGCTTCTGGGAACACGGTGAGGAGGAGCCTCAGCTGTTTCTTCTTAGAGGCAACTTTGGCTCCACAGAATTTATGATCTCTGGCTCTGTGTGAAGGTGTATGTATTGTTTCCAGGCCAGACACAGTCTTGCAAGAGACATTTGTACAGTGGTGAGCCTCAGCTAATACCTATGCTGGATGCAGGGTGGTTGGTTTTACATTTGTGACACAGATAATCTGCAATGTAGATAATCTAATCATAGATAATTGAGAACTGGCTCAATGGGTGTTCCAAGCCTGCGTTTTACTGTGGTCCAAGCAGCAGTATCAGCTTGAAGTAATCCTGCTTCCCTTTTTTTTTTGTTCCCTCTTCTGCCCATGGCATGCCACCCATTCACTTGTGCTAGCACAATTTTCAAGACCAATAATTTTTTTTTAAATCCAATCAGTTCCCTGACTTAGTGCTGACATTTTTTAAATGAGCCTTATTTAAGAAGCCCTACAAGCAGTTGTGTTGGCACAGCTGAGGGCAGAGGGGGTATTAATGCTTTCAGCTACTATTGCCATTTTTTATCATGAACCAGTAGTGATAGGGAAGCTATACTCCTGTAATTCCACTAATTTTAGTAGGTGTACCATTGTAAATTGAGAGTAACCTCAAATAAAACAATGCTTCCAAGATCACCAAACATGTTTGCTCTGAGAAGGTGAAATATTAAAAATTGAAAAATGGTGGTAGGCAGCTGGAGATTTGAGGGAAGACTTCTTCTCCCCTGCAAATAAAATAATTTAGGAATGTCATTAATAAATAGAATTACTTCATTTTAGCACATGAAAACAGTATTCTCTTTGTTTCAGTACTGAAACACCACTTAGAAAACTGCAGCGTTACAAAATTACAAACCACACACAGTACTCTGTGAAAAACTAGGTGGCTTCACTGAGCAGTGTACCACTGTGCCCTGTGCACTTCATGGCTTGTTGAGAATTAAAATAGAGCCTTGGGTTTCCCAGTCATCTTTGTTAGCGACTTACTTGAGTGAAGAAAAGGCTACAAAAAAGGTGGCCGCAGGGGGCTCTCTGCCCCACAGCCATGGTGACACAGGGCCAGAAATTGCAGAGAAATAAATCGCGGCTTGTCCTTGCTGCTGCCTTCTCTTGCTCCACCCCACTTGTGGGGAAGGAAAATGTATGGGGTGCAGGGAGACAGATGATCATCAGGCTTTAGAATTCACTTCTAGGAGTGGCATGATAGCTCTAACTATGGTTTTCCTTGAGAGGGTGAGAATCCTTGTGTGCAGAAAACATCACTGAAAAGAAAAGAAATCCTAACAAAGGGAATAAATACAGAGCAGGCACTTTGCCAAGGAGCAAAAAAATCCCCTTGACAAGCAAAGGAACTGATGGCTGTTGAGCTGTTTTGACAGGGAAGAAAGATGTCAGAATCTGCCACTGCAGAAATCTCCTACCCAATCTGGCTATCAAAACACAGCTGGCAACCCCAGGGAAGGAGATCTCTGAACAACAGAGATCACCTGAAAATACTGTATTTCTCTTGACTTGAGAAGAATAAATTCTGTTACCAGGAAACTCTCTGTTTGGCTACAGCTATTAATTTACATTATTGGCATTCAGCAGCTCTCATTTTCTAACTCTAGGCTTTCTTACTGCTTTCCTCCCTTTCCTCTTTAGCCTCTCCTTGCACCCCTCCCCAACTTATCTATGTTCCTGACAACTCACTGAACATATTGTGCTAATTATCTGAATGTGCTTATCTCCTGGCTTGTCTGCAACTGCTAGTCCTATTAATTTACCTTTCTCAAATAGTTATTTACTGAGTAGCAATAAAAAGTAATTACTTCTAGCAGCCAAAGAAAAACCCTGATCTTAGCATTTTAAAATAGGATGCTTTCTAGACTAGGTCTTAAAGTCTTCAGGGTTCATATTTCAGTAGTGATACTCTAGTACAGGGCCTCCATTAATGATTATGGCTGTTCAAGCACTTCTATAATGTCAACATCTGAGTTTTTTTCCTTTCCAGTATATTGTTACTGATATGTTTGCTAACAAATTTGGGATACCAACTCACAAACCCAAGATACAGTGTTCTATAAATGAACTTCGATGAATCTAGGAGAGCCTGCTTTATGCAGCTCTTCCTAAATGAAGGCTGCTTTGACAGTGTTTAGAGATTCCACAGTTCATACGAGGCTACTGTGTGCTTCTGCCAAAGGCCGTAACATAGTTTGGGGTGGAGTGCAGCTTCCTCTTTCAGTGTGTGGGTGCCAGAAGTTTTTGATTTAAGCATATGGCGTGCTTTCTTCATTAAAACAGCAATATGCTTAGCTCATTCTAACTTCATTCTAAAACTCACTGGCACCCTTTTGATAACAAAAGTGGTAGAATACAATTTCAGTGTTATTTGGATTTTAGGACTTTGAACAATCCTAAATATCAGGAATCAATGGTTATGATTACTGGGAAATACAGCTGCAGTGTTTTATCATTTCCGGTACAAGATTGTCTACCATGGTTGGCTATACTTTAAAGATTAATGAAGTTGTTCTTGATATACTGATGAACTCTAATAATAATGCCTTAGTCATTAATAAATTGCATAAATATGGTCAGGTACATATTTCTATGTCAACTGTATTTCTATTTACTTCTATATGGATTTTGTGTATTTTTTAAATATATGATTTCTAGTTTGGAATAATAACCTAATGTAATTGTTAGGCTAAATTATACAGAGAACAGCTCATATCTAATGTGGATAATAATGAAAAGAGTAGACAAATTAATGGACTAAGGCTGTTTATCAAAGTGTATGGAATAATAAACTGTCACTGAAGTATTTTAGAGGTTTTCCATATTTAAATTATACTTTTCCACTTGTTCAATAAGTTTTGGACAAATAATATTATACAAATTCAGTAGAGTTTCACATTTTTCTGACTCTTTTACCCTTTTCTATCTTGTAGTTATTTTTCACATAATCTCTCATTGATCTATTCCTGTTTCTACATGCTCCTCACAATTCTTTCTCTGGTGGCTTTTAATTAAGAGGAATAACACACTTGGGGTACTGAGATTATTGGGTAATGTTCCCAATGCTTTTTCCTCAATAAAGCAAGCTTTTCACTTGTTTGAAGAGGAAAGAAGACAATACTAAATGGAACTTCTAATTATTTTTCCTGGCTAGTATTTTAAATCATGAGCAACCTTGGTTCTGTGAAGTTCTGGAATCAAGCCTCATAGGTTTCCAGAGATGTTTCAGCTTTAGTAGGACAAAGATTAACGTTTCCTTCCTTTTGTTTTTTAACCTGCTCCCTCACAAGATCTCAAGTAGCAAAATGGACTATTCAAATCTATAGTCAGAAGCAAGATAACCTATGAAAACAGCATCCATGAGGTGCTTGTGAGGAATTAATCTGTCTGAACAGAGGTGCAGAAGCTCACATTCATTTCAATGGAAAGGGAACTGTGGCATCATGTGTTAGAAGTACAATCAGAACCTTTACCTCACAAATAATCTATCGGATGTCTAAGCAGATCTTAAAATAGGTTTAGATGAGTAGTAAATGCCATTGTTCTCCTTTCAGTCTAATGGAAGGACTCTCTGTTCAGAAGTTCAGCAACAAAACATGTTGAGAGAGATCCTATACAGATCTGTCTCTGGACTTGTGCTGTGGATCAGACATGCCTAATTTTTGCTTTGGGCTAGACATATTGGTTTACTTAATACCTTAATGATACTTAATCGCTCAGAAACTCTCCAGCTTCTGGCTAATTGATCATGTGGTTTGGACCGGTAGATAAGGTTATTTTTTTTCCTCTGCAAATTTCTAATTCCTCTAAGAATGGACAGTGGAAAATAATCCAGTCCCCAATCTGGCAGTGGTTGAAAGTTGGAAATGCTTCTTTGGGAAATGGGAAAATCAACAATGCAAGATGGATGGATGTAATTCGGACTGTATACCTAAGCTTTGTTATCTAAGTATTGTTTTCCATGAGCAATTAATATTCTAGGGGAAACAATTGTTATGTTCTGTATCAACCTGGACCATAGTTACAGCAGTAGTTGTCTAAGGCCTTCAGCAATATCAGAGAGTCTTGCAGGGAATGTGCTGCCTGTGAGCAATGTTCTGAGGAAAAACTGAAGCAGATCACACTATATGTGGGATTACATCTTACAGAAGAAAGATTGCTTCTATATTTTGTTTATTAATATGATCTGTAAATGAGAAATGGGGCTTTTTGTGTGCACTCCTTTTCTACCCAAGTGAGTAAGAAATGCTTTAGGTTGGCTATACCACTTTGTGTCCTAAATTTGTTAACAAATGAGTGCAGCACAATAAATTGAAGTGGAAAGATCTATAGTGTTTTAATCTACTGTGGGAAAATAAATGCTAGAACCACTCCAGTTACCTCAAAAAGGTAACTGAGGCTGTGCTATTAGAGAGGGGTCATCAGAATGCTTGATGTGTTGATTTATGTATTGACAATGTATTGACACATTGATTTAGAAGAATTTGGGGAAGAGTATTCCAGATTATTTCAATAATAACGTAAAACACTTTTTAAGCAAAAAACACTGGTTATAGAAATCAATCTTCTGGCTTCTTCATTCATGGAATCACTCATTACAAGTTCTGGAACACTTTATTTTTGTTGGCTATGGGCTTTGGTTTCCACTGCTTGACCTCTCAAGAATGATTAGATAATTAGAGAGATTTTTATCCATCAAGGCCACTATGGCTACCGCCCACCTTGCTGTTTTGCAGAGATGGGCGCAGTATTTGGGAAACAGAGTATAATCACAGAGAGACTGATAGATATGAGTGAAAAAGGAGAAGATAATCTTTCACACTTCGTATATTTATCACATTCCCTCACCCATCTGAACCACACATAACACTTCTTTTGCAAGCTATTGAGGTCTAGCCTGGACTGATGTGGTGGTTGTTGTTCCTTAGTCTTAGTTCCTTGGTTACATCCCAGTGATATGTTCTGAGGGTGAATTTCATGTGCTGCCAAAAGTGATGTTCATGAAAATAGGTAAGTTCTCTGACCAAAAAGGACTTACTTATAGCCAGATGGGTAGAAAGTATTTCAGATAATGGCTGCAGTTGTGAAAATGAGCTCAGGGTTCATGAAAGCCTAACGACTTTGAACAAATTTGGTGGTCTGAGAGAAAGTGATAAAGAATCTGAGGGGAATTAAAAAAAGCAAATAACATTTATTAAGGGAGGAAGGAGTATTTGGGATGGGCAGTGAGATAAATGATTATTGTACAATGCTGAGTGATTGAAAAAAGAAAAGGAACAATATATGACTGGCCATTTGTGAGCAAATGGTCACGTGTGCTGATGATCATCCTGAGTTTGGGTGCCAAATAGGAAATATGTATATATGGGAGACAGATTTATGCTGCGAGCTATTTGAGAAAGGGTTATAATCTGGTTTTGTGCATGTCTGGATGTGGAATAGTGGTTGTGAGAGAGAGAATTCTAGAGAGAGGGAGAATTCATACAGGATCATAGCATGGGTCAGCTTGAAAGAGCCTTCAGAAGGTCTTCTAGTCCAGCCTCCTGCTCACATGGGAAAGAAGATTGTTGCAAAAATTTTGATGAAGTTGTGCATATTTGTGTTTGTGGTACAGAGTAGCAGAGTTTTGAAATAATTTTCTTTGAAATTTTTAAATTTCAAACTGCTCCACTCCTGTATGTGTGTTTAAAATAAGGTATGAAATATAAAATTGTATAGACATATATATATTTATTCACTCATACCCTGATGAACATACATGGACATTCAAATTATTCTGGCTTAGGCTATTTTATTGCACTAAGAACTAGGTTTGAATTACCATCACCGTTACTTTTCCTCCTAATACATTTAATGCATCTACAGCTGTTTTTTTCCAGCCTTCTGAGTGAGAAGAACTGCTTTTATGAAATTTAATGGGTGTAGGAAAACACTGAGGGACAGGTAAGGTGAAAAAGAAGTGCATGGAAGAAGCACGGTCATACCTTTGAGGAAGGACCATAAAAATAAAATTAATGTCCTTTCTTCTCTACATGAAAATTAAATTTCCTAATGCTATTATATGGTTACCAAGTGTACTTGCCTATGCATTCTCCTCTTCTCAAGGTTGTGCAGCATATTGCTGCTCTTCAGGTCGAAAGTAAGAGCACTTCAGTAGAATAATTGCAGTTTGTATAAAAGGACTTTCACTGTTAATATGATAGAGGATTTCATTTTAATAAATATATAGTTGATTAGTCCCAATAAGTCACAATACATTATTGTGACTTAGTGATGCCATCCATAATTTAGGTATGTTAGGTTGGTGTTTTTATATGTGTAATAATCCTCAGTATGCTGAAAGGATAACAGGATTCCAGTCCATTATATTGTAGATTTTTTTTTTTTACTTTACACTATCAACTAGTTTCAATGCCTGTCATATCAGTTCTCTATTGACAGCAATCAGCATTCTGTCAGAGAGGTGACACTGCATACAACTCAAGCATTATACAAATTGTCTGGTAATAAAACTTTTCAATACCAATAATGGAGACCTATGTGATATTATTTACAAATTTAAATTTTCTAGAAAACTGGAGGAAAGTTTGTGATCTTGATGGCAGCTGAATTAATAGAAGTTTGCAGCCCAAGTGGAGATTGGAGAAAGTAAAATCTCTTGCGAGCATCACAGCTCAGTTATTGGTGAAACATGAGGATGAGGAAGATTTCTGACAAGGTTGAAGAGAGATTAAAAAATGCAGATGTGCAGTGGGAAACATGAGCTACTAATACCAGTACAGCCCAGATATTTGTGCAACTGACAACCAAATCTTTTTTTTTTTTTTTACTGGGCACACACTGATACTATTTTAGACTAATTTTAGGTAGGTAGTAAATTGTGTTGTGTTTAAAGTTGTGGGGAGCAGTCCCCTCTCCATCCCCACTTGGTTGAAAAATCCAAATTAAATGGAAGAATAAACAAAGCTGTCTCAACAATTAAAGTTTCAAAGGGCTTTTTTAATACTGTAAGAATAAATGTCGGTAGATTAGACATAGTAATTGAAGTATTTGAATGGACTGAATAAATCAGAGGCTTAAACATGACAGAGATCTGGAATTCATCTAACTCAGAGATGCAAAAACCATCTGGAATTTACATTCCAAGTATGGAAGTGGGATGAGTAGAAACAAGGAAAAGGTCTGTATGGAATGGAGAAGGGAAATGAATGAATGAAGAAAGCTATGACATGGAGACCTGGAGGTACAGGACTCAAGGAAGATTTGCCAAAACTAACCCAGAGCTAGATCTTGCAAAAGAGTAAAACAAAAAGCAAAAGACTTTTTAACTAGCACAAAAAGGGGGAGCCCCAAAGCACTGAGGTTATATATAATCTAGCTACATTCCCCAGCCTAATAAGTAACTTCTGCAGCTTTCAGAACAAAGATGTAGAAAGTCAAAGCTAAGTTTGCTGTTAGAAGAGAATATACACAAAGTGAAAAGAACCATGACATGGAAGCTGAACTAGGAGAGCTCAACTTGCCCAAATGGGGAAGCATTACTGACTAATGAAAGAACTAGAGCATGAAGTTTTATGGCTTGTGGTAGAGATTTTAATCCATCTGTTGTATTGTGGTGGTGCTATATAACAAGATTCACTTTTCTTTTTATAAACATTTAATATATTTGCAAATATTCTTTTGTACACACAAAGCTTCAAAACAAATTTTGAAAATAATTAACACTATGGATATAGATGGAAGATGGGATAAAATGCAGTCCAGGTTTACTAAAGGTAGATCATGAGTGTACTTTAATGGCAGCAGAATTTTTATGGATGGAAACCTAGTAGATCCAATTGATTTTTGTCTCTTGATAAGCACTTGACAGTGTAGTACTTGTGAGATTATTAGTTGAAATGGGGAATTAGCACAAGAAATGTAAGCTAGATGAAGAAGTGGCTAAAAGAGGGATGACAATAGGTCAGTGCTGGAAGGGGCACCATGAGACCAGAGAGGAATTTCAAGTGGGGGTCCTTATACCAGAATTTGGCCCAATCTTAATTAATAAAGGCAATGCCACAAAAATAAGAGCATGCTAATTAAACTTGCTGATGGCAAAAACTGAGAGGCCTTGCTCACAACGAGCCATATCAAGAATTTCATTCCTAGAAAACAGGTGACCTAGCAGCCTGGGGTAATAGAAGAAAAGTTAAATTTAATACAAAATACAAGGCCATGTCCTTAGGGATTAATAACAAGATTTTCTGGTATAATAGGGGGATTCATCCAGGGGAAGCGATAGATTGGAAATGCCCAAGTGTAATTACTGATCATGGTCATTATGAGCCACTAGTACTATTCAGTCAACTAAACGATAAATACAGGCCTGCAGAATATTTTCAGTAGAGAATGAGAAGTAGGCCATTCTGTAGAGTATGACTGCATCTGGAATACCGTGTGCAATTCTAGTTCAGAATATGAACTGAGAAAAGGGCAAAAATTCCGTGGACTGAGCAACAGATCTTAAAAAATTTTACATTTGCTTAATGGAAGAAGGGCTGAATGGCATATGATTACTGTCTGTGCATAGATTACATCCAGGTTAGCACCCTGGTGAAGCAAAGAGCTATTTTAAACCATAGGAAAATGTGGTTCCAGAAACGGATATAAACAGATCATGAATGAAATTGAGGAAATCAGGATGTTTCTAAGCATCAGAAAATTGAGGTTCTGGACCTGTCTTGCAAGAGGAGTTGTGGGTAGAAAAGCCCAACAAATTTCAAAACAGAATATATGACAGATTTATGTGGTAAGGTTTTCTGCAGAGAAGGCTGAACTCAGTGACTCAGACCATCCCTTCCAGACTTATGTTCACAAAAGGTTAGAGACTAGGGATAAATGGCTAGATATGCTTTATTTGGGGGAAAAGTCTAATGAGAAATTAGCATGTATTTTACATAAGAAATCATGACACCCAGGGAAAATGCAGAATTGCTAAAATGGAAAATCCTCTCTGTTAGATGGTGTAGCCTATTTTTTTTTGTAAATAGTAACTGTTTAAGCATGCTAACTGTGTTTCATAGGCTGCATTTTGAAAAGTTCATCAGGGATATTACCCCTTTCCTAAATTAAAATGTCTGAACCTATGATCCCAAGACACCAAAAAATCACCCCATTACAGTAACTGGAAGCTTCATCTCTGGCTTCATGATGAAGCCACAAAGCCACCTCCAAACGCTGCAGTAGGTTGAATGTTTTTTGTTGGAATGGCATGTAACACTTACTTGTTTTGATTTGAAAATAAAAGAAGTATGTCAAATGCATCTCTCTTAAAGGAAGATCTATTCCTGTGTTGTTTTAAAAAGAAGGATGGTGGCACTCCAGGGCACAAGATATAAAAATAGGCCAAAAATAAGGGTGGGGTGGGTTTTTTTTTGGTTGGGTTGGTTCGGTGGTTTTTTTGGGAATCAAACTCCTTGCCTCTGTTTCTCTACAAAAAGAAACTGGACAAAACTGCATGGTTTTGGATATATAGGAAGTTCTGATCATTCAGAGTTTCTTTAAATTCTCTAGTCTTCATCCTGAGAAAGCTTGTAAAAAATGCTCGTGGGCACTGCTAGCAAACAGAATGCTCTGCTTACATCTGCAAAATACCTCCTTCCTCTTCTGGGTGTAGTCTTGTTCACAGCAGAATTCTCAGTAAATGTACTGGGAACAATATTGAGACCTGCATTTTTTGTAATCTATATAGAAATACAGATTTATATTCACATATGCATACATGCATGTACAGCATAAGTTAAAATACTTTACAAGCCTGAGGTTTATGTCTAAAAACCTAATAGGCCTATCTAGAGTATGGCTTCGAAACAACGGTTTTTCGTATTAATTTGGTTGCTCTTTCTGTTTTGTGTTATGGAACAGTGTATACGTATTTCTTATATGCATACAGGGTCAGTCTGACCATGGCTTTAGTTCAAAGTTCAAGGCCAGAACTGCCTTGCAGCTTGAACAATCAAGTGCAAAAATCTCCTTTAGGTTTTTGAAGTGTAGAATCAGAATGTATATCTGAACTGAACCAGTTAGTTATCTTTATTATGTATGTCCATCACAAACATACCTGGAATAGCTGATCTACCCAGGAAGCATTTGATAACCCAGGAAGCTTATCATAACTGAAGATTTTACAGATAGAACTTGGATCAGTAAATAAATCACCAGATTTATTAAAGGATTAGAAGGATGGCCTGACAGCCTTTGTAGAAATATTAGCAATAATGCATCTCTGAATAATATCAACTTATATATGTTTATTTTCTATTTAATTTTACCTGTTGAAGGAAAAATGTTTGCACCACTTCCATGTAATTTTATATCCCTGTTTTGTTAATAATTTAAACTGCTAAGATTTTATTTGGGTATTATTTAGTACATTGTAAGAGGAAGAAGGCAGTAGAATCGCATATTTTCAATGAGCAATAACGTAATTTTCAAAATCTATGTATAAAAGACTCTAGGAAGTATATATATACTGACCTGTGAAACAGGTACTTTGAGGGTAAAATATGCTACATCAAATTTAATAGCAGTATTATACAATATCCTCACCTAGAATACTTACTGTATGTGTAATACAATATATAGTTAAAAACTGAAGAGAAAGTAATTGGAATTTGTTGTTAAATATGAGTCTAGCTGATTTCCCTTTAAAAATACAATAGAAGTGCTTTTGAAAGACAGATGGAAAATTATTATACCTTTGTATCAAACTATGTTCAGTTTTGATCTGTCAGTTTTGAGGATTGGAGGAATAATATCTTGACATTTAAGAATAATTTTTTCTTAGAAGGTGTCTTCTTGAACTGCCTCTCTCAAACAACAGCAAAGCGTGAGATGATGGAAAGCTCTACATCATTTCCTCTGTGAAATGTCCCAGCCATGTCATGCCTGATGCTCATGGTGTGAGTCTGGGTACCTGGGAAAGAAAGCAGGCAGGGAGGAGAGCCAGCAGCATGGCAGCGGTGGCTGCCAGGCCACATCCAGATTCAGGAGACGCTAGTCCTTTCCCTCTTCAAGTGAACAGCAGGGGTCGGAAGGGTGACGGGGTGAGAAGTGTAACAGCAGCTTCGAAGGGGAATGGAGCGGGGTGAAGGTGTCATGGCCCTAAGGACACTGACAGGCCTGACTGCCCCTGCCCGGCTTTCCCCAGGGCCTCCCCCACCCTGCCCACAGCCCGGGACCCCATGTCAGCTCCCTGGGGACGTCAGCCCCTGCAGCAGGGTGGGTCTCCATCTCCCCACAGCCCTGCCCTGCCTATGGGCCCTGCCAAGCTGGGCCTACCTGTGGGCCCATGTCCCAGCCCAGCCTCAGCCCATCCTTGTCCCCAGGGTGGTGCGTCATTCCAGGGCTTGGGGTGCCCTCAGTGCCCTGCTCCTGGCTGGGGAGCTGCTGCCCTGGCCCCTGCAGCTCCTGGCCCCCCCAGGAGCTGCCAGCCCACGCAGCACCCTGACAGCAGGGTAGAAAGAGGAAATACAGTAGTTACCGGGACCTTATCAAGCATCATTAAAGTCCCAAACATGCAATGGTCCTGCAGGAGATCATCTCTTCTGCATTGTTCTTCTGGTGAGCCCGGCCGTGGGACGATGCTGAGGTTACAGCCTGGCGGCAGTGCATCGCACCTGGCAGAGCTGAAACTGGAGCTCTTGCGTTTCCACCTGCCGAGCAGGTCTCTAAAAAATTAGCCCTTGGTAAAATTACTCAGTAGATCTCAGTACATCTGGGCAGCACTGGCATAGACAAAAGGATTTCTTAGTGAAAGAAACCTGAGACAGGGCTGGGAAAATGTAGAGGAAGGTTAAAAACCTGGCACACCATCAGAACAGGAACCTGTGTTATTGGAAACCCCGCTGTGCTCCGTAGGTCTTGCTGCAGGGAGATACAGCTGTAGCACTCTCCTTTTAACATTTGCCCCATTCCTCTCACTGTTGGAACATGCTAAATATGTCACATTAAAACCACATATTTGCTTATTAGAATAAGGCGCATAAGTGTTCTTATCATGATACAAGGGCATCATCACATGATGGTGGCGGCACTCGGTACATCAATGAGGTTTGAAAAGGCTGGTGGAGCACAGAGGTGGAAGCCTGCGGGAGCCGAAGAAGGCGCACGTAAATACATCCAATTGTCCCTCTAGCTCTGTGGTCAGAATTCGTTTCGTGTCCTCCCTAATGCAACCTCTGCTCTTACAGTCTTACAAAATTTTACAGTATTTTAGGGATGCTTATTTCTTTAAATGAGTACAATGTAGCCCTTACTCAAAATGGTAGCCTTTATTTCTGATGCTTTTATTCAAAGTACCCACTGTGTATGCTTTAAATTACACCGTTTATAGTGCTGTACTATAAGGCTTGTTCTGCAAGTTTTTGCATATGAGAACAAACTCTCCTTTGTAAAGAGGATGGCTTCTTGATATCTTGAGAGAAATGAACCTACTCCTAGCAGGAGCTCCTCAATCATCAGAGTGGAAGGAACAACTAACTATAGGATTTACTATAGAGGAAGTAGAAAGTGTGGAGAAGCAGCAGAAAATACGAAAGATGAGAGGCATGATATTGCAGCCTGTGAAGTTAGGGTGTGGAGGGCATGACAAAGCAAAATGCGAATTGAGTGAGGCCAAGAACCAAACTGGCCTGCTGTGGCCTTTCAGGCCCTGGAGAGGGGCCCCGAATTACTGCTTCATATGGCACCCAAAAGTCAGATTCACAAATACCTACTACAATTTTATTGTAATAAGGAAAATGTTATGGACCTGATGAGAGGGGTTTTTTTGTCCATAAATATAATGCTATAATTTTTGTCAAAATATCAAAAGAACTCAAGTCTCAAATTACTGAAAACTATCACTCTCACATCTGCTTAGGCAGTTCAGTACATTACTCACCGTAAGGTTTCCAAAGAAGAAAAATCCTTATCAAAGAATAAAAATCCTTAAAATGGATTACAAATAAAAAATATTAACTGTACCAGACTTTAGTATGTTAAATAGGTACATACTATGTAAAAAGCAGACCAGAGTGTTCTTAAGTAAGGAACTTGTTAGTTCCTCTAGTTAGTTAGTTCCTTCTTATTAACAAGGAACTCTTGTTGTATATAGCTGCTGTGTTTTTGCTCGTATTGTAAAAGGCTTGATGGTTTGCTGTTATTAGATAGAACTGAAGAAACAATGCTGAGTGTTTCAGGTAACTTCAGACATCAAGGTGTTTTGGTCAGGTTCTTCACTAAATCCTAAGAAAAGGCTTGGCTCAACTGAGTTGAGGCAAACAATTATGGAAGTATTTTTTGCCTGTAAAGGCTTAGTAGGGTATTCATATAACATTATTAAAATACATTTTGCAGAATTTTAAGACAAAAGCTGCAAAATAAAACTTGTTAGACATGGGGCTAAATACGTTGCAGAAACTACGTTTCATCAGAGTGGGCACTGCTCACTCAGTCAAGGAAATGTCAACGTAGAACTTTACTACATAACCAATTTCTACTAATGATAAATAGAAACTACTTGTACAAATAAATGCAATAATCTAAAAGCAACGTTCACACAAGTCTAACTTCCACTTGTGGTAACAGGAAATATTGCCTGCATTTATGCGGTAGTGTTAAATATGGTACGGGGTTTTTTTACGTCACAGTAATATCTGTATGGCAACAATACTAATACCCTTTGTTAATTTATCCCTCTCTTTGTAATTGGGGCTAATCCAGGGACACAGGGCATAAATCTGTATTTAAGATTCTTATAAACTCTCTCTTTTGTCATTTGCTTTACTCGCAAAAAGCACATTTTCTGTATTCTCTTTGCTGAGAAGTTGTTAGCTACCATCACTATGAGCAGCTGAGAGACAATGTGAATAATGACATTCAGCAAATAAACTGAATGCCTTTGTTATGAAATCTGTTTAGTTTATTCTGCATCTAGAGCGTCCTGAAAGGGCTTTGAGTCTGGTTTGTAAAAGAATAGGGAAATAATTAATTTTCTGCAGATATGTGGTAGTTTTCCCAGTGCTGAGGTACGCAGAATAAACACATTTACAGATTTCAGTAACTATCCAAATAAGATTACAACAAATATTTCCATGAGCAGGAGAGTTCTGACTCAACTTTCCCAGTAGGTTAGACTCCCAATATGAACTGCATGCACACTGGAGTTTTCCTCCCACTGAAAATCCTGCTCTGCATTGCCACCTGTTTCCATGTAATTTGCAGTGATGTAATAACCTGTAACCTCCTGTTAAATTTGGTTGAAATTGGTCACGAGTTCTGAAACTACCTGGAGAAATTATGCCAGGCAGATAGAAAGACAAATGCTTGTTCAGGTAGCATAATTACATAGGTTTTCTCTTCTCAGGAAAAAGGCTAAAAAGTGTGTGACAAGGTAATTATTTTTAAACTGTGTCTTCAGAATTTGGTCACAAATTGGTAATGTGTTTCTTTTAGATTTTTTTTCCCTGTCTTCTGTATCAGTTCTGGGCAGATATATATTTCTATATATCACGTACTGCATTTTCCACATTCTAATGTTTTACTACAAAACTTGATAGATGTTAACAGACTTGGACATTGCTCCACATCAGTATGTGAGCATACATTTTAAAGCCCATTCTTTCCAAGCTGGCAATCAGGCCCCACTCATTTGATGACTTCCAGACTATCGGTGTCCACGACCACTATTTTGTTCTGAATCCTCTTCTCTCTGTACTTATATTCTTTTTCCCTGTTGATAAAAATGATTAGCATTTTATAGATTAATAATAAATTAAAGGTGGGAAACAAGGATTAAGAAATAGTTTTATAGTCTTCTAAAGGAAGAAGTCACCAGCGGGATTCCTTGCGATCTGACTGTTCAACATCTACAAAAAGGCTGCAAATGTCAGTGAACTAGAACTGACAAAGACTGCAGATGGTGCAAAAGCATTCAAGATAATCAACTGGAAAGCTGACTGCGAAAGGTCGTTGAAGTATTTCAGAAATAAATTATAAAATGACCTAAAAAATCAGCTCGGTAAGCACAAAGTGGTGTGTATAGGGAAGCTAATCCTAACATTTATACACAATAGTTACCTATTGTTATTGCCACTCAGGAACGGGCTCTTAAGAGACATTGTAGCTCAGGAGAGGCCAAAAGCCAAACAGAATGATCAGAAGGTATTGGCAAAGGAGCAGAAAAAAACCCAGTCATTTTAATTCCATACAGTCCCTAAACCCAATGTACACCTATAGCTTAATGCCTACATGAAATTCTGGTTGTACAGTAGTATTAGTGTGGGAGTTAGAAAAACTAAAGACATTCAACAAGGAGAACATTATGGAGTGGCTTTAATATATGAAGAAAAAAGGCAGACTTTTCAGTCCAGAAAGGAGAATACTTAAGTATTTTAACAGCATATAAAATTTTGCAGAGAAAGTGAACAAGGATGCTTCTTCCTCACAATGCAAGAATCAGGCACTGGGGTTGAGACAAAAAGGAAATACTGTTTCAGACAATACATAATTAAAAAGTAGAACATCCTGCCCAAGAAGGTGCAAAGTGCAAAAGCATAAAAAATTATTTTTCCAGTTCCTTTATGGAGGGCAGACTCATGGATGCTATTAACCATAATGGGTGACGCCCTGGTCAGGAGGCTTATAAGGGACTAACTGATTGTAGGTTATTTCTTCCCTAAGCCCTCACTACCCATATTTGAGACAGGCTGTCTGGCTAGATGGGCCTTCAAACATACAGTGGGTACTAACAGAAAGGAAGCATAGCTTCTTACAACATTCTCGTTTACAGAGCTAAGCATTCCAGTCTCGAGGAGACGCTGCCTGAGTGTTTACTCCCAGTGAACCCCATGAGGGAAGACAGGGTGGTGGGGAAGGAAAGGCTGGCGCTGGAAACGCCATCCTCTCTTCTTTCCCAGCAACTCCCTCCTCCAGTCCCCTCTGTAACGGCGGAAGACGATGCAAGATATGCGGATACCTGGAGAAAGCAGGACGCCCGCGGCAGCCCCAGCACAGAGCCTTTCTTCCCTCAATAGCTACCGGGCGTCGCCGCCATTTTGGGGGGTCGGGCGGACGAACTACATATCCCAGTATGCTCGGCGCAGCGGCGCCATCTTGCCCCGCCGCTCCGCGGGGCAGTTCGGGCTGATAGTAGTGGCGGTAAGCTGAGACATGGCCCTGTTCCCGGCCTTTGCCGGTGCCGCCCAGCCCGGGGAGCCCCCAGCCGGCAGCAGCGAGGGCTCCAGAAAAGGTAAAGTCCCGGGAGAACTCTCTTTCCCCCAACAGCTCTCTGCGCCCCGGCCCTTGGGGAGCCCTTCCGCTTCCACACGCCTCCACACGGAGCCTTGTGCACCGTGCCGGCCCTTGCGCGTACCCCCTCGGGCCTGCTCCGGCCGCCGGGCAGCCCGCCCTCCGACGGACTAGCCCGGCCCGCCCGTGCGTGCCCGCGCTGCGGACGGGGCTCGCTCCGCCCCCGCCATGGAGCTGCAGCGGGGGCGGTGCTGCCGCAGGGGCCCGGGACCCCGGCGGCGGCCGGTGTCCAGCGCCTCTGGAGGCCTGGGAGCGCGGCAGAGGGGCCCATCGGCCCGGGCCGGCCCGCCGCTGAGCGCGGAGGGGTGCGCCCCTCAGCCCGCGCTCCTCCCTCCCGGGCAGGGTACGAGCGTCCGTGTAGGGCGGCCCGGCGCCCTCTGCGCAGCGCTGTGCTGCCGGTTGGAATGAAGTTACCGTACTACGAATAAAGTTATTTTCCGTGAGGTAACTTTGGAGATAACCCGAAATAGGGACATTCCCATAAAAATGGTGCTGGCTTCTCATTGGTGGGTTGTCAGGTGTGTTCAGTTTGCTTCCAGCTATCTGCTAGTAGGTGCTGGAGGCATGGCTGCAGAAATACTCATCTTTGAAAAATATGTGTATGGTAACTGTGTGTGTGGTGGAGGTTAGTTTTATGCAGAAAATGAGGTGGTTTTTTACCACTAGCCTTGGATAACTTAAAAAGTGTTTTCTCATTTCCTTGCTTATTAAGCCAAATTTTAGTTGTAAAGGATATTTTTTGCAAGGTTATGATTCAGTTTTATCATTTTGACTGCCACAGTTGCTGTCCAGTAAGTTATACTTTTAATAAACAAGTGAAGAACCCTGTCTGGTGTATTGCCAAACTCTGAAGTATGCACAACATTTATTAATTCTGCTGAGAAATGTTTTGAACTATGCTTTTTGCTTGCCAGCTTCCACCACCCTTGAGTCTGCCCATCCTCTAGACACCACAGCAAGGGGAAACTGGGCTAAATTTCTTGTCTGTTTGGTCCAGTCAGTATGGTGAGATTTTGAAGCTTTTAGCAATATAGGCTGGGGTTAGCTTCTTCTAACCAGTTCTGCTTTACTTGGCATTGCAGCTGTTGATACTCAGTCTGCCAGTATAGAGATGTTCTAGCTACGTTTAGGAGCCTTTCTGGTAATGACGCTTGGTGCAGGGAGTAGTGGACATAATAAGACCCAAAATTACAGCTTCTAGGAAGAGAGGAGCTGCTCTGACAGGTAGAGGTACAGTAAAATTCTCTAGTAGTAAGACCTTGCTTATATTTTAAAACTGGGAATTTAGCTTTTAGGTTTGCCCAGTCTGTGTCACTGCATACCACCTGTCTAGAAGATCAAACTACACAGGAAGAGATTTTAAGACTGACTTCTGGATCTAGATTTCAGTTATTAGCACTGTTTATGAGTTCCATTTTGGTCTACTGGAAGTTTTTTGTATGAGAATTATTGACTACATTTTAAGGAACATAATTTGATTTATGTTTTAGCCAATATTGTACTTTTGTTTTTAATGACCACATTTCAGTGTAAGTTATAAAAATTAAGTATTAACTCACAACCATGTTTATGGTGGCCTATATCAAATTTCACACGTTCAGCTTGTGAGAACTTGAGAACTTGACAGGCAACTTCGGTATCTCTCTGATAGATGACTCTCCTCAGGACTGATAGGAAGCCAAAGTCTGTCATAATACAGAGATCACAGTGTATGTTGTATTTAACATGATGCCCAAAACTGAGGTGTCTTTTGCAGTCATTTAGGACTGCTTCATAGTGTTATTGTAAAATTTGAGGTAATAATGTAAATATGCCAGACATGTTTCATTCATCTGACCACCTCTTGTTTCATACTCTTACAAACCATCATTTATAAATGTAAGTACTGCCTGAAACGGAAGTATTGCTGTACACTCTTCCTATCCTGCTAGATTGCTGAGTTGCAGCAACCTCTAGAGTGCGAAGTAATTTTGTGTATGGTTTCTTACGATTATGTTGTCAAGCTTAATTAGTTTTGGTAGAAGATAAATTACAAATTTATCAGTAGCCATGAACAGAGCAGTGGTAATAATGAACCCTACTGACAGGTAGTAAGCATTATGCACAGCATTATTTGCAGTCTGAACTATTCTATAGGTAAGCCGATGCAGTGATTTTTGCTGAAAGCGGATTTTCAGGATTCTGAGAGGCAACAAAAGGCTTTGCATAACTCTTAAAGTCTCTGTAGACATGCACTGTATATTTTTAATTTTTTTTTTTTGCTTGGGAAGGTATAAAAAGAATGCCATTGGATTGTTTCTACTGTTGTGCTCATAAATGTGGATGGTAGAGTAGAACATTAACAAGTACGTGCATATTATCACAAAAGAAGTCTTTTATATCTTCTTTATGTTCTTTAAGAAGGTAAATCTGGTCTGTGAAAATGATAAACTTTTCAGACATCTGACAAGAAAAAATAGCAAACAATTGTAAAGGTAGAATTTTAAATTTTGGAATGCATTTTGATGTTTGAAATACTTGTATCCAGCTAACTGATTCTCTGGATATTATTTACAAGGAGGTTTGGACTTGCCTGTTGTGTAATGGAAAAAATTGTTCAGTTCTTTACAGAGTATTAGGTCGGTTTGATTAAATTGTTGAGAATATACTGTAGTTGGAGAATTCTAAACATTTCCCTGGTGTATCCACAGAGGCACACTGACTGTGCTACAGGGGTTGGTTCTTGCAGTGAGATTCTTCAATGTTTTAAAAATGCAATTTGATCTCATCTGCTCAGGTAGAACCAAACTCAAGGTACAGTCAGGGGATTAATGTTTATGACTCCATTTCTCAAGGTGCATTTTCCTTAGAGGCCCTAAACCAGTAATTTAAAATATGAAAAATAAACCTTATTCTGGTCGTGCTCACTGTTGTAATCATATTGTACCAAGTTAGCGAGTGACTTCACATCTGTAAGGGAATAAAAAATACTTTCAGGTAAAGTTAAGTCAAAATGACATCTTGGAAGTTAATTTGTAATAGTTAATGGTGATAATAGACATTATTTTGCTATACTTAAGGCAAATTTTCTATGGAAATGGATTTCATGCATGCTTGCTGTACATCTGTGTGCTGGCTAGTTCCCCAATATCTCTCTCTTCTTCCTCAGGAGTTTTAACCCTTTCAGTCAAATTTGTTGTGGTGGGAGAGAGAAATGGTAAAAGTAAAGGAGGTCTGTGAAAATCTACATTTGTTTAGGAAAGGTGAATCTAGATAAAGTGCCACTGCTTCAAGAGAGGCTGTAACACGAATTGAACTGTTACCAGGATGGATGGGCTTGGCAATGAACGTCTGTACATTAGCCAACTAATAAACATCTTCAGAGATCACAATCTGACACAGCACAGGCTACCTCTTGCCCAGCCAATAATTAAGGGATGTGGCAAAGTTCCGTGGAAGGGTCTAGAGAACCCAGATAATTCCTGAAGCTGTGGCAGCAGTGGGGGGAGTGTAAAGGGTAGAGGACAGAACTCAGAAATCCAGGCTTCATTCACCCTTTTGTGAGCTGCAGGATTAATTTGCTGGGAAGAGGAGGGGAATGAAAATTTTTCCAACTCTTTATTTAAGAATGTGGTACTGGTCTTGGAACAGCCTTTTAAACAGAGAAATATAAAGATAACTGCTTTCCACTCTTCTGCCAGTTCAGGTGTAGCCTCTTTAAAGTGTGTTTTGTGCCTCGGGGAAATTTATATGGTTGGTCAGCCCCATGCTTTATTTTGTCTTCTAAAACAGCTGGAGCTTTACTACTTTCTTTGTTTATTTTCTTCTGTGTTCCTTTTTTTTTTTTTTTTGTCAATGTGATCAATAATGCCATTTTTAAAAGATTTTTTTTTTTTTTTTTCCCAGTTTTTAAGGCTGAAGCTCTTAGTGCTGCTAAGGATCTGTATCTCCATTTAGAAGTTACTTGGCACTGTAGTGCCGTAATGCTTGAGGTTATAAAATTTATCATACTTGTATGCAAACGTTTTTTTTCCTAGCTTGGGCTGGTCTGTATCTAAAGTGTTTACACTGATGAAGAGTATTAAAAAATGCACTGTCTGCATTAATCTGTGGAGGACCTGATAGTACGCTCTTGAAATCAATGAAAAGCCTGTTTTGATGCGTACAGCATTTTAAAAGACCTTAGATCAAGATCTGAAAAGTTAAGTATCTTAGACTTTTTTCCTAATGTAAGGCTTGAATTTTGAATTTTGTCATCAACAACTCTGTGTGACTGAAGGCAAATTATTTAACTTCATTCTGACTTTGAGCTTATTTAAAAAAAACCCCCATAACCCAGTGTTTTATTAAGTGTCATGAGTTTTAGTATTAATATATTTCAGGTGATTTTTGAACCATAATTCTTAATTCAAATCAATACAGAACTACCTTACTATAAATTTATTTTTACCAAAAAATAATACTTGTAAATGATTTATTGCACATTACAAAGGGAAACAAGATTTTATTAAAAAGAAGAGAAGCTCAAAGGCTACAGAGAATATCTTAGTGCTGAAATATGTTATTGGAGATCTGGCCAAAGACAAATTAGATAAGTTTTATATATCTTCCAAACAGATATAATAATTTTAAGGAGATCTGTCTGGCTAATAGTTTTGTCCTGTTATGTGATACATCTTTACACCAGAGACTCTCCCAACCAGTAAATTTTTCTGTTTTGTTAGGTGGATCTGGGCAATACAACGCAAATCAAAACAAAGATGGATTTTTTTTTTAAAGGGAATTAAATATCTTCTTTATTTCTGTAAATAAATAAAAGGCTTTTTGCACAGTTTAGTTGCATTTACTGAATTCTGGAGCGCTCTGGACCATTGTACTTTCTCTGAATTTGTCTCTGTTTAAGCAATACCAGAGTGTGACCAGTGGAAACTCATTGTAGGGTTGGAGTTTGGTCCTGCGTTCCTTTACACCCTGTCTTCATTACCAAAATGAACTGAAATAATTGAATATAAGGAAGATACTTTTTTAAATCAATATCACATTTAATAAAACCTCAAATCTCAGGTAAAAAGCAGCCCTTGGTATAGTGCATGACATATATTGAATTATTAACTCCAATTTGATTATGTAGTAGTTAGGTGTATGAATTTATTTAACTCCTGTGTGTTTTAAGTATGTAATGGTTACAGAATTATGTGTGAGGAACATTTTGGTATTTAATGGAAAATACTAAATACAATTCTTCTAAGAAGTAATTATGATTTAAGGTTGGTTCTTAACACATCTCTTACAGGATCGAAATAAGAAATTAATTTATTGTTGCATAACACTTTATTTCCCAGCAGGCTGAATAATTATTTTGATAGGCAAGTGAAATGTTGCTTGGATATTATCCAGCATAAATCTTTCTCCTCTAAGCTCACCAAAGGTTTTGGAAGAATGCTTTGTGGTAGATTTACAGTTTTAGAATCATAGACACATACTTAAAACGAAGGCGTTGGTGCCAGGGTGGATTAATTTAAATTAAACAGTAGATTTTTATCATATTTTAAATAGGAAAGTAAAGATCATGGTCTTAAGGTTTCAATTTTTATTGTAATTTTACATTAATATATCTTAAGTATTTTCCTGGAAGGGAGAAAGAAAAATTTCCTTTTGATTTGTAACAAAATAGGGTAGTGTATTTGCCTTAGGTTTGGTGATTCTGATTGTCAGGCGGTAATATGCATGTATGTTACAGAGCTGAATTTTTATGTTTCAGTCTCCATCCTACATTTTAGTGAGCTGGGAAGTGGTGTGTGCAGTGTTTTGCAGAGTGTTGGTTGGGGCGCTGGTGGGAAGTGTGTTTTGGTCCTGACAGTGCCATGAATTGTGGATTCTTCTCTGCCCAGAGGTGGAGGCTCAAGACAAGCGGGCAGGGAGGGTGGCCCTCCTCATGGGGCCTTTGGTAGCAGGGGCAGTCTCTTGGGAAACGCAAACTGGAGCTTTGCTTGATTGTATGTACTCCTTGATGAATTTAACTTAACAAACTGTTTTGCAGCCTGCTCCGTTTTAAATCCTTTTGTGGACAACAGTTCGGGGACATGAGACAGAAGAAAGTATTTCGGTGTGAAGAGCTATGAAAGAAATACTTTAGAAGGAGGAGAGATGTATGGCTTGTCAGACAATGAGTTCATGCTATTTAAGGATTAGAGGTCAGTGTAGTCAAAAGCACAAAGACAAAAGTGTGACAGGAAGAACATCGAGGCAGAAATGGTTGTAAAGAGCATGGAGAACAGGCAGGGAGACCAAATTTGTTCCTTTTTGTTGTTGTTTCCTGTGGTCTGGCACCAGAGAGGCTGCTGTTAAGTTCTGTGCTTATGTGAAATAATATTTGTTGTTTAATATGTTAGAAACTTTCACATACTTAAAAGAATTCTAGAAATGACTCCCTATGAAAATTGTGACAGAAGTTTTAATATCAGTAAAACTATTGCAGAAAATTCCTCCTCGCATCCTGTCAGTATCTGATATTATCTGATGACTGGCTGAGGTCTAGATACAGAATGCTTAATGCTGACTAATACATCAAAATTAGCATCAATTAGCCTTTTTTCACACTATTTAAAAGTCTAATGGGATTTTGGTGGTTAGAGAACTGAGAATCCAGTGACATGTTTTGACCTTGTATAAAACACTTGCGTATTCTTGTCAGTAATGGGTGTCCCTATCAATAAAACAGTGTTAAAAATATTTTCTATACAGTGAGTATAGTACATTTTTGTGAGTTTGCATAAGTTGTATTGCATTCATTAACTATACCTTTCATTTAATTATGGCCTTCTGTAATTTTTTAAATTTTACTCTTTAAATATGTAAATACCTATATTCTAGATTGTATATAATAATTATAATTAATATATAATATAAACCACATGATGATACATTAGAAGATCTTACACAATTATGCATATATAGCATTTATACAATGTATAAATATATAAAGTTAGAATTTTTACATGGTGAAAATTAATATTGGACAGATTTGGTTTTTTTAAAGTATATAGCAATATATGAAACATTATCTGCTTTCAGTATAAACTTTTAAGTATTATTATACAGTGGGTTTTTTAAAGCTTAGATTGATGTCAGTGGCAAATTACAGCTCCCAAATATTTTACCTCATTAGAACCTAGTGTTCTGCTAAATGGAAATTTCATGAACTGCTTTCTGATATGCTCAATTATTACACATGATTTAGTGACATTTGCTGCGAATTTAGCTGTCTGCTGACTAGATTAACCCCCAACTTTAAAAAGCCCAGCAAGCTAATTTGTATTGATCTCACACTTTTCTTTACCTGCAGAATTGGACTGGCTTAGTAACCCGAGCTTCTCTACAGAAGATGCACTGTTGCTGCATCAGCACACTACAGAAGTTGCAAATCTTGTCCCTGAAAAATCACCGCTAATAAGGTAGGATATACTTCAATATCTTTTAAAATAGCCTCTTTCTTTTGTCCTGCTTATATTTTGTTATGTGAGACCAGAATCAGGAGCTTTTAGGGCTGCTTTTCATTCCACTGTTCAGTATTTAAAAAGGCCTGAACTGAGTCATATATAAAAGTGGGAATAATGCTTCTGTGTCCTTTAACTTAAAATAATGAGAAATTATACTTACGCAATTACATTCCCATTTTCTTTTTCTCACAGCTGCATTTAAATCATTGTTATTTTGGAATGAAAAGGAAACTTGAGTGATCATGATTCTTCATTAGCTTTTGAATGTCCTAAGTGACCCTTGAAATAGTGTAAAGATTAAGCATCATCTTTGTGATTTCTCTGTGAAAACCGGTTCAATCAGCCATTTCACAGTTGAGTTTTTTACTTTTCAAAATCTAGTTGAAGGTGTGATTTAATGAAATATTGCATGTATCAGGTTGCATGGCTGTGTAGAACATGCTGATCACTGAAGCGGGTGATGATATTCTTTTACAGAAATGAGCTTTAAGCAGCTACATTTGCTGAAGAACTAGTTTTAATACCTTCACCAGAATAGCTGCTATACTTGGCATATCTGCACTATATAACTAGCACTTAATTATTAATGGAATTGAGTTGCAGTTGCCAAGTTCAAAAATCATTTTATACAAGTGCCTGTGTTTACAATGACTGTTGGTGGTCATGGTAGAGAATGACTTTGTAGTAACAATCACAGCTGAATACTTCTTTTTGTATACTTATTCTTGCATTTACATGTATTGTGTGATTGAAATGCAATCATCGTTCTGTTTATCAGTCATATATTCTGCTTATATTTCTTCAAATATTTTCAGGACTTTAATGTCATAAAACTAAAGAATTTACAAATTACCATTCAGATAGAATGACACAGTACCCACCATATTTAATTTATCTTTGAGAAAGAATTTGTCAAAAAATAGAGTACAGAGAAATGTTTGATCTTTTTGCCTGTTACTAGGGTATGCTCTCAGTTCAATAAAAACTAATTATTCCAACATAGTTGGTGGTTTTGTGGGGGTTTTGGTTTGTTTTTTTGGTTTTGGGGAGTGTGTGTATTTGCTTTAAAAGGCCTGTTAATGGTTCACCCTTGGCTTCTTTTTTCTTAGTGCCCTTAAATAAATTGTGTAAGGTTTTGGTTTTTTTTTTGAGGTGCCTTGCTTCTGAAACACTGCATTTTCTTTTATTGGCATATTAGAAATACTGAGACTTGTCACTCCTTTCTTTTATTGAAAGATTCTAGAAAAAAATGTTTAAAAAGAGCTCGTGCTTTAATTAAGGGTTAAAGAAGACCTCCATTATTTCAGTTGATTATTAAGTATGGGAGTGTATGTAGTATGTACAATGACATACATGTGTTTTGCCAAAATTATCTGTCCTTTGTGTGATCTGTCAGTACGACAGTGTTTGTTACTACATTATATTATAACATTAATTCAGTAGTCATCAAAAGTTGTTCCTTGATTGGTGATATTTGACTTTCTAATCTGGAAGTGATTTTAGAAGTATCTTTTTGATATTTCATATGTAAATCATAAAGAAACAAGGGAAAAAAGTGCAGACTTTTTTCTTTTGCAGGTCACCCTGAAAGATTTCTCATCCTTTTAGCTTGACCTAAGTTGTCTTAGCAAAGTTAGGAAATTTCATCAGCTCAGTCATCTTCTTTAATTTGGCAATGATAATAGGTGGATATTTATACAGATCACACATCAAAATGCCTTTGACAATTAAATCTTTAGGACTGGTTGTCAGTAATCCCAGCAGCTGAAGAAATAAGCATAGTTGTTATTTAATGCAGATTTGTATCACTTCCATTGAATGTGTTTCTGCTAATTCTGTTCTCCAAAACATGCAGGGAGAATAAAAGTAAAGGGTAAAACAATTCTGAACTTTCTTATGGTGGTATTTCTTTACAGTTTTGCTACTTGGATATATAGTTATATATAGATTTATATACTTCTTTCCAAGCAGGACTACTTCAAGATCAGAGTTGTCAGAGGAAAGTGATACAGATGAGAGTCTGAAACAGTCAAGTAAGAAAAGGAAAAAGAAAAAGAAAAAGCATCACCACTATAAGAAGACAAAAAAAAAAACCAAAGGTGATTCCAGTAGCAGCGAATCGGACCTGGACACTAAGGACATCAATGACAAGGCCAAAGGAAGTGTCAGAAATCATGAAAAGGAAGCAGGAGCAAAGTATGTATTTATTAATACAGTGCAAGGTGTAAATTCATTGTGTTCTTGTACTTGTCCCTTCAACTTTATGAATTAAATTGTTACCACTGGTGGGTCATTTTTTTCTAAGCTGTATATGACTAAACCTGCACTCAAAGCAATGAAAATGGAATTAGAACCACTTGCTTAATCATATTTGAAAAACTGTGACTAAAATATTCTGTGAAATACTGTAGTGTAGAACAAAGCATGGTATGGTGTAATTAAATTTATTTTTAAAGAAATGTAGAGGCTTATGTTGACTTTTTGTAAGCATCTTGTTTCCTTTGGTCTTCTTTTGGGAGAGTTTGGAGAAGGATTGCATTAAACATCGTTCTTAATTAGTGCAAAAGTCTTAATATACGGTTGTGTTTGCTTTGTAATATAACTTCCTCATCGCAGAGTTAACATTTCATTTTTTTCATATTAAGACAAAGTTTGTTGTACGATTTAACATTTCTTTTGTGCCCAGCCATTTATTGCTCCATGCTGTATGCTTCATACTTCTTGCTCATGGTGCATGTAGATGGGTATTTAAACAATTGAAATTGTTTTGCTAGATATTTTTTGTTAATTCCAGGAGCTCTGAAGTGCTGTGTAACTAGTGGTGGTGTCATTTTCTGTGGAACAAGAAAATAGATGTGTAGTGACTAGCATGATCTTTGAGCAGTAAAAGAGGTTCTGTGAATGCACTGAGTATTCAGGTTTGACATACCTGGCTGTGCTTTTCTCACTCTGTTGGGTTTTGATCATTTCATTCAAAGTGGCCCAGTCTAACTAGTTGTGTAGGTCACCTTTCCCTATTTCTCTTCATGTTTGCTGCTTTGAACAGCCATTTTGCTTCTCTCAGATTCCCTAGTTTCTGTTTTTTCTTTAGCATCAGCAGCTCTGGCTCTAATTCACAGCACTGCAGCTGCTCCTGAGGACAGAGTGAGGATTTGGTGACACTGAAGAGTTGCTGTTATGGCTGGGTGTAGTCCAGGCAGTCCTTGACTTTCCCCCAATTTACTACTTTCCCAGGGCAGATTAACCAGGAGCTGAGAGCACGGACTGGTGGGCATGTGTCTATGTCACGGGATCTTACCGTTGTTTCCATGTGGAGGAATGGCAGTGGTACTGGAGGTATTGTCTGATGCCTCTAGCCACACTCACCTCCTCCCTTATGAAGACTCTGCTGTTGGCTTGTGGTGGCTAAGGTGTACTTGACTGTGAGGAAACACTAAAAATCACTGGGATGCTTAAGACCATTCTGCTCTGCCCAGTCACTCTTGTCTTTGCTGGAAAGGTGTCTGGTCTGGATGGAATGGACTTACGTGCTGCACCTGGTTCATCAGCTGTTTGCTAGACTGGGCCAACCAGCCAGTGCTTTGCCCAAATGAAAGGGCAAAATGAAGTACGTTCAGGGTGTCTATTCTTACTTCTTTCCATAAATTGTTGATACTGAGAGAATACTGAGTTTTAAGGAGACTATTTTTGAAACCTGAACTGCAAAATTGCTCTAAATGTAGTAGGTCTTGAGAAATTTTAGAAAGCTTCTCAAAACTATAAAACTCATCTACAAAGTTTCATATTTGTAACATGAATTCAGATTGAAAGTTCAGTTATCTACATTCAGAGGCAGGTGGGAATTTCCACTGAAGTTCATTTGTACAACTGTAATCCATAAACCACTTTGCACACTGTTTTATCAAATGCATGGGTATAATTACATCTAATCAACATAACCCTCATACATATTATCCTTTTTCTTAATTGTAGCATCTTACTAAGACAAAAGTAAATTTTAAAAGTAGTAATATATATGGCTTTTAGATTATAGTTTCCTGAGCAACTGATTGGTTACATCTGGTTATTACCTTTCATAATCATAAATTCAATTTTCAGAAGTGCAAGGAGTGAGTGTTTGTATTTTGTTTTGATAGTGCTATTAGTGTATTTCTTACTGTTTTTTTCTGAGCGTGTGATTGACTTTGCAATAATGGATGTATGCAACAAAGTCATGTACCATGACTGAGCAAATTAAATTATATATACAGAAATGCAGTGTTTCCTGGGTTTTGTAAATGCTGAGCATGTGCACTAATGCTTAGAATATACTTCTACTTTTCTGCAGTCTAGATAAGAAAACGTCAAATCTTACCAGCAATCGCTTTGTTTGGCTTGATGATATCCAGGATTTCACAGCAGAAACCTTCAGAATAGACAAGAAACCAGACCCTGCAAACTGGGCCTACAAATCTCTATATCGAGGGGACATAGCAAGGTAAAGTATGTTGGTTTCTACTGGTATTCAAACTATCACAGAGTCACTATGTCAAGGTTCATTAACTTAAGTCTGGCTGTGAAATTTTATGCCAAGATGAGAAAATAAGATAACTGAATAGTTTCTTTCAAAATTTGACTTTGGATTGGGCATAAATATTTTAAAAGGCAAAGGATACCATGAAATAATGGGAATAAAGCGCATGATTTTTTTTTTTTTTCTAAAAACATTCTCTGCATGTTGGATGGCAGGCATGTGAACTTGTGGAACTGCCATCTGGAGGTGGCAGCATGGGGCAAATTCAAAAGCATGATTTTGAGGTCAGAAATCCCAGGTTCTGTTACAGATCATCTTTGGGCGAGTGCTCCTTTTGATCTCTGTTGTTCTGTTTCTGTGTCTGAAAGGGAAATGAAGGTACTGATTATTTCATACTGGATCTGTCAAGAGGTTTACTCGAGTATTTTGATATCCTTGCAAAAAAACCTGTATAGGTACTTTCTTAGCAAACAAATTCTGTGTTAGATCACCCAAACATTGTACCAAAGGGTATCTATCTTATGCATTGCTACATTTCAAATGAGTGTAGATGAAATTGCATATTGAACATTCTTAGTGGGTTACTGGTACTATGACGACCCTTCAGAACATTTCCTCACATTAACAGAGAAGCCCATCTAAAAGAGGCTACGCTGGGCTCATGCATTATGTACATACACTTATTTCTTGATGTTCTCAAGGAAGAAAATTGTTTACTATATATAAAATGTAATTATTTATGGAAGAGGGAGGATTTATGGGTTTTATTTTTGTAGTGTATATATACCTTTGCAGTAAAATTGCCTGGTTGCAATCCATTCCAATTTTCTGCCACCTTTGGCTTGTCAGCCAGCTGTTGAGATGAAAAATGTTACTTTAGCATTGGACATCACTGTCTGCCACTAAAATGACATTCTTGATAATATTTTAAGATGGTATTTTCCTTAATCTGTAGGATTATTGTGGCCTTTATGAACATGGTCTCTCTTTCCTCTCCACCCCCCTGCCCACTCCTTGGCATATAAAATGTTTAGGAATACAGAAAGATATTACCAGACTGGAGTACTGGTGTCTGATTTTTCAGTTTAAAATAATCTAAACTAAATAGCCTTAAGTAATGGTTTGTTCTTTCTCCAGGTTTGTCTACATGACTTAAAATGATAGGAGTAAAAAAAAATTTTCTTCTGCTGGGTACGACAGATATTGTTGAACTCGAGAAGCTTAGTATGATAATAAAAGTTGTGATGACACTGAAAAAATATATAAATTATAAGTCTTGAATAAGGAGAAAGTTACCAAGTCCTTATGCTTTTGAAGGTCTGTGCATACATTATTTGGGTCAACTTCACTTAAAGTACTTCTTCTGTGCTTTCTCTCAGAAAGGCAGTATCTTTTCTAAAGTATATTTTAGAATATGTTTAATTGTATTTTTTCTTGTAAGATATAAAAGGAGAGGAGAGTCCTGTCTTGGCATAGATGCAAAGAAACAGTGTATAACTTGGGACAGTTCTGCATCAAAAAGGAAGCAATTACAGAGGCGACCTGAGCGCTACTTCACAAAGAACAATGTGAAGATGCTGAACACAGATGGGATTCCTGTTTGCAATAAAAGTTGTCCATCTCACCCAGCTGCTTTTATACCAGTTTTCCAAATGGAAACTGATGATCCTTCTGACACAATGGAGGTAAATCCTCTTGGGATTTATGATACATCAACTACAGTGTGGCTACAAGGAAAAGAGGGCAGGATTGCAGACCATGAGCCTGTAAATACACAACAAACTATTCAAGAGCCTGGGATAAAGATTAACTCCATTCTAATGGCAAAAGTAGAAGAACATAACAAGAAAGTCAGAGAAAACCCAAGAGATATTAATGCTTGGATGGAATTTGTTTCTTTTCAGGTATGTGTTCTGGCAGACCTGGTTGGTTATTATAAGTAATAAATACATGAACATTATGTTGTACTTTCATTTATTTAGGACTGTAGATCTGCTATTGGTGAAAAGTGAGCTGTTAATTCATCTTCACAAATGTCAGCATTCTTCTTGTGATTCCAGTGATGATTATTCCTAATGTTATAATGATTTTTCTTCTTGTTTTAAGGATGAACTAATGAGAGGACCTAGCCCATATGCCAGTAAGGGAGAGCAGGAAATAAGAAGAAAATCACTGAAGTTAATCTTAGAAAAGAAACTGGCCATTTTAGAGAGGGCAATTGAAAGCAATCCAGGTAATGTTGATCTGAAACTCGCCAGGCTGAAGCTTTGCACAGAATTCTGGGAACCACCAGCTTTAATCAAAGAGTGGCAGAAGCTAATTTTCTTACATCCTAATAATCCAGAGCTGTGGAAGAAGTATCTCCTGTTCTGTCAAAGTCAGTTCACTACCTTTTCTGTTTCAAAAATCAATAGTCTCTATGGAAAATGTTTGACTACATTGGCAGCTGTACAAGATGGCAGCATGGTATCACATCCTCTACTGCCTGGCACAGAAGAAGCTATGCTAGGTAAGGTTCTTTCTGTTTCCTGTTATGGGCCGAATGGCCTTCATAGGAGTTGACTACATTCTCTATAAGAATAGACTTTCCTGTGTATTATGGGAAGTTTTTATTCTCTTCAAAATGCCTGGCATCCTGATTTCTTAGCTGAGAATGAAAGCAGATATTCCAACCAAATACGGATATAGCAGATGTTTTTCTTCCCCAAGAGAGTTTGCGATATAACATCCAGTAAAGACTAATGCTCTGAGTGGTTTACAGTACAAATGTCAAGGATGGAGAATTGCAGCCAGCAACCGAGAGATGTGCTTTTATCTTTCAAAAATGTTTATTTAAAAAAAAAAAAAAAGGTTGGTTTGTGGAAGAAACAACTATCTCTTGTTCAAAAGTTTCGTAGTTAATTACTTTAGTTCAGAAAGCAGGGACATGGGAAGTCCGATGTGAAATTTTCATGAGCATCCCAGTTCATAGATGGAGAATGCTGAACTGTAATACCGTGTGATCGTGCCTTTTGTATTTATTGTATGCATGTATTTACCACGTGTAATTACTGCTGGAAGGAAAATTAGTCAGATGGTTAGGATGCTGGACTAGATCTAGGTAAGAAATGAGTTCATGCTCAGTTCTGGCATGGGTTTTAAATTTATTTGGAGCTAAATGACTTAACCTATCCCATTTCAGTTTTGTTTCTCTGCCTCGGGGGGTCATTGTGATTATTAATCTATGAATACACTGAGGAGGGGAATATATTAGTGTCACCATGAATATGTTTTTCCTTTAAAAATTTATTTTTAAATCTACAGGAGACTTACAAAGCAGTCCATTCTTTTTATCCAAGTCTTGTAACTGCTATTTGAGCTGTTACGCAGTGTCTAGTCTGGATTTACAGATTGAGATGCTGGGTTACAAAGTAGTTTCAGGTGTTCAGATCTCTTATGGTCTTCAGTTGATTCGTCTTGGATCAAGCACTGGAAAAAGTGCTGTAATATAAAAATCCTGTGCTGGCAGCTGGATATTGTACTGCCTGTTAGCTTCTAATTGCTTCTACTGTCTCTGATTTCCAACACTTCAGTCACTTTTACACTAACCACAATGAATGATTCTCAGGATAAATGTTTTATTCAGCATCTATTTCTTCAAACAGGAAGGTTTTTCTTTCATTTTATTTCCCTGCTCAGAACGTATTTGTCTCATTAAATACTGTTTGTCAACTACTATGAGAAAATTGATTGATTTTTTTTTTAATGGAGTTCCTTGAACTAGTTAACTTTATTAGATTGATTGACATTTTTCAAAATACTTGTTTGCTGGCAATGTCTATAAATAGGTTAAAATGAAAATGAACTCAACTTTATTTGTGTTTCTGTTCCACTCTTAATGTCTTCTTGTTCTGTATTAAGGCTATAGTGATTTGTTTATGAACGCTGTTTAGGGTTTGGGGTTTGGATTTTTTTTTTCCCCTTTGGAATTCAAATGATAGGAATGGAGAAATTTCCAGTGGGGAGGCTTCTTCATCTGAGATTTTTTTTTTTTTTTTTTTAGTGACTTAACTGTCTAACTCTTGGGATGAATTTGAACTGTCAGTGTACTTATTAGGAAGGTTACCAAATTGTTCGTTAAGATAAATATGCAAAGAGTTTCACAAATGAATTACAAGGTGAGCAGTGTAGATGTATGGTAGGCTTGTATCTTCAACCTTTGGCCTTTGCTAATGACAAAGTCTAAGATCTAATTTTAAATAGCGGTGGACTGTGCCATCTAGTGTTCAATTCAGTACGCAGTACTATCTGCTTGGAAACAGGTGGGGTTTTTTTAAAACATGAAATTTAAGAAAGCAGGTAAAAATTAATCTAAAATTATAGATCAGTTTTTACTTTTGAGATAACAATTTTTAAGATTTTAAATTTACTAGGAACTGTTAATGTAAAGTGGATAAATGTAAACATTCTCAAATTTTGCTGTGGGAAGGGAGTCCTATTTCTCAAATTATACCTATTGGTTGGGGAGAAACATCCTTATCTTTTAGGTCAGTTCAGCTGCAGAAGTGTCAGCGTCATGGGCTGAATTAAGTATGTATTCATGCTGTTTTCAGCTTTTATCACAAAGAAAATGCTGATCTTTGCCTTTCTTCAAATGTATTTTTCTTTTTTATCATGCAGAAAATCTTATGCTATAATTTATTTTTGGCTCCAGTTTGGCAGCAAATCCTGATGAGATATTCTCTACATTCAGACTATTTTAATCCAAGTTCATCTGTTTGAAGCTGAGAAACTAGGAAAGGACAACTCTTTCAGTGTCAGTTGGACACAGTGTCTAAATTGGCTAAAATACTTTGGAAGATTCTATTATATACTAACTTTTTGTGGTTTAAATATCTTCAGAAATCTCTGAGTCTTTGTTACCAGAAACAATCATTGACTTTGCAGAAAAATCAGATGAAATGCCTAGTTTGTGTATTCTAGCTGAATTCAGATTTTTTATGTACACACATCTGATGTAAATCTGAATACAGGTAAAAGGAGTAAATAATTTGCCACTTCTTACTATTAAAAAATAAGATGATCATTAGAAGCAACTGACATTAACCTATGATGTTACATGTGTTTATCTAGACACTTAAATATTTGATTGTTTAAAACCCTCCAAAGCCAATGGATTTAGTAAAGAAACAATAGTTTTTGAAGAACTTTTTTCAAAACTGTCATGAATGTTTTCAAAACTAAATAATGATTTGATTTATGGGTCTTGGGTTTTTTTGCAAGCCAGTGAAGATTATGATTTAAAGCAATTTGTTTTTTGAACAGCCAGTGTTTTGTTGAGATTTGAGTGTAATTTGGAGCAATGGAATATCTCTGAAATATCCTTAACTGCTTAGTAAAAGAGGTGTTTATAATACCTGTTATTTCTCCAGCTCTTTCATTTAAGATTCTTGTTGCAAATACATGACTAGAAAAAGTGGGGCTTTGCTTCCCCTTTTAAGCTGAGATTGGAGGCTCAGTGTGTAGTACGGATATAGCAGTGATTACAGAAAGTTTGTTGAAGAGCAAGGGATAGGGCTCGACTCTACTTTCAAGCAGTAATACTTTGACCAAAAGACTGGATTTCTCTTAACTGAGTTCTTATGTAGGGGAAGATAAAATGGGAATGACAGTTGGAATGAAAATGGTATGTATATTACCAACATATTACCAATGTAACTATCTCATGCAATAATGAGGCAAAAAGGATTTTTGTTGTAATCACTTACTATATGAATTGTAATAATGCCCAGCATCTTCAAAGAGGGCTATGACCCACTCTGACAGCTGTTGAATAAACTGAAGTTGGGACCATTGCATATCCCTTTTATCCATCAACAAGGATAGTGCATGTATGACATGAACAGAAAGTCATCTCTTTGGTGCACTTAAAGTGGGAGGTCTTAAAGTAAAACTACAAGAATTTTGACATGCATTTATGATAGTTAGTCCCTGTGTCTTGGATTTTGATACTGTTCCAAAACAGTTATGCTTTACAGCACTTCATGTATGTCTTTTGTATATTTGTGGGCTGTAATAAAGTCCTTTACAACAAAATTTATTTGAAATATTAAAATTTTATCTTTTTTACTTTACAGCTATATTTATTCAGCAGTGTCACTTTCTGAGACAGGCTGGCCATTCTGAGAAAGCAGTGTCTTTGTTTCAGGCTCTGATGGACTTCACCTTCTTTAAACCTGACAGTGTAAAAGATCTGCCAACAAGGGGACAGGTAGCAATTTTCATTTAAATGGGTGTATGTCCTTGTGCATTACAGAGAATGCTGTAACAGAAAAACGTTGATTAATTTTTAAGGACATAGGGAAATATTTTGAATCACAATTTTGTGGTTCTTCAAGGTGATGCTTGCATTGGAAAAATCCTTGTGGGTCCTCTGGAACAACATGCCAAATGCTTGCTTCTACTGTATATATAGAAGTGTGATAACCAGTCATTTCATGTCTTTTTACTAATTAAAGATGGAGAAAATGAGCCAGCTGACCAATGTCTGTGTCTAATTAGCACTTCCCTTGCTTCTTTTCCCCCAAACTGCTGTTGTTTTGTTACTCTTTCTCTTCTAGACAGTTCTTGCAAACATTTCTTAGGTTCTTCATTATCTGTTGTTTTCAGTAATTCTTTGATGTCTACATTAAGAACACCTTCATACTTTAAAGTATCTTTTATTTGACCCATGAGATTCCATTCAGCTTATTCTTTTAAAGTACTACATCACTTTTTTTCTTGATTTGTTCAGGTATGCACCCAATAATAATCAGTAAGTTAATATTTAGAGGGTACTGTTGCCAGTGTAGCATCATCCCACTGAATTGTTGGGAGCTGCTTCCTTTTTAACGAGTGGTGGGAAGGGCCACCAGCTAGGTAGCTGAGCTACCACAGAGGACAGACATTGAATTTCCTTCTATTACCTCACCTCCTTCCCCAACAACCAGTACTGAGACTCCATTTTCTGCTCTCTAGATTAATGCCGTTACCCACCAATGGAGCAGTCTTACACTTTAAATAATAGTGGTGTTCTCTTTAAGAGTCAAACATTTAGAGTTAATTATAATTATCATGAAGGATGGGATATGACTATTTGATATAGTTACACAGATAAAGCTCGAGTTATACTTCCAATCACTTGAAAAACTGCAAGATTATCTGTAGTGTTTAAAAACTCTTAAGAAAGCAGGATGGAAAGGAACCTCATTTTAAAAGGACAGTGATTAGGTTGGAAAGTACAGTTCTTGAAAACAGGAAAATGCCAGATTTACAGCTGATCGCACATTCTGCCCTCTTGCAGAAGCGTTATGACTCAATCTTGAATTACTTGTTTCTGTACTGTTTTCACAGTTAACTTTCTCACTTGGAGCAAAGAATAAATCTATGAGAGCAGAATTAGATTTTGCAGTTGCTGTAAGCTCTGCATTTTCTGATAGATTGATGCTTGATTTTTCTTAGGGTAGACTTTATTGTTAATATTTGTGTTAACAGTCACAATGTCCAAGCCAAGGTTTGGTACACAGCAGAAGCATATAATAGGAGAGAGATGGCCATTAGAGCTAAGTATAAACAAAGCAGAGGAGGCATTGGTGAATCTAAAGATAACGGGTTGCATACAGGCAGTGACGAAGTCAGGACTAGAACCCTGGACTTCCGATTCACTGGAAAGTGCCCTGAAGTTGTTGACCACCCTGAAACTTGAGAGATGAAAGGCCTTACTAATCTTTTCCTCTTGTCCTCCATCCAGTCATATTTATGTCCAACTGTAACATTTTGATTTGACAATTATCATTCCATTAGTCAAATTCTTCATGGTCCCATGGAAGATAGGAATGAGGGGAGATTTGGTTTCTGAAAGCCACATCTTGGGGACTCTGGATCCTTATCTTTGAAGGATCTGTATAGGACATTTGGCACAAAAGTCTTTTGCTTTCTTCAAAGCCCAATACCTTTTAAAAACAATCTTAATGAGAAGAGCTGGTGATAGTCCTGCTCTGCCACAGGCCTAATGTACTTGGTTGTTCCTGCTGGTGCTTAAGCAGCATCTAACAAAGCCTTCAGATACAGAAGTTGCACCCAGATAAGTGATTATAGGGTCTGGAAAACCTAATTTGACCCAGGTAGTGTCTGTACAACAGCAAAAATTATTTTTCTTCATGTTTTGTTTGGTTCCCCCTGCCTAAAACAACAGGTGGAATTCTTTGAACCCTTTTGGGATAGTGGAGAACCACGAATTGGAGAAAAAGGAGCAAGAGGCTGGAAAGCATGGATGCACCAACAAGAAAAGGGTGGCTGGATTGCTCTTAAGCCAGGTATGCTGTTGTCAGTATGTAGTTGTACGTCCACATGTTCTTCTAAACATTTTGATTAGAATGATATGAACTGTTTCTTCTCATGTTTTTGTGTATAAACTTTTAAAAGTATTTACCAGGATTAAGATAAAGTATATCACACTTAACAGGGAAAAGCATGTGTTGAATGTTCTATACACGGTATTGTTTATGGAATATTGTTGTTCTTCCTAGGGATGAAAATTAAGGGAGAGGATGGCATATCCTCCACTCTGTGCTGAAAAGGTGTGAGTACTTGGTTGAGACCCATGCCCACCTAAAGTGGAAGGAAGCTACTTGCCTTAAGACACTTCCATTATATGGGTAGACCAGGTGGAATTATAGTATTAGATGATAGTTGTCTCAAGGATTCTTAGCTTAATGACTCTATTTCTGGAATCAGATTTCAGGTTCTTATAGCAAATAGGAGGAAATAGGAGGAAAACCTTTCCTTTCTCTTTGTGATGCAGAAAACAAAGGAATTGTATCTTCACTTGGCTGGAGTGCTTCTGGGTGAGCAGGGATGCAGAAAATACCTCCGTGCTGCTTAGTCCCACCTTGTCTTCTGGTCTACAGCTCTTCCCTTAAAGTCAAGGACTATTTCTCAAACAGATACACCTTGGAGGGAAGCAGGGGGCTGGAATGTGTCTGATCAAAGATGATCTGTCTCTGCTTTTGCTGCTCCTGCTGCTGTAGCCGCTCTAATGAAGCAAGTTTGGCTCTGCTTTTAGTAAACAAAGGAACTGAAAAATGGTTGTGTGCTTCCTTTGTTCCTGGATTAAGATGGAATTTCCTTGCCCCTTAACTGGGGTCAGCAGTTCCACTGCTGATGGCTGTAGACATTTTGCCAACAAATTGAGAAGACTCAGTATAGAGAAGATGACCACTGCCACTCTTGGGCAGGTCCAGCATATATCAGTGCTTTTCCTGATGTGTGTAAAGCCCAAAAGTTCAGGTGCAGTCTATTTGAGTGTATTTGAGTCTAATTCAGTGTAACCTCTAACACTGTCAAGTTTTTTCAAACTTTGGTTAGATCGTGGAAATGCTGTCATTTTTTCATAGGGTTGCAGACTAAAGGAGAGGCTATAGGTCACAAAAAAAATACAGCAAGTAAAAATCTTGCCACCACCTGTCTGTTTTACGTGAAATTTAAGAACTGGGAGTGGGAGTATTACACCTAGTTAATGACAAAGATCAGGATTAAGAATTTGGAGGTGGTGTAGAAGTGGCCTGATTTTTGTACCAAAAAAAAATAGTGCAGGTAACCATAAATTTTGAGGACTTCTTTCTTCCTCAACAAGAAGAAAGAAAGAAGTATTTGAAAAATCTCTATGAGCTTTCTCTTAGCCTACAGGTGCTCATCAGTTTCAGCACAGAATTAATATATTGCTGTCACAGGAAAAAATATGGTAATTGTATGTAGTGTCAAAACCCAGAAATGCGATGTGGAAGTTTTCAGCTCCTGTGTCTGCTTTATTAACACAGTATTTGTTTACATTTTTACAGTAGTAAAATTGTATGTCAAGTCTGGCCTTTGGATTTGGTGGATTAATTTTTCTTTAATAATTGTGTGTGTGTGTGTTTTGATTTGGTTTTAGATGATGATGATGATGAAGAAGAGATAGATGAAGATCAAGAAATAAAGGATAAAACTCTCCCCAAGTGGCATATTTGGTTGGATATTGAGTATTCTCGTGAAGCAAGGCAGTGGTTACCTTGGAGGCCAGACAAAACCAAAAAGGAAACTGAAGAAGATTGTGAAGATCCAGAAAGACAGGTCACTGTGATATAATAAAAAGAGGGGAGACGATAAGACAAGTTATCCTTTCATTTGAATTCATGGGTATTTTAGAGGAGTAATCCTTTTCTTCATTTGGAAAAAATTCTCTTCTTTGTTTGGAATTCAAAATTTACCTGAAGTTTCGTGCTGAGACTTCTGAAATCCATGGGAAGCTCATGGTAACTTTGGAAAGGGCTGTAGGTAAATAGTTTGTCTTTGCTGTTCTGTGATTTCTCTCATCTGCATGTGGAAATGTCACGGAAATCTGTGTTTAAGAAGATACATACATTAAATAAACAAAAGGTTTTGTTGCCTTCAGGTCAGATAGTTGGATTTTTTTTTCTTCTTGGGACATAGGTTAACTCAGACATTGATTTTCAAATAAAAATGTGTTAAATGGCCCAACCAATAATATCTTTCAGACATTCATTGTGTAAGTTTTCTGTGGAGGTCTTTGATAGTCAAGGGCAAAGAAATCTTTTGATAGCAAATCTACAGTCTGACTGGAGGAACACATTGCTTAACTTGCCTGGTTTTAATTTAAATGACATTCTGTTACTATTTAATAGTAATTATAAATTTTTATTGACTTGAAAAGGTTCTTTAATTATGTAAATGACAGGTTTGCTAATTTTATTTGATTGCATAAATTAATGGAGTTTGGTTTAATTTGGATTTTTTTCAGGTATTATTTGATGATCTTGCACCATCTTTAATCCAGCTTTCTAATCCAGATCTTCAACATCAACTACTGTACTCATTTTTGCAATTTCTGGGAATTCCATGCACAAGTAAACTCTTTCCTTCCAACCTCTATATTGCCATGGATGAAAATAACATCTTTGACAGTGTGCTTTCTGATGAAAAGCCACTGACTTCTGTTGATTTTCCACTTTCTGGATTCAACAGTATTGGTCATATGGACACGATGCTACGAGAGAGACATCACATAGGCCACTATAAAGAAGGAGAAGAGTTCATACAGAATGTGTTTCATGTTCTATTCCTACTGTTTTCAGGAAAGGAAAAATCTAACCTGTCCATTTGTTGGTTACAGTATGAAATATCTAAGGTAATGAGGAGTCTGCATATAATCACATTTGTGATTGTGGCTTTCTTGTGTATTCATGTTTATATTGAATTAAAATAAATATTAATGAAAATTAACTCTTGTAGGACTAAGTAGTCAAATCAGAAGATGCCAGGTAAGATTGCACTGGGAGTAAAAAAACCCAAAAAACCCAACCCTTTTCTTCAGTACATGTTACACAGTGACACATGTAACAAAATATTTGTTGCAGTTTTGGATAAATGTTACATGATACATTGTATGCTAGACAGGAATGGATGCAGGTGATTTTTAACAAGGCAAAGTGAGTCAGACAGTACTTTTACCAAACTATTCTAAGTGCATAATTCTCAATACCGCGATAAGAGCACGTTATCAAGAAACTTACTACTTCCTGTACAAGTTACATTTTTAGTGTAGGAGGTGACACCTTATCACTTGAATATGGCTTTATTTAAGTAAAACTGCTCTAATAGATGCCCACAGAAGGATGAGAGTCCAGGTTGTCTCCCTAATGCTTCAGAAAGTTCAGTATTGTGGTTCCTTATGGAGAAGTTCCCTGTCTTTTACCTGACCAGATCATCTCCCGTAATCTTCTCATCCAATCTCCAGATTTGTCTGTCAGCACATTCCCCACTGTGAAAAGCTCCCTGGAGGTTTAATTGTACTAGTCATAAGCTGCATCTGGCCAGACAGGATCATTTATTTTCCTTTCCTCAACCATTACAGATTACCAGCTCTTTATTTGAGCAGTTGGCCTTTTAAGAGTGAAATTTGATATTACTTAATGGCAGTGGCAGGAGTAAGAATGATAAGTCTATGTAATTTGGCTATGTTGGAGGGAGCTGACAACAGGAGGTTGTGACAACTTGCAGTACACAGTAGCAACATATCTGGCTGGTGGTGAAATATGGAACAATATGAAAACAAACACAGTAATGAAAGTAAAAAATGCTGTGAGCTTGGTTGGTTGGTTTTTTTTTTTCCTTTCTTCTCCCACCCCTCTCAAAATTTGTTCTGTTTATTATCCCCTGCAGGTAGTTCAGTGTCTCCAAGCAAAAAACAAAAGGAAGCTGAAAGCACAAGGGAGGAAGAGTAAAAAGTTGGCCAAGAATCTCCTTAAAGCACCTGAGAATCGAAATGACCTTTCTCTCTGGAAACTGTATGCCTACCTAGAATGGCTGCTTGGTAACATTGATGATGCCAGGAAGGTATTTGACACAGCTCTTTGCACGGTAGAGACTGGAGGATTGAAAAGTCCCCAGCTCTGCAGCCTCAGTCTGCTTTATGCTCAGCTGGAAGTGGAACTACTAGAAAGTATAGAAGGAGCTGTCATGTCACGTCCTGCTCATATATTGACCAGATTGGCTGAAAGTGGACCATATGTGCCCTATAGTGGACAAGTGTTGTCTGTGAATGTCTTGAAAGCTCGTAAAACATATGAGCATGCGCTGCAAGATTATTTAAGTAAAACTCCAGTTTCTGATCAGGATCAGGTCAGTGATGCTAATCAGCTGGTTAACTTGGTTGGTTGTTACGCACTGTTCCAGTATTTGACTGTTGGGATTGATGCTGCAGTATTAATATATGCACAGACTTCAGAAAAACTTGAAGCTTCTGGTCCACAGAAATGTGAAAATACTGGAGAGAATTTCGGCGTTCAAAATTTTCCCACTGCTCTTGAAGCTGTCACACTGCTGCATACAAATTTACTCAAATTCCACATGAAAATTAGTGTTTATCCTTTGAATCCTCTGCGAGAAGCACTAATGGAGGCTCTGAAACGGTATCCTAGCAACCAGTCTCTTTGGAGGTCATATATCCACATCCAAAGGAAGTCTCACAGTGCTAGTAAAGCACGAAGGTTTTTTGATGGTGTCACAAGGTCTACTAACTCTTTAGAGCCATGGCTGTTTGCAATCCAAGCAGAGCAGATGAGAAAAAAACTCACTGAAAATGTCCGGAGGTAATATCTTGCAGTTCCTTGTGGTTATGCTTTTTTTGATCTCTATAATCACTTAAGAGAGAAGATGCTATCAGAGTTCTCATTTTGCAGATGAAGAAGCTGTAGCTGGGGAAGGTTATTTGTTCAAGACTGAGCAGTGAGTCAGTGGCAGAATCCTGAAAAGAGTTAAAGACCTAGGTGATAGTCTCACATCCTTTCTGCTGGATCAGATAGTGTGTTGCTTTGTGTTTGACTACTCACTACTGACACTAAGATGGTACACATTTCTTTACGTAATTTTTAAATAACAGAGCCTGCTTAAATGGCTGAGGTAGACACTGTGAGCTCAGAAAACTGCCCCATTTTAATGCTGCAACAGTAAGGAGCATAATACAGAGCTACACTGCAGCTTCTTTCTGACTGAGCTCGCTGCCCTACTTTACTCCTGGATCACAGAATACAGTTGTGCCAGATCCGTTTCCATAGCGAGTGCTTGACAGTTAGTTTAGTTTTCATATGAGGCTGTTGCTAGGTAGAAGAGGCTGAAAATTTCCTGAATTTGCAGTGTTGACTGGGCTCATATTTTTTGCTCCCAGGGAAGGAGGAAAGGGTAGGAGATGTAGGGAACAGAAGTGTGTGTTAATTTTTAAAGCTTAGTCTCTAACCTGTTGTCTACCTGTTGCTTGGAGCTACCTATCCACTGCTACCTATGTATCTCTAATAACATTGGCAGCTTGGTTCTTTGTGTCTGCAAATAGTAACAGAGATTTCTAGGAAAATGTTATCTGGAAGCTTTACTTAGCTGTAAGTTTACAACATTCATGCTTGATGAAATTACAGAATTATCAGTATACTTTAAAATGACGGCGCGCCCGCTGCTTTGATTGCCACAGTCTGGCAACAAGCATGCATGCATGATAGTGATGTTCCTGAGTGTCAGTGTATGTCATCCTAAATTGTAATAAGAATTCTACAGTGACCAAATATGAAGGAGGATTGTAATTTGATTTACTGTTAATTACAGACACTATGATAGGTTTTCATTGTTGTTAACTGGAAACTGATGTTAAAATTCCAGAATGATGATTTTTCTCTGTGACACTTCATTCCTTTCCTGATTGTACTCTGCTAGCATAGCCTTTCCTATAGGTTATATTTGTATAGGGACAAGTTGGGTGTTGCAAGAGCAGAGCTGAACTACTGTAACAGAGAGATAAATGGCCTGTCAGTCATGCATAAAACTAATGTTTTATGATGTTGTGACAAACTAAGAAAACATCTGTACTGTATGTGACTATTTCCTATTCTGTTTTGTATTTCAGCTGTTTAAGTGCATGGAATTAAATAAAAGAAATGAACACGAACAGTAAATCAGTCACTGTGAGGTACAATGCTTAGATGTCTGACTCGGCGCAGAGTAGATTACATCATTTTCCCTCATGGCAAAGGTTAAGATGAGAGGAAACATGACCTCAAAGAGCCTTGAAAAAAGAGGCAAGTTAGGAACAAGTGTTAAGGGTGGCAGGCTAAGAGAGTGCACACAGACAGAAGTGATGTTGCCATGAGTGCTCCAGGCTGTTTCTTCAAGATTAAGCATCAAAAATAAGCCAGTCTGTATCAGCTGTAGATAGAAATCAGTGCTTCAGTAAAAAATATGTACCTGCTTTTGTGTTATGCCTGGAATTTAGGGCATTTAAATCTCTGGGTGAAAAAGAAAATTATTATTGTAATCATGGTTGAGATCCAGAGCTGTAATCTAGGCCTTGATCCAAGACCAGTGTGTGGTCTTACAAAGGTGACAGGGGTAAATTTGAAACAGAAGGCTTGCTAACTGAGACTTGAGTTTGGTTTGAGCTGCTATGCCAAGCTTGGAATGATAAATTATCTTGAATGAAGACTAAGATAAGTGTTTTAAGATCATATGATAGTGGATTATTGTACTCAAAGAGAAATTATCTCCTCTGGTTGGACATGGTTAATTTTTCAACATGCTAAAAGAATTTTCAGAAAAATACCTCATTTATCTTTTTTTTAACTGATTTTCCCATTTAGAAATGTGTTGATTAGATTAGCAAATGCTAAAAATCTGGTTTATAACATTCAGAGTCTGTAGCGTGAAATGCAAAAACCTAGCTATATACAGTGTTATGTGAACAGAGGCAGTATGTTGATCTTTACCCTCTCTTACCTGGATGTGGTCCTTTAGCTTGGATTTAAGGGATTGTGATTTCTTTTTTCCTCTGTGTTTCAGGGCAGATGTTGGTGAAATACACTCTACTATTCCTGAAAGTGGGTTAACAAATAGAATTGTAGCTCTATTTGAACATGCAGTTCAGAGTGAAAATGGTACCCATTGTCCACTGCTGTGGAGAATGTATTTGAACTTTATGGTAAGTAAAAGAAGAGTATCAGTGTTGTGTTGTTGTTGTTTGTTTTGGTTTGGTTGGGGTTTTTTTTACTATATTTGGAATTTCTCATGAGCACAGCTACAGTACTGTATAAAAAAAGGAACGGTAAATGCTGCCATACCTATATGATTGTAAGGTTATATATTTGAATTGTAATGTTCCTTATTGCTGGGAATATTAAGGGAAATGTAGTTCACATGGATTAGAAGGAGTATTAGCTTCTGGCAGTGTAGTTTTAATACAGATGCAGGCAAGTTATTGTTGCAGATAAAAAATGTGTCATAAGACGTCAGGAGATGGATTCCGCCCAGTCTTACTCACAATATAAAGGGAAGTGGGCAGGGTAACAAAATCTAAGAAAAGAGGAATGAAATTTTAGGGACTTAGTATTTTATTATTTTTATATAAGCAACATCAGCAAAGATGACTTGTATTTATGTTTTAGACTTACTTTAGGCTTCTGTAAGGAAATTATAAGGACTTTGATATTTCAGTCAAATCTAGATCCTGATTTTGTATAACTTCACAGAATCACAGAATGGTTGAGATTGGACTCTGGAGATCATCTTGTCCAACTCCACTGTTCAAGCAGGGCCATCTACAGCTAGTTGTTCATGACAGTGTCTGGATAGTTTTTGAGTATCTCCAAGGATGAAGACTCCACAACCTCTCTGGGCAACCTGTGCCAGTGCTCAGTCATCCTCACAGTAAAAAAGCATTTCCTGATGTTCAGATGGAGCCTCCTGTGTTTCAGTTTGTGTCCGTTGCCTCTGGTCCTGTCACTGGGCACCACTGGAAAGATCCTGATTCCCTCTTCTTTACATCATCCCTTCAGGTGTTTATACACATCGATAAGATCCCCCCCGAGCCTTGCCTTCTCAAGGCTAAACAGTCCCTGCACTCTCAGCCTCTCCTCATGGGAGAGATGCCCTAGTCCCTTAGTCATCTTAGTGGCCCTTCATTAGACTCTCTCCAGTACGTGCATGTCTGTCTTTTACTGGGAACCCAACAACTGGGCACAGCACTACATGTGTGGCCTCACCAGTGCTGGGCAGAGGGGAAGGATCACTTCCCTGGACCTGCTGGCAATATTTTGCCTAATGCAGCCCAGGATACCGTCAGCCCTTCTTTGCTGGAAGAGCACATTGCTGGCTCCTGTTCAACTTGGTGTCCCCCAGGACCCCCAGGTCCTTTTCTCCCAAGCTGCTTTTCAGCTGGGTGGCCCCCAGCATATATTGGTGCATGGGGTTGTTCCTCCCCAGGTGCAGGACCTCGCACTTCTCCTTGTTGAACTGGATGAGGTTCCTGTCAGCTGCTTTCTCCAGGCTGTTGTGGTCCCTCTGGATGGCAGCATGACCCTCAGGTATATCAACCACTCCTCTCAGTTTTGTGTCATCTGCAAGCTTGTTGAGGATATACTCTGCTCCATCAGCCAGATCATTAACAAAGATGTTAAATGGGATTGGACCCAGTATTGACCCCAGGAACACACTGCTAGTTACTGGCCTCCAACTAGACTTTGTTCCACTGCTCACTACCCTCTGGGCCCAGATGTTGAACCAGTTTTCAATCCACCTCACTGTCTGCACATTCAGTTCTTATATCAACTGCTTGTCTAGGAGGATCTTAGGGGAGAGTGTCAAAGGCCTTACTGAAGTCCAGACAATGTCCACTGCTCTCCCCTCATCCATCAGGCCAGTCATTTCATCACAGCAGTTTATCAAGTTGGTCAAATGTGACTTTCAGTGAATTCATGCTGACTACTTCTGATTATTTTCTTTTTGTTCATGTGCCTGGAAATGGTTTCCAGGATTAACTGCTTCATCACCTTCCTAGGGATCAAGGTGAGGCTGAGTGGCCTGTAGTTCCCTGGGTCTTCCTTCTTGAAGATAGGAGTGACGTTTGACTTTCTTCAGTCTTTGGGCACTTCTCCCAGTTGCTGTGATCAATCAAAGATTGCCAAGAGTGACATTTCCCAGCTTCCTCAGCACCTGTGGGTGCACCCCATCAGGGCCCGTGGACTTACGCATGTCCAGTTTGCTTAAGTGTTCCCTAACCTGATCCTCTTCAACTAAGGGTACATCTTCCTTGCTCCACACTTTCCCCCTGGTCTCTGGGACCCGGAATTCCTGAAGGCCAGGCTTGCTACTAAAGACTGAGGCAAAGAAGGCCTTCCCTACATCAGCCTTTTCCATGTCCTGTGTAACCAGGTCTCCTGTCTCATTCAGCAGTGGGCCCACATTTTCCCTACCCTTCATTTTGTTACCTATGTACTTACAGAAGCCCTTTTTGTTCTCTTCAACATCCCCTACCTGGTTCAATTCCCATCGGTCTTTAGCTTTTCTAACTTCATCTCTGGAACAACTTCCAGATCTGAATTAGAAAAAATAATGCATGAACATCTGTATGGCTTTGACTTATGCAGGAATAAAGAAGATGGCAAGAAGACTGTTTTATGTGGGCCCCTCAAATACTTTATCTCTATTTTCTCCATACTATAAAAACTTTCCCAGACCAAGATATTTTGATTGATTAACATTAGAACAAGCAAGGTGCAGTCCACATGAAAAATAAATGCATGGTAGGGAAAACATAGATATAGCTTTTATAACTTGCATTGAATTTTCAGAATCTTTCTGAGTCTTAAAAGCAGCATATAAAGGTTACGTTAACTGGCATTGCAGCATAACACCGAAAAGCAACAATGTTTGTTTCTTCCATAGTTCACCATGGAAATACGTAAATAAAATCAACTTCACATAGGCAGTTTTGTTATCTTGGTTCTTTTCTTGCTTCTCCAAAGTACAATATGGAAGATGAAAACACAAAAGAAATGCTTGGAACTCATGTAAGGGAAATTTCATCCCACAGTATTACTTGTTCATGTCCTCTGGTGTAGTAAGTTGTCAGAGGGGAACAGCAGTTAGCAGGCTGTGAAATACAGAGGAGGCAGGGGAAGGAGAGACTCTTGTTTTGTGTTTGAGAAGATCTTTCTGTTACTGTGACCATTTCTACACAAATACATGCTTGTAAATATTTTATACAACTTCGTGTATAGGAAGGTACAATTGAATCACTGTTACTCTTTACAAACTACTAATGAGACTCCAGTAAGCTAAAGTAAAATCGCCCAGTGTGTATTTTATCACTAATGATTAGTTCATGGGAGATAATATTTTTCACAAGAACAAGAAGGAATATTAGATGCTAAGAAGATGGAGGAAAATAATACTTTTACAGTAATAGCTTTGGTTAAAACTGTTCCGAGAAACAAAATCAATTAGAAACATTAAAATTTTCAGATACAGTCATAGAAGAAGTAGTTGTGATTGCCCAGTGTTACCCAAAGTTCTGTAGATCTCTCTGTTTTCTCTTTGGGTGTGTCTAGATATTCAGTGTCTGGTATTTTGGGCAAAAGCTTCTCACTGTTTAAAAACACAAAACTTTTTTATATAGATTTTGAAATGAACTGTTTCTCTTAAATTCCTATTTATTTTTTATGAAATCATGTTTGACCAATCTGATAGCCTTCCATGATGAGATGACTAGCTCAGTGGATGAGGGGACAGCAGTGGATGTTGTTTTATCCCAACCTTAGCAAACCTCCTCCACTGCCTCCCGTAACATCTTCATAGACAAGCTGATGAAGCATGGATTAGGTAAGTGGACGGCGAGGTGGACTGCAATCTGCCTGAACTGCCAGGCTCAGGGGTGATCAGCAGTGCTGACTCTGCTGCAGGCCAGCCACTGGTGCTGTACCCCAGGGATTGATACTGGGACCAGTGTCCTTTAACATCTTCATTAATGATCTGGAGGATGAGAGAGCGTACTGTCCGCAAGCTTGCAGATGATACAAAATCAAGAGGAGTGGCTGATGCACGATATTCAGCCGTTGGCCTGTCCAGGTTCCTTTGAATAGCCAAGAGCCATGGAAATGAATAAGGGGTTGGAGCAGGTGGTGTACGGGGGGAGGCTAGGAAACTGGTGATTGTTCAGCCTGGAGAAGTGAAGGCTCCTGGAAGATACTGTCAGTGTATATAAATACCTCATGTGAGGGTGTGAAGACAGAGCCAGTCTTCTCAGTGCTGCCTAGTGACAGGAAAGGAGGCAGTGACCACAAATTGAAATATATAAAATTCAGTTTAAACATAAGAAAAAGCTTTTTTACTGTGAGGGTGGTGAAACACTGGAACAGGTTGGCCAGGGGTTATGGAGTCTCCATCCGTGCAGATATTCAAAACCCAGTTGGACATGGTTCTGACCAGCCTGCTTTTGCTGACCCTGCTTTGACCAGAGGGTTGGAGCAGATGGTCTCCAGAGGTCCCTTCCAACCTCTGTAATTCTGTGAAAAACTTGGAGGCAGAATGCTACTGACAACTCTTTGCAGAGCTCCAAAAGATGCCTATGCATCTTAATGCACAGCTCTGACAGCACTTGTTTCCAGTAGGTGAAATGCATTGCTGTTCAGTAAAGAGATGATGACATCAGAACAGCACAAGTTTCTACAACCAATGTATTAATAATATGCAAAAGAATTTCTAGATTTAAGAATTGATAAGGGAACCTGCTGATTTCAGCAGCAGTGCTGATGTAGTCAGAGCAAGGGAAAACGTAAACTCATGATTGAAGATTTCTTCTCCAAAGATCTCAAAACATTTAATGTATTTTGGAATTACTGCTTTTTTCTTTTGGATTTGCCATAAAATCCCCTGTTTAAGTGTGTTTTAAAGTACCCCAATTCAAAAGATTTCTTCACAAGAATTCGTAATTATTTCTACCTGTAACTGGGATGACTGAAGCTACGGAGACTGTTCAGCACTCTGACCTCTGCTACCTGTCTCTTTTTAAACTTCACAGTAGCTGTGAGCTCTCTACTTGTATCATGCAGCTGAACGGGTACTTTGAGGAAGAAGTTTTAACTCCTCCTTAGATAGATGCTAATTTGATATATCCAGTTTTGTACGTAAGGAGATTCAGCTGTAACAAGCTTCTGCTGAGTAAGAAAGTGTATGTGCATGATCTCTGCAGTGCACAAACCCAATGTGTTATCATCATCTTTGCTGTACCAAACATGCTCTTGTGTAGTGTATGTGTAGCATATTGAGGGTAAGTTCTCGTTAATGATTTGTGCTCTTGCCCATTGCAGTATTGTCAAATATAGGCAAAGGCACTGACTTTAACTGAAATACTTGGCAGAGGCTCTTTCTGTTAGTCTTTTTTCTATTACTTGTCTTACAAATAAAACTCTGAAACTCCTTAAAGACATCTCTTCGATTACATTGAAGAGTGTAACCAGTGTCACCAGTGTAACCTGTCAAATTGCATAGCTACCACAATATATAGTAATAAGGATTCCTCAGCAGAACACCACTGAGCTTTTCAGCAGTAATTTCTTTGTCTCAGAGGTGTGTTACTGTTTCAGCTATTACTGCATTGAAGTATGAACATTTTTTTTCTCACACAGGCTTCACTAGGAAAAAAAGAAAAAAGTAAAGGATTGTTTTATAAAGCCCTTCAAAATTGTCCTTGGGCAAAGGTAAGCACAGAAAAATTACAAACTTGTCATAGTACTCTAATTTTTGAAGTTCTGTATTTAAAAAAAAAAGGTTAGACTTTAGTTGTTGTGGTAATGAGTTATATGCAAATGAAAGAGATTTCTGAAGGAAAGTACTGTAAGATTTTCTGCAAATAAGAGATGCATCTGGAATGGAAACAAACATAGTGGTCGGTGCTGTTTGTGTTTCAGAACAGAAAGGTGTTACATTGCATGAGGCAAGGAGACAATACCTCTCTATGATCTAGAAGCGATCGTGTCTTTCAGACCATGTTTTATCATGAGTATGGTAGTAGCAGAAATATAGGCAAATAAAAATGTATTTAGTTAATAGTATAAAAAATTATTCAGGAGCACCTGCAGCTCCTCAGGTACTGTCTGTATACGCTGCAAATGCTCCAGTGCCTCTTGACCGGTGTTTTATCTTTTTTGAATCAAATAATTTAGTAGGAGTTGGAAAAGACTTGGTTAAACATCTGCATTGCTGTCACTGTAGAAGTACTAATTCTGTTTCCATTATTTTAAAGAAATATATGATGTTTCTTATGTTCTTGCTACAGAGTTGTTTACATATCTACGTACTTCTTTATACTATGTTTCTTGCTGTAATAGAAGGATGGCACAGAAAATGTTCTCATTGTCTTTCTAGGTACTCTATATGGATGCAGTAGAGTACTTCCCTGATGATCTGCAAGAGACGCTTGATCTAATAACTGAAAAAGAATTGAGAGTGCGGGTACCCATGGAAGAGCTGGATCTACTATTGGAGGTTTAAAAGACTCCAGACGGGTGGAGCAAATACAGAAGCTAGATCCAGAACTAACAGTTAGACCTGTCTCTTCAAACAGGAACTCTGTTGGGACTTGGGTACTATGTAGGTTTTTTTTTAAGGGTTGGGGTTTTTTGTTTTTTTAAGCTTTTATATAAGTTGCTATCAAAATGGAGTTCTAGCTGCAAGTATTCTGGAATCAAGTGCTGCATTTTGCCCACAAAAATGCATCCATTTCTCTGAAGTATTGCTGGCTCCCACAGGATACCCTCTTATAAATAGCCTCCTGTTGAATGTTGCCCACATTTCTTATTCTATTGTTTGAAATTACATTCCCTAGAGTTCACTAGAGATTCAGCACATGCCAACTACGGTTTGGTGAGCAGCACAGGAAATAAACATCTGCCAAATGGATGCTCCACTGTCCTCCAGTTGGCAGACTTCAGTAATTTCCTTCAGCTTGGTATGCATGTGTGTGTATATATAACTACCAAGTCAAACAGCCCTTACATCTGTACATACACTGTGAGAAAAGGCTGAATCTTTGCTTGAGCAGGCATCTATTTTGGACTTGTATTTGTATGTTTTGACAGGTGACCATTTTAGTACAAATATTTATGAAAAATATACATGAATATTTGAAAATTCAAAAGGAACTTTATTTTTTTTATTTCTTAATTTAATAGAACTGTGAGTGTATTAAAAATGAAAATGTATCCATAATGCATCTCTAAGCAGCTCGCTTTTAAACAAGTTTTTGTAATTGATTACTCGCTTTTGACCCAAATACAGGCAATCACTGTAAGAGAAGTAGAGGCCTGGTCTATATTTAAGTCTTACCAAAGAAGGCAGCATAGTTAAAACATGATTGTTTAATTAGTAGCTTCTATTCCAAGAGTCTTTAGGCAAGCTCCTAGAGAAGTAATATGAAATATGGTAACAATTTAAAGAATATATTTATTTTGTAAGACACAATATGCTGAAATATGTAAAAGACTGTTCAGCATCCCTACTCTTGAGACCCAAGTACTCAGAAACTGGATCTTCATCTGAAAAGAGGGTACCTGCAGCCACTGAATACCCAAAACTGTTCCAGAGGTTTTTCAGGAGAAAACTCACTAACAGCACTAAAGCAATCAGGATCATCCAGGTGGTGAGATCTGGTTACATGGAAAATGATGGCTGGACGAAGCCATACAACCTATGGCTTGGTTTTGCCTGTAGCACCATAATACAAGATCGAATACATTTTAGTTTAGGCTGCGCTTCATTTACTCGTTTCTAAAATTATTTTAAATATAACAGTGAATATGCAGAATTTTAAATGGTGTTACAGCACTACTTAAGAGCTGTGTAATATTGCTGTGGTTGCAAGTGATGCTGGTTTGCTATAAAAGTAATTGATTAGTCTTTGTAACAAAAATACATATCTTTAAAATCCATGCTTCTTTCAGAAATGACAGAGCTCCTGAATCGGAGGTCAGAACAGCAACACCACAAATTGTGTGTGTGTTTGCTCTCCCATCAAAGCAGAATGTTGCTTCTTCTAAAGACCTGAAAGGGACATGGAGAGGGAGGAAGCTTGATTGTGTTCCTGCTTGTGTTTTTCTTCAGTCATAGAATCACAGAGCAGCCCGGGTTGGGATGGACCTTGAAAGATTATCTGGTCCAACCTTTCGTGGGACAGGGAGCCTAGGTGAGATTATCTAGCATCTTGAAAACCTCCAGTGATAGCAGCAATGACTCTTCTTTCAGTCACTTTTCTCTTCCATGCATCTCTCCCCTGGGCCCTTCCCTTTGCGCAGCTTCTCCCAGTGCAGCACTCGTGCTGCTTCCTTCGCTTGGGGTGGTCAGAGGCTGCTCACTTACTGGAGCAAGTCCTGCTTTTTAATTCAGACTCCGGTAGCTTTTTCTGTTCTTATGGGGAATATACTCACTGTTCACTTTCTCCTGATCTTTATTACTTTTGTCTTGATCTTTGAATCAAGTTCAGGAATGTTGGAGAAAGTAGCAGAAGTTAAATTCTGCTGCAAAAGGTAAGAATTTTATTTTCAAATATATTTCTTTTTCAGTTACTGTTGTGGCCAGAACACAGTTCGTGGTTGAGCTTAATACATTGTAGTTTTCCTTCAGTCAGTTGAACCGACCTTGTTGTGGTTATTGCTTGTAGCCAGCATTAACAGCCATGTCCCAAATAAAAGAGCCTTGCTCACCACCCATGTCATAAAGCTGTTCAGTCCCTCAAGCGATGATGAGATCAACTGCCATGATTAGAAAGTGCTAAAAGATCGCTGGCTTTTTGTGACCTTTCTAAGGAGACAGATCTTGTAAGGTTTATAAGAATGGGTAATAAAACTTCGCTGTTTTTTTTTTTATCTCCAGCTGAAAAACAACTCTATTTTAGGGTTCCTGTCATCGAGATTAAATAAAAGACTCCATTCAGCTGTAGCATTTGTTTTTAACAATGAACCACATAATTTTTACATAGAAAAACAAAATCTCTTGGCCTTACTGCTACCATTGTTGTTACAGCACTGGCAGTTGTCAAAGGGATTGCTCTGTGTGTTACTCTCAAATGTCTGTTGTGGGCCAGCATTTGCTCCCACAGAAAGTTTCCAGAACAAAGACTGCATGTTGCTTAACTGTGGTTTGTATATGGAACTTTTTATATAAAACCTTAAAAATCACATGTACAACATTTGGAAATGAATTACTTAGCAAGCACTTCACAAAAGAACATGACACAGAATACTGAATAAGCAGTATGTGCATCCCTACAACTTAGCAAAATAGAAATCTAACTCCTACAGGGATGGAGCTGCAGCCAATAGGTCTGTTTAGAGGGGAGGAATTCCATTTAAGATTAGGCTGCAGGACACCAAACATCGGGCTTGCAGTTTGAAGTTCTCTCTGCCCATCTGCAGCCCAACAAACTATGCAGCTCCTGCACCTGGGCTGGCCAGTGCCTGAACGCTACCCCTGTACATCTTGCCCTGGCAGCGTGGGGCTCTGGAACCCTGCTGGGCTTCTCTAGACATTCTCTAAGTCACAGTGAAGAAAGGATGGTTCTATAATGAGCTCTAACCCTCTTGGGAAAAACTAATTATAAACTCTTCGATGTTACAAGTACCTTACCCAAATGTGTTCAGATCTTTAAGAATACCAATGTGTGTCTACCTTGCCTTCCTGTAAGCACAAGTGCTAGAGAGAGATATGTACTTTTAAAGTGTTTTTCATTAATTTTTATGTATACATGACTTAGTAACCTCAGTGTTCTCAAAAGTGACTCTTGTCCTAGTTACTTAGCCCCTAAAAAGCTACAGGAGAGTAATTAAAACAGCAGCAGTCACACAGTAGTTGTAAGAATGCCAAGCCTAGGAGGGATGGGGCGGGGGGCGGGGTGCTCACGCCCTGCTCCCGGCACAGGGGTGCTTTGGCTCACCCCGACCAGCACTCCTAGGGCACAGGCACTTTCTTGAAAGTAAGCCTGACTAAAGCAAGAGACAGCTCCAGGGAAGCAGCAGAAACAGTTCAATTCAAATAAATGTTTTATTGGGAAATGAAGTGTTACACTGACTGAAAAACCACAACCCACCAGGATTTAACCCTTTCAAGAACGAAAATCAGCTACACTTGTGGTTTTACACAGGACTGTCAGAAAGAGTTCTAGATAGTCCCCAAAGAGACAGATGACTTAAAGATACAGTCCCTCGGGGGTTCCCTCCTGCTTTTTATAGAGAACATTCTCTTTAGACTTTTTGAAGTCCTCATTAGTTACTTTCATTCGCCGTTCCCTCAAAGCCATCAATCCAGCTTCTGTACAAATCGCCTGCAATGGAGAAAGCAAGAGTAAGGTGCTGTCTCTGTGCAACCCCTTGAAGCCACACCTCAGAAGACAGCAGCATCCTTGTACTGTTCCAATTGACTCTTCTGCAGAGGTAGTTAACAAAATCTACATTCTCAAGTTTGATACTGTTCAGTAGCACTGAAGCATGTAAACCAATCTGGATAAAGCTAGATGAGTACGTCCTCCTGCAGAGTAACACTTCCGTGACAGAGGCAGCTTCACAACAACAGTATTGCCCAGCTCTTGTAACAGCAGACTGACTGTGTCACCCTTCTGCAGTGAGGTGGTAAAGTAGTGTTGTGTTTGGTTCAGCTCATTAGTGTGGTAACTCTAGCAAGGGCTCCATTGCCATTAGAAAAGCCAACTGCATATGTCTGAAGCTTCCTAATCTACAGCTGCATTTTTATCTGCTTGCAACACAGTCTCTAAAAATGCTTCTTACCCTGCGCTGTCTTAAGTAATGTTTAAGGTGTTTTGCATGTTTGTGCAAGTTTCTGCATTCCCCTTCTAATTTCCACTTTGCTGCTTTTAAAATGTTACGTTCAGGTAACACAGGTACATGCTGTTACCACCACAAGCTACCTCACAATTAGGATTTTGATAAATCTCCCGTTTGTGAAGCTGTGTATGTGGCACTCATAAAAGGTATTTTAAAGCCATCCATCTGTCCCTCAGTGATGAAACCACAGGTAATTAGAGAACAGTTGCAACAGACAACATATTTGGATGCAGTACAAATGAGATTTGTGTTTTGAAGTATAAACCGGTGACATGCACTGACCTTAATATCTGCACCACTGAGATCGTCTTTTGCCATAATCAGCTCATCCAAAGTCACATCATCTGCCAACGTCATCCTACTTGTGTGAATCTGAAAGATTCGTTTCTTGGTCTTTTCATCAGGTAGAGGGAATTCTATTTTCCTATCAATACGTCCTGTGTAAAAGAAAAGTTCAGGCTTAGGTTTTTTGCATGCAGCTACTGGAAACAGCAGGAAGAACATTTCAAGGTTAGGCTCAGTAACTGTTTCTTCACACCACAATCAGTCATGTCTCAGAGTAGAAAGTGGGATCAGACTTTGCAATGAACAAGAAGCTACTGGTGCTGAAAGATACCATGCTGCTGAAAAAGTCTGTGTCACTGCAGGTAAAGAGACACCTCACCTGGGAAACATGAAAAACCTCCCTTGAGTCACATATAAATATAAAAAACCCCAATCTGTCATAGCACAGAAAAGCATTAATCAAATACTTATGTTTTTGTAAGAAATTTTATTCTACTCTGAGATTATTTAGCTCTGAAATTTAATTTTCTGCTGCATAGACACACATGAAATAAATCACTGTGACAACTTGAAGAACTCTTCTTACCTATATAACCAACCTCCTGAACAACAAACCCAAACCCCCCAACTGAACTGAAGAAGGAAGGTTTTGCATAAGTACTTCTGTTGCAAGTCCCTAGCAGATGTTTCCTTTATGTCAGTAGGGACTTTGGATGTTCTGGTACTCATTGTTCCAACTTCAGTAAGCAGTCTTTTTAAAGGTATTTCCCATCTCCAGATCATTCCTGGTTTTCTTCAGTTTTACAGTATCTTTTCTAAAAAGGGTTGATGGCACCACATACGATATTCCAGACTGCCAGACACAATGGTGAATCAGTCTGCCAAGCTGCTAGAACTGCCCTGGTTGCTCAGGCACCCGATAGGTGTAGGAATTTTCCTTCCAACCAGTTTCAGGTCATCTTAGATTGTCTTACTACTGGTATAGTATTATCTCCACTGTGCTCTAACAGCACTGTTTTGGATTTCGAGGGAGCGAGGCTAAGGTGGTGACAAAACCAGATTTTTCTGAAAAAAACCCACACCTCAGCAACTTCATGTGTGGAGTGTTTTTTCCTAAACTCCTTGGGTCCATGCAGTCTAGTGACTGTTCAGAGTAGTTCTCTGACAATTTAATCTTAAATTATCTTTGCGCTCTCTCTTACCCCTATTTAGAAGAAATATCTTTACAACCTCTTCAATACTTAGGATTTACTTGAGGACACTAACAGGAGGCTCAGCTTATTCCTTTGATCTCTATGTTGCTTTCTACCTTCTACTCTCACAGACCTCACAGACACATATTATGTCTCGGTACCTTTTTAGTGGCAATGTGAAAATACTGCTTGTGCCTTGCCTCAACAGAAGATATTATTTCTCCCTCCCTCCCTCATCCCCCAGACGACAGCAGTGTGCCAGGTTGGTAAGGAAGAAGACTGGCTTCCTTGCACCCAAACCCAGGCTCTCCTTGTTAAGGCTTAAAGTCTCATCTGTGAAGCACAAGTGGTACTGCCCTGCCTTCCCCAGCTGCTGAAGATGTTAATGAAATGCTGCTGCTGCACTACAGCTTGTCTTAGCTTAAAATAGCTGTTCCATCTTAATACAAAGGAAGAATATTCAAGTTGTCTATGTATATGTAAGAGAAATTAATGTATTTCTCTTCCAAAGGTTCTTCTTCCATTTGGAAACTTGTGAACCGGTTCCGATTTTAACAGATACATAAACGTAGATGAGATGGTGAACAAAGACAAACCAGTAACTTGCATTCTTTTCAGCAGCCCCTGTTTGACAAGTCCTTTTACAAGAAAAGTGACTTAAGCACATGCAGCAGGAAGTCTCTTACCTGGCCTAATTAAAGCTGGGTCCAGTGTTTCTATTCTGTTCGTAGCCATGATAACTTTAACATCCCCCCTCGAGTCAAACCCATCCAGCTGGTTCAGCAGCTCCAGCATTGTACGCTGGATCTCTCTCTCACCACCTGAATTTGAGTCATACCTTGAAGAAAACAGTATAGTCAGAAAAGGCACTATGCAAATTTAAGAACATACTTCACATAACTGCCACAAATGTATAAACAAAACAGCGTGCAGTGGCATTTTTTCAAAAAAACCAAACCTGTTATGATGCTTAATTTAATGTTCACCCGTAGAAAACACAGAGCAGGTTTTCAGAATCATATTATGACATCTAGGTAAGTAAAGAGACACTGAACTATTCACATAGCTGGGGAAAGTAACAGCAACCATGTGAAGGAAATCTGTCTTTTTCCCATGTTTGTTATGTATTTAGAAATATGCCCCCCCCCCAAATTAACATAACAAAGGAAAAAACCCTAATTCTTAAAATACAGCTTATCCCTCATTTTTCCCTTTCAGTGTTTTTCCTTGCGCACGCAGTTGTAACTGCTCGCCCTTTAGTCTTACTAATGTGGATCCTGGTTTAGCTCCGCTCTTCCTGAAACACAGATACCAGTGGCTGTATTCCTCCACTTTGTAGCTCAGCTATTTCATTTTGCTAATATCAGAATAGATAACCTGCACCCAAAACAGCTCACCCAGATTTAGGAATGGTTTGAAGCAACGTAATATTTATGAAGAATTCTGTGCGTTAGGCACTTCAGCATAGCCCAATCCTTTCTACATATGCTGGAATATATGGGGCAGAAGCTGCCTTATACTGGAGCTAGTAGCTGTCTAGTAATATGTATGAGCACCTTTTTATTTATTGAAAAAACATTTGACTACTTGAAAGACTATTTGTACTGGACAGTTCCAACCAGCCTATGGAATTTTCAAAGTAATACAGCTTGGACACAGGCTGAACAATCGCTTAGTGTGGCACAAGCAATGCTTCTCCATGACATGCCACTCTGTAACCTACCATATGATATTCTAAGAACACAAATAAGTATTTAGCCACCTATCTGGAGAGGCAAATGATAAATGGATGTATTCTGTATTAAGTACACTGCTTTACTGTTGAATCACTAAAGCCAATTACTGTATATTTGGATTTGCACTTAGAGGATACCATATGAACTTAAAGAGAGTCTCTTTCTGTTTAAGAGAGTCTACCACAGAGATGCTACCATGTAGCAAGAGAACAGAGGTTAAGTCTGGTCACATCTATTTGGTATGAAGAGGTTGTGACATATTTTAGTTTCAAAGAAGTCATCTGAAGTTTTACTTGTTAAAAATGCTTACATCAAAGCGAGTATTATTATGAGAATGGTAGCAGAGCTAAGAAACTTAGTATCAATATGGTTGCAAAAGAAGTGTTTCTAGTAAATCTTTTACTGTCCCTGGTAATACTCGGGTGTAAGGTGGGAGCTCGAATGCTGTACCTCTTTGTGCCAATGGCATCGATTTCATCAATGAAGACAATCGACGGAGCATGCTCTTCAGCCACACGGAACAGTTCGCGCACGAGCTTTGGACCATCACCCAAGTATTTCTGTATAAGTTCTGAACCAACCACTCGAAGGAAGGTTGCTGAAGTCTGGTTTGCCACTGCTTTGGCTAGTAAAGTTTTACCTGTTTTTAGTTGGAAAGAAATACTGTAAATTAGTTTGCAGGGGCGTGGAGGGGAGGAAAAGTGCTTTAACAAAACAGTCATATAAAAATATGTCATATAAAATCTGTGACAGACTTGGCAATGCTTTAATACTAAGCAAACATGATTTACTTGACTTGTGTTAGCTCAGCACAGTTGTTACTGTACTGTAAGATACCTGTGCCAGGGGGGCCATACAGAATGACTCCCTTGGGTGGCTTTATACCCATCTCTTCATAGTATTCAGGATGGGTGAGAGGAAGCTCCACAGACTCCTGTAGCACAAGAAAAACAAACCTGAGTTTTTGTAAAGGGTGAGCACTCCCCACAGAACTTTTGTGGGGGTCTCAAGAACAACATTAATAAAAATAACAAAGGCAAAAAGAACTTAACCAATTTCAAGACAGACTTTGAAAAGTATGTTTCTGTTGCCTCCAGGCCTAAGGCAGACAACTAACTCTCTGAACAGGTCTTCCCGTTATTTCTACTTGACACGCGGAAGAGAAACTGTGAGTGTCCCCCCCCTGGATAGAACCTAAATGCATCATCCTGAATTTAGAACCCTGGAAGCTCCTGATTCCCACTCACTCATGGAGGACCTCGGGGTGGGGGGACCCTGTATGAAAGGATGCCTTCCACCACGAGTTACCAGATACTACAGATCAGTATTTTAAGAGCATTTGTGATTTTGGACATCTACCCAAAGCAAAAGGGTTGAGTTTTACCAGGGTTCAGACAGAACTCTGCTGGTAGGGGAAAAAAATCCCAAACCAACCAACCAAATGCAAACAGAAAACAAGCCAAAAAACCCTAGCCACTAAATCCTTAGACTGCATGGCATCAGACACGCAAAACAACCTCTGCGCTTTTTACAATTTAACTCTCATAATAATCAGTAACTTTACATGTTGCAAAATATTAAGTTATTGCAGAGATTTTATGCGCTCAGGGCGCTGCTGGTTCCACGGTGAACGTGCACGGTTTCTGTGCGTACAGTTTGTGAATGGGTATGCTACCTGCTTCAGAGATTCCAGTCCGTGAGTCCGCTTAGCAAAATCAAGTGAAGAAATGCACTATAGCAAGATACCAAAGAACACAACATGGACAGCAGTTGCTCCTGCTGTCGCACTTTTGAGCTCCCAGCACAACAGCTACGTTGCTAGCTTACTTAACAGTGTCAATTAGTACAACTGAATACCTTGATTTCTTGAATCTGGTTGTCAAGGCCACCAATGTCAGCATATGTTTCTTGAGGAGCTTTCTCCACTTTCATCACAGTAACTAAAGGGTCTGTGTCATCCATCAGGACTCCTATCACAGCATGAACCTAATTCAAACATTAAGAGTTGTCGAAGAAAGCAAGCAGCATTACACAAGCTCAAGCCTTAAACCCAATGCCCATCTATTTAGGTGCATGAAATAAACAGCATTAGCTCTCAGACCCTACAATCCTGTGATTCTCAGAAAAAAAGGCCAGTTAAAACCAGTACAGGAACTTGCGCTTCATTTTATGATAACAACTCACCTTATGATTTAGCAAAACAGAGCAGCCTGGCTCTAGCAGATCCTTGTCCACAAAAGACAAAATACTGACATAGTGTTCCGATCCTACTGATGTGGACACAATAGCATGGTTGTCATCAATGATCTCCTCCAAGGTACCCACAGACATCGGTGTTCCTCTCAAATCATCCACTTTTGATCTTTCTTCCTGTTGTCAAGAAGAATCCAAGAAACAACTCAAGAACACAGGCAAAAACATTCTTATACAACACTGGCTCAACAGTTCACACCAAACATACCAGAACCAGTCTTTGCTACTGTTGTTTTATTGCCCCAAAAGGCATAAAAGCATAGGCCAGTAACAAAATCCACTATTATTTTAGTCCTATCCTATGGACACTACTACATGGATGTGGATAGCTAGAATATTTTCTCTTTCTCTACTGATGGATATCTGGGAGTTGCACTTTGACACACCACTAAGAACCATAAAAACACTGTGGCCTCACCTGTAGTAACCCATGCTTGGACTAAAATCATTAAACCACCAGAAGAAAATCCTGTCTTCTGGTCAATAATTGAGATTTAATGAAGAATTGTAATATGCACATTATGTTTGTATTGACTTACAGATCCATGGCACTTTATTTCCATTGCTTTTGTATGAAGTAGTTTAGATTAGAGCACTTACTGTAGTATTAGAAGTAACACTTCACTCAAACCTCACCTCTTGTTTTTCTTCCAAAGGTTTCATCTGTTCTTGATTTCTGATAAATTCTTCCTCCATTAAGAGGTAATCTTTAATTCTCTCCAATTTCAACAATTTGAGTCTGCACTGTGTGTGAGGAGTCACTGTAATCAAAGCAGAATCGCAGTATTTTAGACTAAGTTTGACATGGTAGTAGCTATTCACTAATTTATTACCACAAATTCTGCTTTATTGTCTGTCAGTAACTTTGATATGAGCAGCAATCACTTTTTTACTTGTCTCACTGTAATTCCAGGTAAAAAACATTTTTAAAAATAGTATTTCCCCTACATTTACCCTCATTTCAAATTCTCTCCTCTCTTACCTGGGAATTCATGGGCTGCATCTTGCCTAACAATAATCTTATTTTGTGTTTTTACATTAATTAGAAATAAAATTATATTTGGCCTTCTGTTTAATCACTTGCAACCCACATGCAGCCAGATCTAGGGGAGAGGACAGCTCTGCACTGCTCAAAGAGTGGACAGTCCACAGCCCTGCTGGGGCAGGCAGAATGCTTACCCAGGGGGAGTTTGCTGGCAGCATCTGGTCCCTTTGTTTTCTTCTTCTTTTTACCCACTCTGGTTGGAACTGGAGGTTCATATTTTTTCTTCTTATCCTTATTCATAAAAAAGAATTCCATGAAAAAAAAAATCAGGATATTAACAATGAAAAAATCCATATGGATGCTAGGCACACAGACCGAGAGCGTGCTCAGCTTAAGGTGAATGGCTACGTAACAAAATTGTCTCCTTTATGATACACAGAAAGAAGCCCTGAACAAATATTATTTTATTTTTTAAGAAAGTTCAGAAATGTCTTCTGTATATTTTACATCCCTCTTTTAAATTTCGATTTCTGCCAACTTTCAGTGAATATAGAATACAGAAGGCTAAAGCCTGAAGTAAATCACAAACAAAACTCATACATAAAAGGATGAGGAAAATATTGAATCTGAACATTTCTGTTGTATTTTAATCAATAGGTAACGCACATTTAGTTTGCCAGCTTAGACATATCTTGCCATGTACATTACACTTCCATCTCCAAAGGAAACTGTAAAGTCCTCCAACGGTCCACAACATGAAGTGCAGACCTCATGCAGATGACAGTATGATGTCATTTTCAAACCCAAACCAGTTACTTCAGTGACAGCTTGAAGGCAACTAGTCTTTCCTAACCCAGATTTATAGTTCTATTATTTTTAAAAATAAATTACTACTGTAAAATAATTTCAGTTTTCCTTTACAGTTAAGCCCCCTTTTCTATTTCTGAGCAGTAACCTGTTTTCTCCAATGCGCATCCAGAAAAGACATTTCATCAAAGCTACCAAGAACGTAGTTTTATGCAGTTCTGAGTACAAGAACAAAAAAACCCTGTAATAAAGCCTGTTACAGCCTGCTTCTGTAGTGGCACACCTGTAGTTCATCCTATAAGCAAAAGCATTTGTTTCTAGTTACCTTGTCATCCTTCTTGCCACCACCAGGACCATGACCACCACTCTGACTTTGACCCTAAGAAAAAAACAAAACGACAGCCAAATATAAATACACTACTGTGAATCCTGACACCTTTGGACAGTTCCGTAGGAGAAATTATGGCACTTCTTTGTATTTAGGCAAAGTACTAATATACTCCCATTAATTGTCAAAAGTCAGCAAATAAAGAGAAGCGTGGACTTATGAGGGAGGGAAGAACATGCTCATTGGTGTGTTTTTAACTCGCACAGAGTTGCACTGTCTTGCTGCATCGTAGTTTAGCTCATTCCTTGCTAGCACACATTAACGAGCACCACTACGCAACGCCTATCAAAAAAATCCTCCTTCCCTCTCCTATCGGCTAGTTCACCTGTCCCTCCTCCCGCAAGCACAGCAAAGCAGCACCGCTGTCTGCAGAGACCTGCTGCCGCTCCGCGCAGGGCGCCTGTCCACTGCGGGGCGATGCCCTGCGGACCCACGACTACAGAGCCACTTCGCTCTTACGGCAGCGAACAATGAGGCGACAGCCTCCGCGGGGGCCAGCCCCGGCTCCCGACCCTGCCCGGCCTCAGCGTAACCAGCCGCACTGGCCCCGCTGGAGGCGGCCTAGAGGCCCGGTGCCGGCGGTGACTCCGCAGAACACCGGGCGATGGCGGCGGGATGCGGCGGACTGCCTGAGAAGGCCAGGGCTGCCCCACTCCGCGCCCTGCCACCGGCAGAAGCCCCGGCAGAGGCCCCTCTCCCGCGCCCGGCCGCGCTGCCGGCGCCGCGGGCCAGGCCCGCGCAGCGAGCCGCTGTCTCACCATCTTGCCTCGGCGCCGCGCCGGAAATACCGCCCCGACGGCGCCCGGCGAGGGACGCGGCGGCGGCGTCACTACGGGGTACGGCGAGGGCCAAACGCCAGGGCCGGGGTAGGCGGGGCGGAGGCGCTCGGCGCCCGAGAGCGCGGCGCGAAGCGCCCGGTCGCGCGGCGGCTGTTGGCGGTCGCGTGTCTCCTCAGGCAGCTCGGCGGCCGCCCGCCTTCCGCCCTCCCGCCTTCCTCCCCGCCCTGCCAGGGCGCGGGGCGCCGGCCGCTGCCCCCTCGCCTGCCGACAGGGCTAGCCCGGGCCGGGCCGCCCACCCCGGGCCCGGGCCCTGCGCGTTTGCCCCCGCGTAGCCGCCCGGGCGGCGCCGGGGCCCTTGAGGCGGCCGCTTGGCGTGCCGCGCCGGCTCCGAGCAGCAGAGGGCTCCGTGCCTCTGCCGCTGGCCCCGGGACGGAGCGGCACCCGCGGCCGCCTCAGCATGCGCCGTCGGCCGCGGGGGTTTTGAGTTTGCTTTGAAACGCCCTTAATTGATCAGACCCCTGGATTGTAGATGGTTGGTTGCTGTGTAACGTTACAAGTGAAAGCCATCTCACTTGCTGTTATTCCTGCCTGCAGACGATTCAAATCGTACCTCACCTAGTCCTCTTGAGTGCAATGAACCGTTTACTGAAGAAAAAGTGATTTCTGTCCCTTTGGCAGACGCTCTGTGGTGACACTTCAACTACTACTTAAGTTGCAATAGCTTTTGAATACAATTGCCGATTAATAACACTTTTCTTAACAGAAGAAACGTTGTAAAGGCTAAGTGGAGAAGGCATTTTCAACAGTCTGCCGACAGCAGCTTTTGCTTCAAAAGTGTGAAACTGCATTCTCCACCATAGAAACCTAGAAGAAATCAAGAGTTCTTTCCCCACGAGATATTTCTCAGGTATTCTTACAGTTTAGTTCACATCAAAACAAGAAGCTCATGGTATGTATTACAGCTCATAATAACCAGCTGCCGCAACGTTAATATCCATAAAACCTCTGAATATGCTGTGAAAGTAAACCTTAATCCTGGTAGTTCAAGTTACCTCCCTTAAACACTGCTAAATCACTAAGAGATGGGTCTTCTGGAAAGACCAAAACACTCTGGTTGTGTTGTGCCACAAGTGGAAACACTGAAAGAGTTTGCAGCTCTTGGCTGCTTTGTATGCCTGCTCGGTGAGCGGTCCTGCTCCTGTCAGGTGTCATGGGAGGTTCTTTAAATATGCTGTCATGAAGAATTCATCAGTCACAACGTAGCCTTGCACATACTGCAAACTCTCCTTTTAATGTGTGGCCCAGTGCTGTGGAAGAAGGCATGTGAACATTGTAGAGGACGGCAGCTTTAAAGCTCAGGAGAGTAGCCTGAAGTATGGAAAGGAACAAAACCAGAGATAATGTTTTGCAACATTCATGGAAGGATCTTCTACTTGAGACTGTATCTGGACTAGTGTATTTGCTTACAGCAAATGTTTTCAGAATGCTACTGGTGCTGGTTGTTCTTCACCTGTAGCGTGAGCTGCCATGTGTTTTGACTGTTCCAGCTATAAAAACAGGCATTCATTCCATGTATAGAATGCCAGTAGCTCTTTTTCCAAAAGTTTGTTTTCCTGTAACATTTTTCCAACTGTGTTTTCAAAATAAATGAAGGCATCCAACCTCGTTTTAAAGTTATTTGCAGAGGGAGTAACCAGAAAAGTTTTCAGTAATGAAAGAATGGAAATACAAATCAAAGAAAGTGACGGGGTTTCTGTATGTCTAGGAATGAAATCTAAGCTTCAGGAGTTTTAACTGCCAAGAAAGAAGAGACACTTTCTGTTAGGACTTCTTGCTGTGAGCTGACCTGTGTGGGAGTGTAGAAGTAGAGGAGGAACAGTGGCAAATATTCTTTGTGACCTGTATTTAAAGTTACGGGTTTTTTTTCCCTAGACCTGATGTTTCTTTCCATCTCTTGTATTGGCTAGTCAATGTAAAAGCATAAATTTTTGAGGTGTAACAATTGCTTTTCTTACAGGTAGCACTGTAAGAACACTGATGAAGTTTTCAGGAAATCCCTCCCTCCAGATAAACATAACACTTACACATACGGTGAGGTCTACCAATCTGTAATATTCCCAGGGAAATGCAGTAGAAAGCCTCAGTGTCTGCTTTGGACATTCCCAAAGGTAAAGCGCAGATGGAACACCAGGCTGTGCTCAGTCCAGAACCAAACGCCTGCTGTGGGTCGACTCAGTTTTACACTGTGTCCTTGCACCAGAGGCCCCGTCCTTGCTTGGGGCCCGCAGCGGCTGCTGCGTGTCTGTGCGCCGCAGACCTGAGGTGCCTGCCTCCTCTGTGGGAGCGCTGGCTGTGCCACTAATGAACTTGGGGGACCTTCAGATACTTTATTTTCTTGGGGCTGAAAACTCTGTGACAAGATATTGGGGGGTTGTGTGGGAGGACAGGATCTTCTGTGAGCATCGCTATCAACAGAAAGGTTAAGATGAGGGTATGCTCTAAAAATACTTATATTCTGCTTTCACCCTGCTAACCAGCACATAGATTATATTTACATCTGCCACTGTTTTCAGTGTAAAGATCAGAGCATTCATGAAAAAGGCCTTTACTTCAGAGCAGCCAGTAGGATGTGGAGTATGTTTTGCTCTTTGCTTTGATGTTTTTTCTTTCACACTTTCTCTAGAATTCATGTCTGAGTAGGGAACTTTATTTATCAAATATGTAACTGGCTGGGCTGTGCAGAAAGGTGTGAGGTTTTGATCATTTACTTTGGTTCGGGTCAATTTGTTCACATTCTGTTTCACACTGTGGATTTAATCTGACTTTTCTATTATGTTTATTCTTTTATGAATTAGCTGCATTTTTGTTATGGTGTCAGCTGTTCTGTAACTTTTAAGGACACTTGAAATGAAATGAAAACAGATGTTCTTTGCTTTAGTAACATCCACTTTATGGAATTTAGTGTCTTAGAGGATTGCATCTGTATTTCTTTTAACCTTACAGTGTACGGATGCTAGAACATCCTCTCACTCAAATATATGCAATTTTTCCTCTCTTCAATCTCACTTTAGATTCAGACATACCCATATTTATTTACAATTATACCTGTAGTTGGTAGTGCTGGTTATGATTCAGATTTCTTGTCACTTTTTTCTTAGAAAACTCTTGATTTTAGTGACTTGTAGCTTTGCAGTCATTTGAAGTGGGAGAATTATTTCATAAGCTGACCAAAGGGGTAGGGGCGCAGGGTGAATCTAAAAGCTCAACTTTGCATTTGTGAGCTTACAAGACGCATCTGTGACGGCATATCTGGTTTTGTAGCCTTTATAAATACTAGGAAATTATACATGGGAGCAACAGTGAAAGGATGTTGTCAAGATTGTCTCCCAGCTCATTTGCTGTAATACATGCTGTGGAACAGCTGTGGTAGAAAACATGAATCACAGAAGGGAAATGCTGTGGTTTCTGAACCAGCTTCCTGGTTCGGGGTGATCTGGCTAATGGCTTTCAATTCTTGGGTTTAGCAGCGCTGGCTAACTGTAGGTGCCATGGAAACGCGGTCTGTAACCTGGGTGCTTGTCTTAACTTTCCACATCCAGAGTTTTGGTTTGGTTGCAGAGTATGGATAATGTCAAATTAGGAAGTTTAAACAATAAATATGTTTAATGATCCAAGTTCCTCTGATTTCTTGTGTTACCCTCACTGGAAAAAAACAAGAGTGAGCAAGCAGGGGTAACAGGAAAGAACACACAGTCCTTGTTTGCTAAAGATGAACATAGCCTTGGGGGCATCAGAAAGCTTCTCTTCATATCAGAAAATATTAAGAGTTGTTCAGGGAGGGTGGGTTTTTTTGTGTTCTGTTTTTCTTAGTGTTTTCTACTCCCTCTTCTTTAGTCTGAAGTAAGCTTACTGCTGATCTTTTAGGCATATTGTAAAGCCCCCATCTCTGTTCCCAGGCTTTTGAGGAGGAAGAGGGCAGCTGAGGGCTAGGGGAATATTGGGGTTGGGATTAGTACGTAGCAAAGAGGTTTATTTTCCCTTTGCACATAGAGGAAATTACTAGGATTACTCTTGTTGTTGATGTTAATTTGTCTTTCTTAATATATGTCTAGGTGCCTAGAGCTTTTTATGTTTCCAGAAATTTAAATAAACAAACCTACAGATAAGAAAAAAATTAATCTTGCTACATATGGTGGGTTACATTTTCAAAAGTTGCAATTTGGACTCCCTCTTTTCATAAGTGGATTAGGAACTTACACCCCCTTCAATAAATGAATAAAACTGCAGGTTATTAAGGACCATTTGGAAAAGATTATTTTTTTAAAGTGGTGTCTAAGTACCAAATTAACCATTAAGTTTCTGTGCTGCTTACAAGATGTTCAGATGTTTTAGTAATGGAAGGTATTCCACCACCTACTAACTGGCATGTAACTATGTGAAGGGTAGTTATTAGCAGGGTACTTACTCCTTGTAGGATCCCCACAGAATCAACTAAGAGAAGTTTCTCCCCACATTCAGAGCAAGGCTGATCACCTTCTAGAAGAGTCTTTTACTTTACATTGCCCATCAAGGGAGCTCAGGGCATGGCTTTTTTTAACTAAGCTGCTCAAATAAGTGCCTTATGTCAGGCAGCATGATTGCTTCTGCCTTCTCTCATCACCAAGACTCAGATATGATGATTTTAAAAATGGGAACATCACCTTCACCTCCATTCTTTTCCTGAAGTCTGTATTGTACATTTGCACCTGTTCATTTTCAAAAAGGAGTGGAAGCCTGTTAGCTTCAGCACGAACTACATCAGTGGCTCTTAACTAAAACCCATTTGATTTGAATTATTGAGTATATACAAAGACAGCATTCCCTTAGAGAAGATTCACCTGACGTTTCACAACTTGAATCATTAGTCATAACTTCCTTGACGTAGTGTTGTATTTCTAAACTGTGAACGGTGGTGGTAGTCCTTATGCCTTCCTGATCCCCGGGATATTCTGTAACCGCCTTGCTCCCGGGGTGGATGAAAGCAGCTTTCAGCCTCCTTTGATCTGCAGTGACTCTGCTGCACCCCCAAGGCACAAAGAGCTCTTGCCCTGCCTTTCTTTCCCTGCACATAATCGCCATGCTCTTACTCAAGAGAAAAGAGTAAACAGGAACTGAAGGCCACTCACTGATTCCTCTTTTCAGTGGAGAGCCCCAAGATGGATCTCTAGCTTTAGTGCTGATTTATGGTCGTGAATTAGCACCAAATATGGCTGTAACAGAATGGAGCATTAGGACTGTGACTGCGGTCTTATCCCTCTAAAACATTCATGCTGTTCCCACCAGTGGTACCAAAGACTCCAGTGAGACTGTTTACTTGCTCAAATTGAAACAAATGCCAAAGTGGATAGATTCTACTGTACATTGGAAAGGAGATGCTAAAACAGAGAAATCCTTACAGTTTGACTTCCTGAAGAATTAGAAAACCACATTTTCTCTGCGTGGTTAGGAATAATCTGTGTGAGCTTCATGTTCTTGGATATGAAGTCCTCTATTCACACAACCTGAATTGGTATTTATTATATTCCTAAACATCCTTATGCTTAGTTTTCTGTTGTATAATTTTATTTCTTGACCGCAGCCACATTAAAGTAACATTTAGAAATACTAAAAATTAAATGTCTTGACAGCATTACATATAGACTTGCTTTGAAGCTTTGGTTATTACAGTTCTGTTTAGAAGAAGGTCAGATAAGAAAGGTTACTGGGACCATTCTTTAAAAGTAGCTGATAAGGTTTTAGGCACTTAACTTTTGCAATAACTAGCTTAAGAGGTTTATTTTTTAAGCTTGGAATATACTGTAAAATTTTCTGTGAACACAGAATTAAGGTTTTTTTAATCTTCATGGAAAAGAGATATCTTACTGGACACACAAATCTTGACCCGAGGGTCATAAAGGGTGACTTAACAGACTGTGTGCGAAACTTCACCAACCATCTAAACAGGTTGTGTAAAACCAGTAATAGTGCTGCACACGTTTCTTTGGTTTTCTTGGTCATACACTTTGGACCACACTCTTCCACTGGGTTGGTATATGCAGGTCTCTGGAAGGCTGCAGGGCTGTGGAGGTGAGTGGAAGTGGAAAAGGCTATTCCCTAAACATGGAGCTTCAGCATGGGGTGGGCTGAGGTGCTGTTGGCAGCCAGAGTAACTCACATGCTGCAGTGTGTTAACCTGCAGCAGCCACCACCATGTTCCCTCTTACCTGCTGGCTTTTCTCTAAGAGCTTGGGGTTGCCCCTTGCACCTGCAGGTGGTTTTCTGGTCCTCAACCACTGCTGGTTATGGCAAGGGGTATGACAGTAATTGCCAGACTGACCATTCGTCCCTCCTAGCCTGAGCTGGCAAAACAGGCACACCTATACAAAAACTTTCTGTGTGAGGGTTTCTAACTCATGAAAATTATTTCCACTGTCACCATAAAACTCCATTTGCCAGTCTTTGCATTTATAATTCGAAAAATTTCTTTGTGCTACCAAAGTTGCCTGATAGTGGCTTTAATCTTTCTTGTTCTTTTAGTTTAAGAGGTTACTAGCTAATAAAAAATTCCTCTTTATTAAGAAGTTTTAAATCACTTTTTAAAAAAACACTTTTTATTAGTCAGAGGAAATATATTTCTTATCATGAAGTCTAAGGACCTAGTTAACAATTGAAATTTCCAAGTTACTTATGTTTTTGAAATATGAGAAGTTTCAGATTATTTCTTGCTTCCAATAGAAGTGATAATAAAGAATAAATTTAAAAAGTAGAATGAAAATTTAGAAAAATTCTTAAGCATTTATTTCATATTGACATGTTAATTTTTCACTTTTTAAATATAAGTTAGCTAAAATTTCTAAACAGAACAGCATTAACAAAACCCTTTTTATTTAAAAAAACAAGTAGAATGGGTTGACAATGTTGAAGTTTTTCCCCAAGTTTTTCTTCCGTAAAGAAATTAATTGTAACAAACCCTTTCTATAGCCTTACTTTTGGGGGGGGGGGGGAAAAAAAGCAAACAGCAAACCTAAACACTTTCCAAATAAAAATGTCTAACTAGATATTCCTAATTAGCTTTGGGAGGAAGTGACTACTTTGTTCATTTTCCAGACGACAATAACTTTAAATAAAGCTGAGCAAAGCTGGTTTTGGTCCTGTAGCCAAAAAGACCAAATTTAATACATCAGAGATTTTTTTTTGAAGGGCAAATGATGCCAGGTTGAATGGAGTAGAAGAAACAGTTTCTATCTGCAAAGGGCACAGTTCATTCCCACATATCATTACAGTTGGAGGAAGGTATTCCACTTAAATGTGTATATTTGAGAGATGGAGATCAGGAAATAAGGAAAAATTATCAACTATTGAATAGCAAGAATCATAAGGAATTATAAATATATGTTTCTTTCTTAGCTTAATAATTATTAAGGGGACAGCTGAGCAGTACAGCAAATGTTCACTCTCAGGAGCTAGACTAAATACACTGCACTTAACTACAGTGTAAACAAGATGCCATAATTTTTACTTCCCCTTTCTGTTCTAGGAGTTGAAGTGTGCTGGCATGTTGTAAAATATCTGTCCCATCTCATTTCTCTGCTGGCTGTGTTGTGGGTTGATTAGTGCCACAATGGATATGTTTAAACCTATTTTTTCTGCAGTTCCTATTCATTTGGATAGCTCACCTGAGTTTCCAGCTACTGACTCATCTGCCTCACTTTATTTCAAGTACTTGTTCCTCTGCATAACAGCTCCCACTGATATGTGTTGGTGTTGTGAGGTCTGAGTACCACTGAAAAGCAGACTTCTTGGAGCAGGAATTATTTGGAACTGAACAAGCAGAATTCAAAACACCCGAAGTGAATGGACTTTCAAAAATTTTGATAATAAAATTCTTGGGAAACTTTCTGAGCTGTAGCAAAATCTGACACCTTGAAGACTGACTCATACATGGTTTCAGAATACTGCAGAACAAGTCATGCAATCATCATAGAATCACAGAGTGGTTTAGGTTGGAAGGGACCTTAAAGATCATTCATTTCCAACTCCCCTGCCATGGGCAGGGACACCTTCCACTAGACCAGGCTGCTCAAAGCCCCGTCCAACCTGGCCTGGAACACTGCCAGGGAGGGGACAGCCACAGCTTCTCTGGGCAACCTGTTCCAGTGTCTCACCACCCTCACAGGAAAGAATTTCTTCCTTATATCTAATCTAAACCTACCCTCTTTCAGTTTAAAGCCATTACCCCTCATTCCATCACTACACTCCCTGATAAAGAGTCCCTTCCCAGCTTTCCCATAGGCCCCCTTCAAGTACTGGAAGGCTGCTATAAGGTCTCCCCAGAGCCTTCTGTTCTCTAGGCTGAACAACCCCAACTCTCTCAGCCTGTTCTCATAAAGGAGGTGCTCCAGCCACCTGATCATCTTTGTGGACTCCTCTGGACTTGCTAAAGCAGCTCCATGTCCTTCTTATGCTGGGGGCCCCAGAACTGGACGCAGTACTCCAGGTGGGGTCTCACGAGAGTGGGGTAGAGGGGAAGAATCCCCTCCCTTGCCCTGCTGGTCACACTTCTCTTGAAGCAGCGCAGGACATGGTTGGCTTTCTGGGCTGTGAGCACACATTGCTGGCTCACAGTCAGTTTTCCATCCACTAGTACCCCCAAGTCCTTCTCCTCTGGGCTGCTCTCAATCCACTCATCGCCCAGCCTGTGTATTATGCCTCGACCCATGTGCAGGACCTTGCACTTTGGCCTTGTTGAACTTCATGAGGTTTGCACAGGCCCACCTCTCCAGCCTCTCCAGGTCCCTCTGGATGGCACATCCTTTCCCTCCAGCGTGTCGACTGCACCACACAGCTGGGTGTTGCCAGCAATCTTGCTGAGGGTGCACTCAATCCCACTGTCCATGTTGCTAACAAAGATGTTAAAGAGCGCTGGTCCCAACTGACCCCTGAGGAATGCCACTCCTCACTGGTCTCCACTTGGACATTGAGCTGTTGACTGCAACTCTTTGAATATGACCATCCAACCAATTAAAAGTTATGCTTGTGATATACTGTGTCTTCATATGGTCTCATTTGGAAGTCTCAAAGCAACAAACAATTCCCCTAAGTTAAACCTCATAGTCTTGTAGGCAGGCGGGTAGGTGAAGGAAACTGTCTCAGTCCTATCATCCTGTAGCTGAAGTGAAATTACTTCTCCCTTAGTGTAAGCAGTATCAGATTCACCTCAGCCACCTGGTAGCAAATACATTCCCATAAGTGATGGCAAAGTTTGACCTAAAAGGTTCCAATGAGTGTAAACAACACAGGAGCAAAGTGGCATCCTAAACACCTACTGAAAGTGAGTGTAAGAAGAAAATGCCTTTCTCCCTGTTTTTTAAACAGTGGTTGGCAAAATACTAGGTAGTGTGGCTTATTAGTTCTCATATTTCTGTAAGTAAAGACCCTGCAGTACTTTAGCAGTCAGTGAAGAACAATGTTGCTATGGCGACGTTTTCTTGTGTGACAGGCAAACGTAATAATCAGTTGATTTGTTCGTAAGGTCTAACATATTGGTCTATATTTTGTAGGGCTTTTGGTAGCTTTATGAAAGCTGGTACAAAAGACTACCTGATGAGAAAATTACTAAGTTTGGGGAAAACAGAAAAAGAGAAGTGTTGAAATACGGAGATACTGTCTAAATGAATATAGAGTTCTTCACCTGGCTGATTAATGGTTGCTGATGTTGAAAAGATGCCATAACCCAGCGCTCCTCAGAGTCATCCCATTGATATACTAATAGCCTAGAATGGTTTTAACAAACTGAATATTTCATCATTAATTACAACAATATTCACATAAATTGAGTTTGTCCAGAGCCACTTTGCAGGACTCAGTCAATTGATGAAGACACACTGAAATAATTTTCATGGAAAGAAGAAAACATTAAATAGGCTTTTCCCCTCATTTTACAGAAAGTAGTATTTCTAAAGACACATATGAATGCTTTCTAAATGTTATACTGACTACTACTTAGGCTGTGACTCTGAAATCCTTAGACAGTAACAGATGTTTGCCAAGTCTGTGTGCTCCATTGAATTATTGATGGCTAATGATTTGTATGTTTTTCCTCATGAAAGGACAGGGTTATTGTAATTACATATCTAATACTGTAAGTGCTCATGCTTTGCAAAACCCAAGAAGGGCATTATGCCTGCTCCATGGGGCTTCATATGTAGTGCAGGAGGAGCCCAGAGGTCAAAGCACATCAGCGCAGATACACCAACCAAGGGTTCGTTAAAGATGGTAGTTTTGAGATGAGACTTGAAGTCAGAAAGCATTTAGGGACAGTCCTAAAGCCCACTGAAGTGGATGGAAAGAAAGGCTGAATCTAACAATGAATAGCGTAAGTGGACTGAATGCTCCAGAGTATTAAAAGGAAGCAGAAAGTTGAGAGAAGGAACAGAGTTATCATCAGTGTAGGAGAATGGGAACTAATTATCTGAGACATCAGAAAAACAAGTGGAAAAATCTTAATGTCCCTAGTAACCGAGGAGTCACTAGTTTCACCACCTTGCCACTGGAACTGAGATGAAGATATGTTGGTTTTAATTGTTCCTTACTGAAGAACTGGTTCTGCATTAATCTGTTGGCTGTAATGTAATCACTCCTCTCTGTCATTTCCTGCAGCACTGTAATCTAATACTGCACAAGCAACTCACTATGTTCACATCCTCTATTGAATAATTGTGGCTTCAGTTTTATGATGCATAGTCTGTTCAATCAGCCTGTAATTGCAGCACTATCTGGAGGTATGGTTGACATACCTATGTAATTATATTTACTGTTAATAATGCAAATTGCATCTGTTCAGTTAGGCAAATCCGTCATCCCCACTTGCAAGCAGCAGTTTCTACAGATGATTTCTTCAGCTGCTGAGGGACTGTTTTTTCTAGTTCTGCTTTGCTCATTCAGACAAAAGATACTCTTATTGAAAGATAACTTTGAATACAAGAATGAAAGCCCCATTGTGGAAGTGTCTGCATTTACTATAGAAGCTGTGCAGAAATCTTGTCTATCTAAAACAGCTGGAGAAGGCCCTGAATTCAGTGGAATGAGTGTGGTACTGGCATGCAGACTGAGAAATGAGAAATGCATGAATTCCTATTTGCTTTGGGTATTGCTTCATATGGGATTTTCTAATAATGGGCAGGATGATGAATTGAGGAGTGTTTGGAGATGCCAGTCTCCTCTGGAAAAGCGTAGGAGCCATGCAGGTGCTGTGGTTCTGAAGCTGTATTTTATCTTCTACAGAGATGTCTGTTGAAAAAACCTTGTCCCTCCCTGATACAGATTCTTCCTCCCCCAATCCCATATAAAGTCAGCCTTGGCAAAGGTTTTCAGATATAATTTTATCATTAGTGAAATTATCCGTATTCCCTGCTGTAAAAATAGCTCTCTATCTCAGTTTCCTTCTTTTTCATTCACAGCAGTTTCTTTCATATTTTATTACTCAAATGTCACGTCTATCAGGATAATACACTTCATATTCTAGTGTGAAGTGTTTAGAGACCATGTGAGTTTGATTTGTAGGATTATACTGTTTTTCAGTAACATCAAACTGCACTGGGGTGATATTATGACATTTTGGGTGTCACCCCTTCTTTTGTAAACTTCTGGTTTAGAAGCTGTGCTATTAACTGTATTTGAAAGATGTAAAATCACCTGTTGTATTAGTGATTTCTTGAATGGCAACATGAAGAGGTTGTAATGCTTTGGCAAAAGGCTGATGTGCACAGTTCTTCATATCAAAAGTATCATACCACATCACTGCAGGGACTTGCAACTGTCTGTGCTGCGATTATTTGGTAGGATTTGTCTGTGTCATCTCTAACACAAGAGAAAAGCTTCAACCAAAGAATTATAGAAATCAGAGGTAGAAGAGACATTACTTTTTCAAGAATATGTTTCTCAGTCTGCAAAAAAAATTGATGCAACCTATGAGAGTATCCCCAAGATGAGTCTGAAGTGACCTATTTGTCACAGGCTACATATGAATCAACAGCAAGATGCAAAATTCTCTAGTCCATTATCCTGCTTTCATCGCTCTTAACACCTAAAGACAACTTTCTGCAGCAGCAGTATATTGCTGGCAGGTCTCACATGCAAAAAATTATCCAGCCCACACAAAATGTGATTGTGTCATGGCACAGTCATGGCTTCAGGAACGTCATGTAAGTGTTCTAGTTAGCTAAATATGAAACAGGGACAGTAGTTAGAACAATGCCAACATATTCTGCTGTCAGCTCTTCAAAGGAAAACTCTTTAGCTCATGCTAAACCAAATCTTCCCAGCCTGAGAACGAAAAAGATGGTTGCCCGCCCAGAGAAACAATGGTCCTTTGCAAAACTAAAAGAATTCTGGCTAAAATGGTATTTTAAACACAGTGCGCCATTGGCAATAATTATACAGGACTGTATCTGTCATTGGATCTAAGAGTATAATTTAATTCATATAAATTAATGTCTTCCCATGACTGATCGTACTCTTATTATCAATATCTGTCTTTGTGAGTGTATGTGCTCCATTCACTTGCGTTTCCCTGTGATCAGCTTTAGAGATAACATAGTGTTTACCATATATCACCAGGTTTCAGAGTAGAAAAGCATTTGCAATTTCAAAAACTGTCTGGTGTTGAGTGACAGATTTCAGTTGTTTCTAATTAATTTCATGGAGGTCTGACTCCAAACTCAGTTTAGGGCTTAGAGCAAAATAAGTAACATGTTTCTCTCCTCTTCCAAACCTAGACTGTCATACAAGCCTTAGCTGACCCAGCATATATTTCATGTTTATGCTGTAGAAAAAAACCCAGATCTGGAATTTCCAAAGACAGGGTCTGCCTGTAAGATTAGTTTTATACTTTCACCAGATAAATTTGAAAGACAGCAACATTGTTTAACATATATTTAGCTTACTAAAGACACTTCTGACCAAAGAAACAAAATGCTTGATTTGAAGAAAGATTAATAATTCAGTCCATCTAGGTGTGCTAGGAATGTGCGTGCATGTGCAAAGGACAAGATAACTGCAAACTCTGAGTCCAGGGGTGGAATTTGAGAAGGAACTTATGTTGGGACAAGTCAGGGAGGAAAGGTAGCAGTGCCCAGGCTATGTATCACAAGGGAAATAGTGGAAAACAACTGCCTGGACCTTTCTAACTGCATTAGTATTATATTTGGCAGAAAATACACATTAAGAACAAATCATGCTTTGTAAGAAACAGTGCCATGACAACATGACAATATTCCTCAACAAATACACAAGTGATATTTTAAGGTTAGAAGTAAAATTCATTAAACAGTTATAACATTTTTAGACTCTCATTCTCATTTCAGTGATTCTCAAATAGAGCTTGCCAGCAGAGATGTATATGTGCTTCTGTCTTCATGAAGAGATGCACATTTTGCTCTAGGTTATCATGGTTTTCCCCATTGTTATTCATTTATTGTTTTCTGTTGCTCTTATTGACAGTGGTCATACAATCTAAGTAAACTGCCTCCCTACACAGGAAGATCACAGCTGCAGAGAAAAATAAGCGAGATGCTTATAAACCAGTTTAGCTCAGTCCTAGATACATAATAAAGTGAAAGACTAAACAATGACAGAATGGGATATGGTAATACAAATCACCAAGGAAGAAATACTTAACATTGCAAATCCAATAATAAATAGAAAAGAAAAAAAAAGTTCTAAGCAGTATCTAGACGTATGTCAGGGTATATACATGGCAAGGGTTGGGAAGAACAGAATAATAGAGGAATATAACCACTAAGAAGTGAGAGGTAGTGTGTAAATAGGAATACCAGGATGAGAGAAAGAAGCAAAACATTATGTTACTGCACAGAAAAAGCTGCCCAGAGATGAGTCTGTGGAGTATTCTAAACAAAGGCTTGCAATAAAGACATTTAAAAGGACAATGAGCCAAATGTTTGGGCACACACTGCTGGCCATGTCCCACCCTGGCCATGAGTGGCTCTGGGTATGGGGCAGAAACTTTCTGCTTCCCAATAGCATGTGGCACGTTGTTTCCTTCTGCCGAAGCCTGCTTTCTTGGGACTTCCTTGTCAACAGGAATTGCTCACTTTGTGGTCTTTTTAGCTCAGGATGCTCCTTTTGTAAATGAAGAATTGGTGATACAGTATGAATAATATTTGAAAATGGATCTCTGGAGCACATTTTATTGAGACTGAATATAGCACTGTTGCAATAAAATAAATTCAGTTCAGCCTCCAACGGCTGGGTTACACAGTCCCAGAGTTCTCCCCCCTTTTCTGCATTTAGGAGGTTGTTGAAAACCGTTTGTTGGTACTATATTGTTATTCTGGGCAATTGTATTGCCTATGGCTCTGTAGACTCCCTGAAAACAATTATTAACGACTCTGAGTACAGCTATTTACATAATTGCTGTGGAGTTTTCTCGGAAGTGCCCTCTGAATATGCAAATCTCTCCTCATGTTGCCTGTGTGGTCTCTCAGCTCTGACTGACTCCAAACATCAGTTCATGTTCTCATGTGATGTAAAAGTGCACAAAAGAAGAACTGTCAAAAATTGAGCTTTCAAGGGGTGGTGTAATTTTGTTTACACAAAACTCATAAGTACTCCTCAAGGCACTCTCCCTCCATCCTCCTATCTCGCTGAGCCCACAGGTGTGGGGCTGTGGCCAGACTGAAGAGTCCCTGCTCAGCTGTTTGGAGTTGGCCCTGGCCATGCAGCAGGTCTGCAGGGGGAAGAGCCTTGCTGGCTCCTGTGGGACAAGGTTACAGAAAAGGTTATAGAAAAGGTTACAGAAAGTAGGCAGGGGCACCTACCAAATTTTCTCTTTGTCCTTAGCAGCATTGTTGACCTGTTTTGTCCTTCATTCTTCTGTCCAATTTAAGCTTTGAAGTTTCAGAGTATTAGTAAGGACTTCAGGGCATTTTCCCAATAAATCCAGGCTTTTGGCTTTTCAGGCTGGAGCATAGTTACTACTTGGTGAATTAGAAGCACTTCCAAGTTGGTGTTAGAGCAATTAAATGGGAACTATCACTGTTTCCCTAGAAGCTAGACAAGAGCCCTCTCCCATTGTTTTTGATTTCTACTGTTATTCCACCTCCACTCTGCTGTGAACGTGGGACTTTATATGGAGATGAAATGGTTTTCTTCTCTACAATATGGGTGACAAATAAAATTCATTTTTCTCTTTATTACATCTTGATAATGAGACACTATTTGTCTTTTTTTCCTAACATAAGCATCATTCCTCTGGAGCAACACCAGAGTCCTTGAAAGTGAGCAACCCAACAGAGCCTGTGCCAGGGCTTGGATAAATGCAAACCATATTTTCTACAAACTGATTTCACAACAGAGAAGCAGAGCACTCCTCTGAAACCTAGACAGCAATGGTGTGTTCCCAGAAAGCCAGTACGTCTCAGGAATCAGTTGTGATGACAGAGGGTGAAAACTCCATTTTTATCCTGGCCTATTCTTTAAAGATACCACACTTCTACAGCAGATAGTACACAGCATGTCTTAAACACAGCACAAATCCTGTGAATCTTGTTCTGGAGATCCTGACCCTTTCTATGCATTTCCCAGGGGAGCCCATACACCCAAGTCAAGGTCATGATTTCCAAGAGGTGACAAGAAAGAATTCACAGTCATGTGATTCCAGAGGATTTTGGTGGGTGTCTGAAGCCCAACTTGGCATTTACCCATTTGAGGATCTCTACAGTAACTACAAACTGGCCAGTCCTAGTATGAACTGTACCGTGGCAGAGGAGAAGCAGGCATGTTACTGTAAGTAATTATGATACCTATGTAAAACTCTTAATATTAAATATCTGTTCTTTAGCCAGAAAACCCTGTAGCCTGTATAACTATGGTCATTTCCACTTATGCTAGATCCCAAACTATTAATATGCTGTCTTTAAAATACCAGGAAATTAAAAAAATCTGATATGACTCATTGCCTTGTAAGGAGACTGTCTCTCTTTTTATTAACTAACTACAGTCTGTGTCTCCCCAAGGTATTTGGAGCAGCTGATCTGTCTTTCACCTCATGACTGTGTTATTGGTTATATCACAACAGGATAAATGGTATCAAAATAAATAGTACACAAATGATACATTTGTACAGTGAATGGCAGTGCTGCCAATTATGGCTTGTATTGACTTCATTGAAAGTCTGAAAATTGTTCAATATCATAAGCAAGACAAACTAGAAGCAGGAATCTCTAGAGCAGGTGGATTTACTCCCCCAGCCAGATGTATTTTTCAGAGATCCTACTGCCAGTAAAAAAGTGATTGGCTACATAATTACGGATATGATTATGAATATTAGATCAACAGGCTGACAATAATCATGGTAGCCAGATTTTAGTCTCTGGCAGAAATGAGATTAACAATTGAGAAATCCTCTCATGGAGACTAACCAGATTTCCTGTACGACATAAGCATTCTTTATTAAGCTTGTCAAACGAAAAGGCCACAAGACATCCTGAAATAGCAGTTCCAAGAAAACTATCATTTCATCTATTTTTCTTCCTCTGGATAGGTCAATGTCTGATGTTCCTGTGAGTTTGTTCTACAGACTACTCATGCAGGGTGGAATGGGAGCCAGGTTTCATAAGCGATCCAGACATGACAGGGCAGGTAGCAGAGCTGGTTCACTGCTAGGTGAGGTATCTCATCTGAATCTGGAGCAGGGCAACTCATGTGGGTACTGGACAAGCAGCAGGAGACTGGTGCGTGGGCTGCTCGGGGCAGCAGCCAAGTTTGAGTTGTAGTGTCAGAAGTCACCAGTGTCCATGCCAGGCAGGCAAAGACTGAAGGCAGTGCAGCCCCTGGGGAGGCAGCCAGCACCATTCGCTTGACAGTCTGCATGTTCAGAGCAATAGGTACCTTGTATTCCTGCTGGTTTGCAGAGTCCAAACACTCTCCCCCTCAAGGATGCTAAATCCCTTGTAAGAGGCTCTTGTCAGAGTTTTCTGCTATCTCCTGATGATTGTTCTGTGGAGGTTGATGACAGTCCAACCCCATGCTAACAACTGCTGGCTGCAGTACTTATGTGTAACATTCACAGCACTGCCAACCCCAAATCCCAAAGCCATGCTGTAAACACCAAAATGAGAATTACAGTCTTTTCCATGATTTTTAGAAACACATTTTAATGGTCCCTCTGTCCTCAAGCTTTATGACTTCACAGAGTGCACCAGAACCTAGTGTTCAAGCTTTTCTTTGTGACCCTGAGAGAATACTTTCTTTTATAAAAGAAAGTTGAGATGCTCCTGGATCACAGTAATGCAGGGGCTGGGAGTTCCAAGGAAAGTGTTCAATATCCTCAATACACCAATAAAATCAACAGTGCTGACAAAAACCATGATTATTGATGGTTGCTCCAGGAGCAAAGTGGAGACCTTGCAAGGAAGTGATAAAACAGTAAGAAGTGGTTGGCTAGACAGAGGGCAACAATGGCTGAAGCGATGAAAGGAGAGGCAGGGGAGCAGAGATTTATAGGGGTGTGCTGCCTGGCTGCTGACTGAAGTACGAAGGGATTTCAGCTGATTCCTGTCACCTATAGCCAGAGAAGGTATTTCCAGAAGAGAATAGTGAGAGTCTGGAGGAGATGTGTAACAGTGAATAGAAAAAAATGGGACCATCATTTCTTTTTCATCACTAGCTTGTGGTAGGAACTTGGAAAGTCATTGTTTATACACACCCCAAAATAAAAAGGGAGTGTTGGGCAGGCAGAGGTCTGATGTCCTCAATTAAAACAAAACCAGCAGGAATATGCTGTCTCTGTCTGTGCTGTCAGACTCTTTGTAGGAAGTAAAAATTGCTGGGGGAACCCTTAACCTTTTACTGGCATTAAAGTCCTGAATTTGTAAACAATTCTATTCCTCCCATGGTAAAAGAGATGCAAGGGAGGAAAACAATCCTGAGAGTTTCAGTTCTGGGGTGGGATATCCTGACAACACTATGTGTTCTCTGGAGCCAGCCTAGCCAGGCTTCCTAGAGATGTGGGGCTACTGGAGAGCTCCTGCACTCACTGCTGGCAGCTGAAAGACAGTGTCACACAGAAATGTGAGTAGCTGAGTGGTCAGAAGGACCAGGAAGGTTTCTTCTTTCCTTCTCATTTCCATTCTCCATGCATCATGGCTGAACATACTGGCAACCTGGTGACTGCAGATTTCTATACATGTCAAAGACAGCCTGAATTTCAGTGCTGCTTGTGTGACCTGGGGAGAGGGATACACTTACAAACTGGCAGAAGAGTTCAGTTTTCATGACCTCTCTTCATCCTTTCCCTTCAGCTCATGCATCCCAGCTGAAAAACACCCTGAGGTAGGACCATCAGCCCTAGAGGAACTGGGCATAGACAACTCACTTCCCCAAACAGCTGCTGAGGAACAACCTGCTACTGAAAGCATCCAGACCCAGCAGCCACCAGAAACTAGTAGTTACTGGCCCAGAGGGAAAATCACTGACTGCCACCCTTGTGCTCCCAGCCCTCCAGAACAGACAAGCAATAAGGAGGAATGGAAACATATACCTTCAGTGGGTCAGAAAACTCCCTGCACGTGCTATTCAATGATAGACATATATGCAGTTGGGCCATTTGCTGCACCAAGGCACAAGATCATTGATTTATTTTCAATGGGTGCGCTGTTGAGGAAAAAGGAGATGAGACTTTCCTCCTATGTGGCTTGTTGCAACTGATTACTGTAACAACTCACTGTGAGACCATGGAAAGTGTCAGATTAACATCTTTTTTTGTATTTAAACATAGTACTTGTTTGAAACATGTGAGCTGTTTGCTGCCTTTTTGTCCACCTCTGTGTTCTCTCTGGCACTACGGAGAAGGTCTCAAGTCCTTTGTCTACACAGCTAATTGAAAATAAACCACCACTCTCTGAGCATGAATGCAACACTCAGGACCAGAATTGATTTTGGTCATTAGGCTAATTCACCTTGCTGAAAGTAAGTTTACACCAGGGCTGACTCTAAGAGTCTGCCTGCAGAAAGCAGTGGCCAGGGCCAAGAGCTCAGATGAAAGTCCTGAAGCAGTACTAATACAAATATTGGAAGTTTACTCACTAAAAAATGGAAGTCTATTACAGGCCTGTAAGTTCTTTTAGTTAAGCTTAGGTTCACAGGACCAGAAGCATTTCATGCTGCTTGAGAATTATGTTATTGAACAGCTATTGTTGCAATTAGCCTTAATAGAAAAATCCTCCTGAAAGTATATTTAAGTTCATTGTCTGAACTCTGCCTTTAGCTCAGTTATTAATTTCCTATCTAATTACCAAGTCATATTTCCTCTTTGTTACAAATCCCCTGCTATTTTATCCCTTATAAAGAGCTGGTCTGAATTTTTACATCCTTACTGCTATATACCTAACACGTAAATTGCTTCAGGAATTCACTTGAGGCGGTTTGTTAAGCAAAGCTCATTAATTTACTTGCCTGGATTGCCTACACACTTCTCTGCAGCTGGGAGTGCAGGTGCACGCAGACACTGATGACCCCATCTTACAAAGCGCTAGATAGTAATTTCTGGCACACAGCCCTGCTTTCACTGCGACCAACCTGGTGCCACCTGGCAAGCACCAGCACAGAGAGTACCTTCATTAGCAGCCTCTTCAGAGCAGGAAAATACTAAGTTAGCTTTGAAACTAGAATCATTTAGCATTAATACCAATGTTTCTCCTGACTGCAGGATGACACAATGTTTGGGAACTATGTGAGGATTTACAGGACTGATGTTGATCTGCAGGTCAGCAGATATCATGTGATGTTCTCCTTTCCACTTCTCACTTTCCCTCTAAGTTATGCTGTCCGACTCCTTTTCTTTGCTTCTTTTCCAGATTATAGGGACATGGAGTGTCTCTTTGTGGTTTCTGTTCCCTCACAATCTGTGTGGGAAATCCTTAAGTAGAAGAACCCCTGGAGGCTGAAAGACTGTATGGAGATACTGTTGCATGAAGTCCCCTGGACTTCTGCTACTGACTGCTGTTGGAAGCACGACTAGATCTTTGACCTGACCTGATCTGGCATAGGTTCATTACGGCATCTTCCATGAGTGGGTTTTTCTTAGCTTTTAGAGCATTGTAATATAGAAGCTGGTTTGTATAGAGGAAAATGTTATAGAGGAAATAAGCTTATACTGCAACCACAAAGACACATCTGTTCTCCATGAGGAAAAAAAGCACGTTGCTAGGCACAGAAAGCATAGCACTATGCCATGAAGAAGCCTTTTTGTTCCGTTAACAACTTTGTTTTAGGATGGCTATGAGGGATCCATGTTTGGGTAGCACCTCTTCATTGAAGGGATGCCCAGGAATGACCAAACCCTGCTTCAAGAGGTCTCTGGTTTGCATGCTGTTTCTGAGGTGCAGAAGGCAACTTGTGGGAGAAGAGACAAAGAACTGCATTTGCAGAATGTGCTCAATGGCTTGGCTTGCTACAAAAAGCTTATACTAACACAGGAAAAATGAGGGAAAACACCTGCCCAAACCATGCAGGTTTATGAGGGGGAGGAGAATGGGCTAAAGTAATCTTAATTCTTTCGCCTGCTGACACTGGCAAGTGAAACATGAGCTCCCTTAACTCACCAGAGTCTGCTCAGAGCAGAGCTGTATTCCTGTCTACTGGGCTGGCAGCCAGCCAGAGCACCTGTCTGTCCTGAGTCAGACATGGCCAGGGCTTGGCTGCTTCTGTCCTCAAGAACTTTTAATTCTAGAGTCAAGCAAAACTTTACCTTGTGCATTAGAATCAAAGAGTGACCAAGCACATAACATATTCCAACAAGTTCAGAAAGTTGTAAGTCGTTGTTTGGGTCATGAAACCCAGTCCCTCTGATCTCAGGCAGCCACACAACAGGCATTTAATCCACAGCATTCTCCAGAGCATCCCTTCCGTGCCTTAGCTCTGGCCTCGAAATATTTCCCCATATCCTGAGATAAGTGTAACCTCTTTTGTACACACTACCAAAAGTCCATAAGACTGTAACATGCCATGGCAAAAAAATACAGGAGATGTGGAGAGTCAGCACAGCCTGAGGTCCCTGCAGCAGTGGGGCTTTATTGGGTAAATATGCAAATCTGATCTAGAAACTGATGGCAGCTCATCTACCCTTCAGTTTGGGTTTTAATCTACAGATTCTTCCTTTTGTCACTTGGGGACAAGGCATTTCAGTGACTGTTTTCTCCCTGTAAATTGTGTGGATGGTTTTGTTACTGTGCCTGTTGCCATCTTTGTGCCTCTGGTTAGAAGCTGTCAAACAGCTTCTTGCCCAAGCACTTCTGATTGCAAATTCCAGATTGTTTACTTGCTTTTGATTTGGTTTCTCACACAAAGCCACAGCCAGAAACCACATCCACAAATGAGAGAACAGGGCTGTGTTGCTAATTAGCGCCCTGCCAATTTATCATATTTTACCAAGCCTAAGCTCCCGGCACAAGTGGCCACATGTTACACACTGCTCTAAATTTGCCCAAGAGATCAAATGGAAACTACAGTTGTTCTTTTTCAAAAAAGGGGAAATTAAAGTGAATGTCAAAGATGCTTTGAGGTCCTTTGTTGCTCTTAACAATACATTATTCCTATTGATTCATCTAGAGTGCATGAAGCATGTCTAAGCCACGGCATGGAATGAATCTGAAGTCTGTCAGGAGGGAACTGGTCTGTGGAAGGACAAAATGATGGGCAGATAAGCATCAGCCCCACATTCCCCAGCACTGCAAACAAACTTCAGGGGAACCCATTGCCCAGGCAGCTGACACTGGTCTTTTGGCAGGGGCTGTGCTAGAAGGCATGTGTGCGGAGGGCAGAGAGCCTGTCACTTGCAGAAGTGTCTATACAAACGTCCACCCAAAGGAAACTGTAAGACAATGATGAAGCACAACAAGAGCAGTGCTGACACTCCCAACCTTTCAGTTGCCTTTCTGCTTTATACATTAGTCCCACAGAGATCAGCCTGAGCTTCCCAGGGAACACACTTTTTCCCACAGCTGGGGCCAGGGCAGCCACCTCTCACCCTGCAGTGGCTGGTTGTCTTCTTCTCATTAGAATGGAAAGCACAACTGTGGTAATACAAGGGCTTTTATATTTTGTTGACCCCTGACTTTGCAGCAGCTGCTGCTACTGTCCTAGCACCGAAGTGCAAACTCAGAGCTAGAGATGCAAGCTGAAAGAATAGCTCATTTCCATAGCGGAAACCTCCAAGCCTTCAGTGTGGAGTGAGGCATGAAGGAAGGAGCACGCCACAGGAGAGCAGCTCCCAGGATTCTGTAGTATGAGATGTTGGTGCATCTCATACTACAGGATGTTGGTGCATCTCTACATGCCTGTCCATGGAGATGTGAGAGTGCTTTGGGGTTAGCTGCAGTGAACCACCTTATGTCTTTTTCATACCTCTAGAAATCACTCTGAGAAGTTAGCACAAGTCCATCTTAGGAGGTGTATGTGCCACTACTGCTTGTGATGCCAGCTGGGGAGAGCATTTGAATTTCAAACATCTAGGAAGGACTGAACTGCCTCACAAAACTGGGACAGCCACACTGTGAACATCCTGCACCCCAGGTCCCTGGCTGCTCTGCAACATCTGTTAATTCTCACAATATGCTGTAGTGTCAATTTTTATTGCTTTCTTTTTACAGAAATAAACAGCTTGAAGAATAGGTGGCTGATGCTAGAAAGACAGTTCTGTTTGTATGATTTTACAAAGTTTGTAGACCTCCTTCTTAAACATTGGAGGAAATTTTACATATTGGTGCAGAGCTCTGGAGCTGGGATGCGGACAAGAATGCCAAAAAGGTATCAACGGGGCACAACCACGCCCCTCAAAGTGTAGCTACATTGCAATTGGTAGCTAATGGTGCCATCCATTGGCACAATGTGGAGAATGGAGGCTTTCAGAGAGAGGATTTCCCTGCTCAAAGGCAAAAGCACTCAGATAACTAAAAAGAGCATTCATGTCAATCTGATGCCATTATGTTCTGTGGAGCTGAATGTGTGACTTCTGCTGAAATAAAAGTCTTACAGCAGTGGGAGGACAGAAACACACATTTTACATTGTAGCAGCCTCATGGGAAAGAGAGCAAGGCTGTAGATGCTGTGAGTCTAATCACAGAACTGTGGTTATTTTGCACACTGCAAAAGTGAACATGGGATTGATAATTACATAAATGCCCTGGGAGAGCTGAGCAAAGGCAGAGTGACTGGCTTCCCCACTAGCATGGCTCAACAGGCACATAAGTCTCTGGCTCCCTATTCTCTCCTTTGTGATTTCTCTTTGCTTCCAATGTCATGCCATTACAGAACCCTTTTTGTCATGATAAGGGCTTGGTAAATTAACCTTCCCAGGAAAACAGTTTCTCTCCTGACATTTCAGAATTTTTAAAATTAATAGATTAATAAATTGTTGTTAGGACTCTCTGGTCAGAGTGGTAAGTATGAAATTTCCTTTTCCATTCTCATACATAGTTTACATTGGACTAATGCATGGTGGAAAACTGAGAGCAGAGAGAAAGGTTCCTCATCCCTCATAACACATGGTCAGGGTCTCACTCTCTGGCCCCACAGAGGATCTCACAGTAGAGTAAGGTTTGACTTTTACTTTTTCCCACTGAAGTGTATCTAGCTAACACTGACCCTCTGGTCCCAATTTTTCTCTCAGCCCTTCTCCACCGAGCAAGACTTGCTATCACGAGTAACAGTTAGATCCACAGAGGATTCATGTGCGTAAATTCACACAAATGGCCATAGCATGACAATACAGAAAGTCTGAGATGATAAACTCTAAACACAATTGCTGCCCAGCCCCAGAAGTGCCTGGAGTCATGTCCATCATTATGTCCTCAAAGTGGATCCATAAACAGCTGTATTTTGACTGAGCACCCGGCTTACACTGTGAGACATTTAGATGCTGCTCCAGCTGTTTTGTCTGAAGGTGTTTCTGGAGCATACCTGATTGGGCTGGGAGTGGACCTGAGTGAACCTGGGAGCAATGGGACCTCCCAGCTACCCTCCCTCCAAATGTGGCAGTATCTGTAGCACTCTGAACACATGCTGTTAACAGTGGTTTGCCTTGGCTGTCAAACAGACATACTCTTTTTCTGCCTACCCCCAAAAGCATAAACAAATCTGTACTTAGAGAGGAGATGGCAGGATAAGAACAGCTAAAAACAGTCTCATAAAAATTACCCAAAATCCTAGTGTTTATGGTCTGCAGATTATGGATATACTGCTACCCCCCTAGACAAAGCCTCATTTCTAGCCCAATTAGCAATTGTTGACTTGCTTTTAGTGCCACATACATGGGCAGATCAGTAGCAATGTTGGTACAGGGCAGGAAACATCCCAAAGCAAATTCAGAAAAGGCATTAGCCTCTGGTCATCTTCCAGAGTTGGGCAGCTGGAATCAAACCACATGATTTGGACCATTTTTGGAGGAAATTATGTAGCTACCATCTGGCTTTGTACCATGGCTCACTGTAATCACTCTTTCCTTGGTGAATTTTTTCACTGTACAATTCAAGTAAATTTTGGAACAATAGATGATAATGTGACTGACAGTCAGCTTTTTCCCCTCTCTTCTGCTGTAATTATGTGTCTCTGTTCAGTTACTTATTACTCAAGGAATCTTTGGTTTTACATGACTGTTTAATTAATCCCATTATTTTCTGAATTACAAATCACATTTTGAATTTCTCCATTTATCAAGGTGGCAAACCACTCAATTAGTTTTACAGTACAGAATTCCCATAAGGTCTAATTATTATAGATCGTCTCTGTATCACTGTGTTGCATCTATCACTTGAGGCTCAATCATTTTAATAACCAGCAGGAAAAGAAAGCATTTTGTATTTAAATGACATCATTTTGGTCCCAATTCAACAGCGCATTTAAGCCCATGCTTACGGGTTAGGAGGTCACCAGGGCTCAGCATGCGTTTCAGCAAATGAATGATGCATTGCTGTGTCAGGGAAGGACCTGAAAAGAGCTCAGCAGTATGAAAACAACATATCTGCCCCTTACAGCACACACCACACAGGAGACCTGTGATGTACCTCCAGCAAAGCTGCTTATCTTACAAGTATTACACAGATGGTCTCTGCAGGAGTTAGGGGATGCTGGCAGAGTCAGCAGCAGCTTTTCATCTGATTTATGTTTTTGAGGGTCTTGGCCCCAGATCAGTATAGCAAGAACGCATGCTTAAATTGTGCTGCAGATAATTGGGCTGAAATCCATGCTGACCTGAAGTTGCATGCTAGCTGGTATTGCTGCCTCCCACTGCAATCCCGCAGGGCTGTGTGCTTGCTCTCCTGTACACTTCAGTGGGAGCTACCGGAGCCCTGTAGTGCTGTAGTGGCTTATTCCTACTATAAGGCTGACAATCTTAACACATTTTTTTCAGAAAAATATTTGTTTCATTGCTAGCTTCTGCTCAAAGGAAGAAGGGAGAGCCATTAAAAGCTGCTTTGCGTGTACCCCCCACAGCACCATTTTATCCAAGTGAGGTATACCATGGCAACTGCCGATGCAGATCTCAGGGTGCAGGAGATCTGCTGAGGACTGGCAAAACCTGTGAAAACTCATCTGTGCCAAAAGGTACCAAATGCCATTCAAAACCTACATCTGACTGTGGCAACCTGTAAAAGACTCAAAGGATGCCATCCAAATGAACTTACTGTTTTATTAACAATTATAATCCTTAGACCTTATTCAGTACCTTGCAGTTAGTAGACTAAAATGCTATAATCAAATTAAAATCCCCGAATTCATTTTCTACAGTATGGACATGTTACTGCAGAGCAAGATACCATGTGAGCTTACAATGAGGAAGTGTTGGGGAGCTTGGTTCTTCAATGGCAGGGGTTGAACAACTTTGCAGTCCCTGCAGGCTGAGGGTGCCATGCAGCTGAATGTTCATACCCCAGCATACTCCCTGGTAATCTGCCTGTTCTGCACTGGCTGAGCTGTGAAGGAATAACTGTGATGCTCATGTCATGGGAGCAAACCTGGGAATGGACTACCAGATCTCCTACCAACCCTGCAATTCTCTCCTTTGGATCAAAGAGGACAGATATAAAAAAGTTTTCTTCTGAGAGGATGAGAAAAATGCTTTTTGCTTTATTTGTGTTTTTTTTTCTGTTGGTAATACAAAGTTCTAACTTTTTCTTCCTCAGGGATCTCCTCACTCAACCTTGCCAGGAGGTACTGTATCAGTATAACATTATGAAATCAGCTTGTATTTGGTAAGACATCTCCGGTTCTTCAGACCATAGGTAAATGTTCTATCAAGAAAGGAAAGAGCCTTTTTTTCCCTTCACTTATTTATTAGTGATATGATATATCATGGGTATAAAAGCAGACCACTCACTGGCATGAAGACCTTTTTCAACATTTAATCTGTATAAGACATGGGTCAGTTAGTGATTTCATCCCTGTGGATATCAGCTTGACCTTTTTTGTGAAATTCTGTCAGCTTCAAGGATCACAGTGTGCTTTGTCTGGGAGCTTGTTGCTCCCATGTGGTGCACTTGTGCCTTGAAGATTACAGTCAGATACAGAAAATAATCATTTAACATACTGTGTCCTGAGCCAGATCTTGCAAGGATACCACATGCTCCCACAGCTTGCTGAGATTTTTATTTTGTAAAACACTCAACAGAATCATATGACAGCTGCAAATATAGAAAAAAAGTCTTGTCATTTGGACTCCACTGTGAGTCTTTTGCAGGTCTTGGCTTCACTGGTCTGACTTATGAATTAGAGTATGCCCTTCATAAAGTGAGGAGTCCTGGCACAGTGCTGTCGCCAAAGCAGTGCAATGTATTTGGGAATACCAACCAGTTGGTTGGCGGCAAAGTGCTCCAACTTCTGTTTGGCTACAGTCAACAGATGTGCTGTGCTGCTCCTGCTATTCAGAACAGCCCCTTCTGGAGGACTTCTGGTTTTGTCCAGGGTCTTTCAAAACTAACAATGTTAAAGTAACAGCTACTATGAGAAGAGTTTGTGCCTCGAATGCTTCAACAAAAAAGCACATTGATTCCTGAGTGAAATGCACTCTGCTGTTGTATCACGTAGTCTGTATTACCAGGGTTTCTCTCAGAAGAGACTGCATTTCCTACTCTCTTCAGCTTTTGTATTTATTAGTCTTAAGAGTCTCAAAGTCTTCAAAGCATCAGGCAGAATCACAAGAACACACTGGAATGGAGTAGAAGTTAATATACTGTCTCAACAACTATACTCATTTAGGAAGACAATTTGTAATTACTTTCAGGTCCATAAATATAAATTAAAATCCCTTAATGCAAACTGCATTGCATAAATGCTGTTTATTACCAGTGCTTTTCTTCTGTAGGTCTCAATGCATCCCACAAAAGTGAGCTACTGAAAATCATTCTATAGGCGGGGAAACTGAATTACAGAGAGACTAAGTTACCTTTCTAAACCCCTGTTGTGAACCAAAATCATCCAGACAAAGTCCAGGCTTCATAATTCCATATCTGATATACCATAGTGCATGAAGTACTAATTACATATAGAAAAGCAGTAGAGTTGTGCTCCAAGCCACCGATTTCACATCTCAGTTTGGAGCCCAGCCTACCCATTTCCCAAGCCTCGAATGCATTGGTGTGTTTGTGTGGGGAGGTATGCTGTGCTGGAAGTTCCCAACTGAAGGCCACTAAATGCAAAATGCAGTGCAGCTTGAGTGCTAAGGTCTGATTTTTCCAAGGTCCAAGGGAAAATGAGAGTGGAACAGGTAGTCTGAGCCCTGATTTGGGTCTGCACATCTAGAAGTCATCTAAAGCACCCATAGGGCTTGAGATTTGTCTGGACTGAAAGTGAGCTGGGATCAGAAGATACATCTAAGGGCATGGTTTTGCACCTTCTCCACTCCTCCTCCTTAATCAAGGCTCTGGCTCCCACAGGACCTTCTGGTGAGGAGCAGCTGAGATTTCTGGTGCTCTAGTGAATAGATTTTTCTTTACCCCAATGCTTGGAGCATGGACAAGAGCTCTCCCTTCCTCTGGCAGCAAGCTGTTGTTGCGGTCTGAGTGGTCTTGTCAACCTGTGTCCTGAGACAGCTTTCACTTCAACTGACTGGTTTGAGGGTCTCTAGAGCTAGATCTATTGCTTAATAATGCAGGATCAAGCATGAAGCAAATTAATGATCTGGTAAGAATTCACTCAAGTAGCTGAAGTTTCTTCAAAATATTTTCACTGGCAGGCTTGCCAACCTTGTATTTTCATCTTCATGAAGTCATGAAGCTGGCATAAATTCCTTACTCTGTGATCTGGCTAATTTAATAAAAATGCAGTTGCATGTGTGTGTTGGTCACTCCAGGACTGAAGTATTATTGTGTGGTATGTGGATCTGCTCTTAATAATCACAGACCATGACAGTGGGTCTGATCACAAGAATACTTCCTTCACTCTCTTCCAGCTGCTCAGTAAAGAAGGATATTCAAGAGCTAACCTGTTAAACTAGGAGAGTTTATCTCCTGTGATTGTCTGAGTTCAGATAACCACAAAAAATGTAACATACTGTGCACCCTCACTGAGGACAGAACTCAAATAACTTGCAGAAGAGAACCATGAAAAAGCCACATAACCAAAACATGTACACTGATTTATTCATTGTATGGTGGGAAGATAAACACTCATCTGCTTTTATACCTCAAGCACAACAAGCCTCATTAGAAGTCTATTCACAGCTCATGGCAAGCTATAGACTCAAAAAGTCAGTGTACTTCAAGGGAGGTGTAAAGGCCATTGTCAGTCAGCAAAGCTATAATTAATCATGATCATATTATCTGTTGACTAATTGGGAATTAAATTTTTATATTATTCTTGTTTTTCAAACAAACCATGGCAGCTTTAAATTGCTGAAGGGAAGTATTAGCTGTGATCTTAAGGTATTGAAATGCTGTGATATATTCGGGTATTTAGTGTTATTATTTCTGTGTTTGAAAGTGTTTGCTGCATATGGCTCACTCTGGAACAGATGGCAGGAATTTTTGCTTCTAAATGTTGCTCTGATGGTGGAGGGTCAAGAATCCCTCAGTTACAGTAAAGCATTGCAAAGAGAAACGGCAATTGGAAAGCAAGTACAGTTGTTTTCCTTCCCTGAACAGGCAACCAACCAGCTAACCAACCACTCTGCACAAGCTGGAGTGTGTGCTTATGGCAAGACAGCCACCCACTGCCACTGGCCATGCACCTCTCTGCTTTCCCCTGTGGTACATGTGGAATATGGAGGTACAGAGGGAGTTAATGGGATAAATATGCTTGGGCTACACAAGTAAGATGTCAATTCCAAGGATAGTGGCTTGACTGGAGACATCTTGTTGGGCAACACTTGTTTCTACAATTGAAGATTAACTCTGTCAGTCACAATAAAATCTTGATTCAGTCACGAATATGCCCAAATATAGACCCTGAGAAGAAGATGCTAAGGCTTATAAAATGGGACCCAACAGGTGAGTGGTTTGTATATTTGTTAGAAAAAACTGAACATTTCTGTTTAAAGAACATCCAGTATTATTGGTATTGTAGGAAATAATTGCCCAGACAGGCCCAGTGGTTTGGATCAATGCAACAGCCATTATATCACTGGGTATGTTCTGTAATTATTCTATATTTAAACAGTGGCTAGAGTCTCATCCCCCCCACCCCATCATCCTGATCAAAGCTACCTGCATATAGTGAGCTCTCTCAAAGTCTCTCTTCTACCATACATACTGCCAGAAAGCCTTGTGTCCGATTTCTCACAAGCCCAAGTACGCTTGCTTTTTGCATCAAGTTTTTCACCCAAACAGAACACAACAACTGCTGCACCATGGCTTCTTATCTGAACCCACATGAGCAGCTGGTGCTCTCACACACTTCACCAGTGCAATTAAGCTCCTGCTCCTGCTGCCTCCCTCCCTGCACCTCTCTTCACTGTACAGAATCTGCCCCTCTGTCCCATCTCACACAACACAGCAGTTCATGTACTTTTTGGACCATCAGCCTCGCTTTTGTTCTCATGGTATGTTTTAGGAGAGGTCTTCCTCAGCTAAGAGCCGAAAGGGGCTGTGGTGCTTGTTCACGACGCAGAGCCTGTGGCACACGTAGGCTGCTCCAAAGAGCTGGATGTAAGAGTGATGCATTTTTCCCTCCCTGCACTGTGCCTTTCAGTGCAGGTCACCCTCTTCGTGTCTCAACACAAAGACCACAGCAGAGAGGCCACTATGCTGCTGCTGCTGTCATTCTTTCACCTCTCAGGACAGAGGCAAAGCAAACCCAGCTTTTGCTGTGTCCCACCAAGGAAGCTATGCCTTGCAGAGTGCTGCCAGAGCAGCAGAAGGGCTGGCTGCTTCAGGGGAGGGCCTGAGTGGGCAAATGGAGGTGCTCACATGGCAAACTAAGGGACCTGCAGCTGTTAGAGGTACTGGTCAAAGCACCTCTCTGAAGGGAATGGAGTCACTGCTGTCACTAGTGTAGGGCATTTTGGTGTATTTGTCTGAGGACAAGACTTCTCCTTTTTCAAATTGCCATAGAACAAAATGCCTGCAAAAAACAAGGGGTTTTGCAAGCTTTACTCAGAAGAGGAAGATTTGCTTCTTGCCAAGCACACATAGATTTCACCTGCATTGCCCAATTAGCTTCCTACAATCCAGTCTGTGTTGTTTCAGAACCTGATATACCCCATATCCGACAAAGTCATTCCTGTTTCTATGTTATGCTTCAATTGCCCCAGTTTGCAGGAAGTATTTGGATGTTAAATTTGATTTAAGCTATTATGTTTCATTTTTATTGAGAATCTTTGACTCACCATTTATTTAGCTGCTTCAGTTGCTTGTATGTCAGGTTGCCCACTGCCAAGGCATCTGAGCACCTCATCACTGGTTTAAAAATCAGCAGACTGACAAGCCCCAAATCCTGAGAGACTGCCCAGATTTTACAGTGTGTGATTCATCTTTCAGTTGACAGCTTCCAGCTGCTGATATTTGGAGGTTTAGTCCTCTGTATTGACAGCACAAATGCCTCAGCCAGTCTTAGCCATTTCATGTGATATGAAGAAATAATGTCTAAACTAGCTGATCCCTCATGTGAAAGGGCCTGCCCATGTTTATTGGTAATATCACAAAGGTTATGTACTCTCTCTAGTGCCTCTGATAGCGCTTGATGTCAGTGAGAACGGAACAGAGGTAGAAGTGTCTGTGTGCATCATTTTCTTCATTCATCGTATCAAGATTATGAATCAAGACTGAGTGTGAGGCATCTTGCAATAAAGCAGTATGGTTGGGAGCTGTAAGGAGGAGCATGCATCATACATTCCTTAAAGCCTTAGAGACCCTAAATCAGCAAGTAGGTTGTGGGAGATCCTGGAGTTTATTTCTAATTATCCTGATGGCTGTCTACTCTCCAAACAGTGTTGTTGAGAGGCAGAATCATTTCAATAGACTAAAATGCATGAGCAGCAGACAAGATCTATGACATATTGTGTGTGAGCAATGAAATGGTTTTAGTAGTTACAAACATTGTCAGATACAATGAGTAACTGAGATTTTCCAAAATTAGGGTATTTTTTAAAGTTATCCTTAGAATGCCTCAGATCCATTAAAAAAAACCTGCAAATCAAAGTAGGGACTTCAGAGTAGCTTCACAATGCATAGGTAATGTTAGTTTTAGACAACTATATGGAAAATATAGATTCTCAAAATGAATGCCCTGTTATTATCCAGCTCTTGAGGGCATTTAAAACAGATCCAGTAAACATGGGCATGTGGAAAACAACCAAGGTCTGAGTGGCATTCAGCCTCTTCAAGACTACAAACTGGTGGTACACCGAATGCTCTCCAACTCACAACCCTTGCAGAACCTTCTTCCAACAAGCTAAGAGCATTATAATGTCAAAACACACACATTTGGGAAAAGGTAGAGCCATCCTTTTTTGGGCAATGGTTAGGGCAGTCTCCATGAAGTTTTTCTACATCCTATGAGAGTGTACTTAAAACAATCTATAAAGCATACAGGAACATCAGCACCAAAACTGCCAAACATTCCTGAGGCATTGCCTGGTGTTTCTGGTGATTCCTGCTCTCCTCACCAGCTGCTGCAATGGCTACACCGAAGTGTCAGCGTCGCATGGGACCATGATCTGAACTAGGGGCTGTTCCTGCACAGCTTCCTGACCCCACCAAATCTAACTTTTAAGACAAGGCTGATAAATATGTGTTAGGGCTGTGTGTGCCAAGCGGAATTTGCAAGCTGCTACTTGCATCTGTGCCTGCCCAAACACCTTTAAGAATTCAGGCACAGACATGAGGCTGTCCTCTGCTCACAGGGCAACATGCCCCATTTCATCCTCAAAAGTCAGTGTCACAGAGGACAAAAAAATCAGTAGGATGACTGAATAGCAGTATCTGGGTCCTAAGAGTCACATAAATTTTATAGCACAAGTGACTACTGATGTACATGGCTGCTGGATTGTATAAATAGCTGCATAAATGTTTTACAGGATTTAGTCTCCAATTGCCTGCTTAGTGTCAAGAGACTTGCTTGTCACAAACTCTACTTCTTTCCTGCACCTTTTTTAAATTTCATCATTGCATTTAAAATACACATGAAGAAGATGCTTTAAGACTGTTTACATTACTATTTGAAGTATAATTAATATTAAACGTGTGCAGGATAATGAAATAGAGCAGAAAGTAACCCTGATTTTGGATAGATTAATGTAACACATTCAGTTAGGGAGGGAAAAAACAATTTTTTCTGTTCTACAACTTTTGATGGTGTTTTATTCAAAATCCAATTCAATCACAGCTACATCCAGGCACATGGCCACCATAGAAGCCTGACTGTTGCTAGCAAAAGGTGAAAAACCATTTTCTGGCCTCCTCCCAGGAAGGGCTGGTATAATTGGGCTGCAGGGGAAGGGTGTTCTTTTTCTTAAATTTGGTTCTTTCACCAGTTATCCCTAGGGTAGCAGTATAATTTTTTTTTAAGTCCTAGCTCAAGGATATTAAAGTTACCACAGGGAAAAAGAATTTTATTGGATAACTATCCAACAAACAACTAAGGTGATTTTCTGCCTTTGGACCTGCCTACTTGCCTTCCTTGAATTAACAGCTTCTCAACTCAAATCAAAATACTTCCTAGTGTAAAAAACACCTGTCCTGTTTATTCACACCTAGAAGGGTGAATAGTTCACTTAGTTGGCTCAAAAAGAAATCATTGTAAGCATCATCTGCAGCTGGACAAAGGTTACCCCAGGGCTCTCTAAAAGTCCTTCCTGTCTATGACTTTCTGAGTCACAGTGTGCCCAAGACAGTCAGATGGTTTCTGGCAGTGGCAAAGCAGATGAGGCAGCGGTCCATGAGTCAAGAGAGCCAGGTGTTTCTTGCTGCATTTGCCTGTTATGTGGCCCTGGCCAAGGTACTTCTTGCCTGACCTCCCCCATGGGTTGTCTGCTGCTGTCTTTGTGCAGCAGGGGCTGGATGTAGCAGAATGAGCAAGGATCCCCCATGAAGCCATGGAGCAGAGGAACAGGCCTTATGCATCAGAGCTGGAGGAGGTCTTTCTATCTCCTGGGGGTGTTCACAAACCAAACACTAGCTCATGAAGTGAGACTGGGGACAGCTTTCAATATCCCCTAAAGGCTGGGTTGTTCATCTGAACAATTCAGAACATCACAGAGATGGGCAGCACTCAGTGTAGCATTGTTCTCTGTGTCATGGTTCTCCTTTATTGTTTTCTTCCTCTTTTATCTTTCCAAACCAAAAGTACAAATCATAAGGAAAATATAGTAACGGGGGGCAGGAGGGACAGCTGCCTGCCAGGAACCAGAAGAGGAGAGGCCTTGCTCTGGATCAGGATACAGGTCCCTTTACATAGAAGGAAAATCATAGGATCATAGAATATCTCAAGTTGGAAGGGACCCATAAGGATGATCAAGTCCAATTCCTTGCTCCTTGCAGGACTACCTAAAACTAAACCGTATGACTAAGAGCATCATCCAGATGCTCCTTGAACTCTGACAGGCTTGGTGCCATGACCCTTTCCCTGGGGAGCTTCCTCCAGTGACGGACCACCCTCTCAGTGAAGAATCTTTTCCTAATGTCCAATCTGAACTTCCCCTGATGCAGCTGCATTCCATTTCCTTGTGTCCTATTGCTGGTCATGGGAGGGAGAGGATCAGCACCTCACCCTCCACTGCCCCCCTTGAGGAAGCTGTAGGCTGTGATGAGGTCATCCCTCAGCCTTCTCTCTTCAAGCTGAACAAACCAAGTGACCTCAGCTGCTCCTTGTAAGTCTTGCCCTTGAGGCCTTTCACCATATTGGTCACCCTCCTCTGGACACATGGTAATAGTTTGATGTCCTTACATTGAGGTGCCCAAAACTGCACACAATACTCGAGGTGGGGCCGCACCACTGCAGTATAGAGTGGGACAATCACCTCCCTCAACTGGCTAGCTATGATGTGCTCGATGCACCCCAGGACACAGCTGGCCCTTCTGGCTGCCGGGGCACACTGTTGACTCATATTCAGCTCGTCATCAACCCAAACCCCCAGATCTCTTTCCATGGGGCTGCTCTCCAGCATCTCATTCCCCAGTTTGTTTATATAAGCAGGATTACACTACACCATCCCAGGTGCAGAACCTGGCTAAATTTCATATGGTTGATGATTGCCTAGCTCTAACCAGATCTCTCTGTAAGGCCTCTCTATCCTTGAGGAAGCCCACAGCTCCTCTCAGTTTAGTATCATCAGCAAACTTACTTAACGTACATTCAATTCCAGCATCCATGTCATTTCTAAGAACATTAGAGAGCACTGGCCTTAAAATTGAGCCCCCCAAAATCCAAAGAGTTTCTCATAACCACAGAGAGCACAGAGATTTAACTAATTTTCCAGCTGATCTTAACAGTACTCACTTTAAGACAGTCTTTATAAGCTCTGCACTAAGCTACCTCACTGGTAAAGATCTGGATATGAAGTGTCAACAGACAATTCAACTTCCACATTCTTCACTGTAAACTCAATTTATAAAGCATACCTTCTTTGGTATGTACAAGTGGTCAGTCCTATTTTGGCTTGATTTGTTAATGCTTTTATTAATGTAATAATCTCACCTAGGCTGTCTGGTTTACTTGTAAATAGGAAAGTCTGGGCTAATACTCTGTCCAGAGAAAATAACACTTACTCCTAGTGTGTCTTGTGCAACCCGTGAATAACTTGGAAAAGAGAATGTACCTCTGTTCTAATATTCTTCTAATTTTCTTGAGACAAATTACAAAAAATCACAGAGGGGGCATCACACTATAAATTCGAAGAAAATTTTCCCACTTTTTGTGCCTTGGAGTATCTTTTAAAGGAGAATGTCTAATGCCGGTTCCATTTAGAAACACCTAACTGAATACCTACTGAAGCTGCTAAACCAAGCACAGAACAGTTAGAAATTCTAGGTTATCTGATCATGATTTTCTCTCCTCATTTAGGTGCATTAGGCTACAATTTTTTATTTTATATGAGTTTTGGAAGAGTTCAATAGCCCCAGTCAGAGTCTTATCTCTGCTAATAAACATCCAAACTGTCTATAAGTACTTATAAAAACAAAGATCAGGCCCGCTCCTCAGCTCCAAGCAGATAAAGCATATCTACATGGGTATGTCAACAACAAAGTACGTCAAATTGGTGTAATTCCTTTCTACAAGAGGGGACCTTCTAGCTAAGGGAGAAGAGGTAGAGACCATATATCTTTGCAAATCTCTGATGCCATCTTTCCACGATATTTTCATAAACAATCCAGGGAAATATGGCCCAAATGGGACTGCTTAATGGTGAATCAGAACTGACTGAAAACTGTGTCAGAGACATGGTTCACCATCAAAATGCAGGAAAAGGAGCTTAGTATAATTCCACATTTCACCAGTGAAGAGGTCAAAGTTAATATTCCCTTTTCTGGGATGAGTGCTACAGATGTCATGGGATGTTTCTGAATAGCGCACAGCAGAAGCAGCCAGGAGCTGAGGGCAGAAGCATTAGGAGGGGTCAGTCTGTGGCTCCCTCACCCCAGGTTCTCTGGAAATGACATCATGAGGCTTTCTGTCTCGTTGAGAGTAAAGGTAGCTGTTGCTCAATCAAGACAGACCTGCATTGCAGAAATAATTCTAAGACTATTATTTCATACTTATCTTTGAATACAAGAAGGTGTGTGCATCAGATGTCAGTAATTAGAAGAATGATTAGGTCAGACCAATGAGTGCAAAGCCTCACAGCAGCTTCCTGATTAAATGGAATAAATTTTCAACCTAATTTTCCTCCGTCCAGCTTCAAAAATATAGCTAATATTTTATGTAACTAAATTCCTTAAACTTAGGGGTTTGCATCCCAGCCAAATATCTAAAATAGATGAGATTATCTAACAGTACCCTAGTACGGTTTTGGAGTGCCAAGTTTATACTGCACGAGGAGCTGTGCACGTAACATTAATAATGTGCAGAACGCTTCACAGTGGTACATAGCTTGCCCTATATCACAGAGCTCCTGTTTGTGACGGTACATAGCAAAGACAGTTTGGGAACCCCTGGTGTAAAATTAAGGAGTAGAAGTCCAGAGTAACAGCCTGTAATACTAATGATGTTCATTAACACATCTCACTCATCATTTTGCCTACAGTAAACTATGACATATTGCAAACATGGGATTAAATTTTAATGAACAAGTGCCAAAAACTCCCCCTTCCCGCATGTTAAAACTGGAAATCTGAAGTGGTAAGCAATGACTATGTAGTTGCTGGGGCTCAGGGGAAATATATAACAGTATGTCTTTCCCAGGGACTATCACATGAGCTTAAATTCTCCTTGTTTGACTTAATATTAGTCATCTGCCAACTTCATTACCCATAAGCAAAACCTGGAATTGTGTGTGTAGTTAGAGCAGTAATATAAGGAGACTTTACAGCACAGAACAAATAATGCAGTATTGAGCTACAAGTGTTTATACCAAAAACTTTTAAGAACAAGAGCCAAAGCTGAGAAAACTTGCTTGAAACCAAGTACTGATGGCAGACTGACTGGAGCACACCAACAAAGCAATATTGTGCTGCCTCAGAGTGTCTCACATTACAGTGTCAGCCCTTCAGCCTCTAAATTACCCATACAGTGTGTATGTGTAGACATTTCTGTACTTCTTGACAGTGCTCAGAGTCTACTTTTTTTTGGATTTTACTACTCCAGGGTAACACCTGACAAAAATACCTTGGCTTTTGTTCTGTAGCGGGTTACATATGGGTTCCTCCAGGAGCAATAGACACCTTTACATGCTTCTGAAGGACCACCTGCACCCTTTCCCTATGTGTGAAGCAACATCCTATGCTACTCAAGCTATGGCTTTGCCATACAGCTTTGTAATGCAAAGAAGAGTTTTTAAGCTGAACATTTTGCAGGTTCAAATCCTGACAGCCTCAGACTGCATGTGACCCCAGGAAGCTCATCAGTGCACTGAAGGCCCTGTTCACAGCCATAGAGGAGGATGTTTCTTTTCCTCTCAAACACTGTGGTGGCAACTGTCACCAAGAAATCAAACCAGAGGGAAGTGTATAAACATCAAAATCAAGATCCAACTTTCCCTAGCCACTTGCAAGATTACATAAATCAGTTATTGCTGCTTTCGCTTACACTTGAATCTAAAGGTTTCATGCCCACCATACTATTAATTTTGGACCTGCTAGCACCTCTAAATGAGCTGAACTGGGGCAGAATGGGAACATGCAGAAATGACAATTTCAAAGTGATAAAGCTATCCTTTAGGTGAAGGATTTGCATCTATTATACTATGAGAAATCAGAAAGCAATAACTGAAATCCACAGTACAGTCAGACACCTTAAAATGAAAGGTTTAATAATTTAGTCAGAGTTCATAAAACTTAGGTAGTTTTTCATGTGAAGTATGCCTTATCAGAAGACAATGAAATATCTTTGCTCTTTTTACTACTGTTGCTATCACCTTATTGAAGTACTATCGTATGTCATCTTGCCTTATAAGAAAAATGAGTACTTTGCCAGCAACTTTGCAAAGTGTGTAGCTGAAAGGGATACAGGTGTTTACATAGATGTAATAGAAAATAATTTATTTGAAATGAAAAATGTGTTTTCCCTGTAAATCTGGAAGGATGCGGAAACAGGCAAATCAGCGAGACTTTTCTGGGCCAGCTAGAATGTCATATGATCAGTGAAGATGGTGAAGATGGTTCAGTGCTTAAGGTCTTGGAGAGCTTTGATCAGAAACCTTTTCCACAGAAACATCCCAGTTTTAGTAGGACTGGCCTTATTCTTCACTGCTTTTCTCTTACGCACTTTGTGTAGATGTTTAAAATGTTACACTCAACCCACGAAACTCCAGTGCATGATTTCTTTTACACAGAACAAGGTAAGACAGTAACATCCATCTGAACAAGACCATTCAATATTAGACATGACAATTTTCTAAGCAGTATAAACTGTACTGTTTCTGGACATAAGCTACATTCTAAGTGAAAGATATTAAAGATAATTTTTTCAGATAAGCAGATTATTTCATAGTTATACATTACTAGAAGTCAGGCAGTCTTCTCTAAGGCATCCTGTGCTGGTTGCTGGCGGACACAGATTTGAATACACCGTTCATCTGATCCAGTGTTATATTCTTCTCTCCTCATAAAGATAAATGAAAGTCCTAGTTGTTTATTCTGGGATTTTTTTTGGGGGGTGGGTGTGTAGAATGAAACAAGGAGTTGCAGGATTTATGGTTTTGAAGTTTGTGCTTCAGGATGAGCCCTACCACCTCTTAATTTAAAATGCATTACATTTATAATAGAAGTAGTTTAACTGCACTTCAGGAAAAAAAAAAGAAACTTATCAGCAAATCCAGAGTATTTCCACCCTTAAAGGCATTGGAATTTAGGTACAGCAAAAGAAAATAAAATTACTACATTGTGATAACATTTTCCCTATGCAAGTCTTAACATTCTTTAAAATACTGGTTCTGAAAGGCATTATTTTAAAAGAAAGACTCACATGACAACAGATTTTGGAGCCAGACACACATATGTTGGAGTTGGATGGGATCATCATGCTCAGGACGCCTCTATACAGCTTAACTGAGTAACAACAGAAACAAAGCTATGATAGGCACCAGCACTAACTGCACAAGACTGCCAGAAAACTTTGATATTAACTCTTGTATCTAGGGCAGGCCACAAGGTTTATAATGAAATTGTTGTTCAGACTCACTGGACTGAGGGGAAAAGGGGTCACTACAGTGACTGCAATGACAGAATTGGCAGCAGACCACAGAATCAGTGAACTGCAGCCCTTTAAGCATGATCCCATCATGTCCAGCAGTGAATGAAAGAAAATACAATGAACAGACAAAATGTAAATCAGCTTTATTCACCTTTCAATAACTATCTGAGGAACAATTCAAAAAGAGGTGGTGGTTCTGAAGATTCAGAGGCCTGAGATATGCCATCTGTTGGAGTGTCATCTAATTACCACATGACAGGCTACTCTAGGGTAAGTCTTTTTCTCCCACTCTTTCATTGCAACTGTATTACATATTAATATTTGTACAGAATATTTAAACAGTCACAGTGCAATAACTTGACCCCTTAGGTAACCTAGTAGGTGAAATACCAGGTTTTCAGACCCTGTTCCTGTGGGAATAAGTGTCTATATATGAAAACTCTGTCAGAAAGATACTCCTTGGGAAAAGGAAGAAATTGGCTTGAACACTTGGGTACAGCTGCACCTTGAAGCTAGATCTCTTTCAAGCTGAGCATATACTGCAACCATAGAAACTATAAGATCACTATCAAGGCTAACCATGAGAGGGCTTTTTTTATTGCTCAGTTGTGACCATTTGGCCAGCACCTGAATTTTAAGACGGAGACAATTAAAATGGGTACTTTTTTTCTTGTTAGTGTATTGTTCTGTTAAACTCCCATTACCTGAGGAGGTAATTAAGTAAAAAAAGTGAAGTACCAAGCAATAGATCACCATGATACCAGGAGTTCCCACCTAGACGGAGCTGTGCAGGGAGAGCACAAACACAGCAGCACAAGTGCCCAAATGGGCAATGAAGCTGGTGGGGGCTGAAGGCTTCATATGACAAATGAGGGCAGTGTAATACACCTTACAGATGGGAACATGACATTTAAGTTTGGCATAGAAATTTCCTAGTCTCCTAGATTCCTAGCAATCTCCAAATAGAGAAAGGATTGGAAGTTACATGGTGAGAACAGAGCTGTTGCAGACGTAGTCCATAGTTGGCAAGGCCAGGGAATGTTTGTTTCATTCTGCATAATCCCTAGCTCAAAAATATCTCACTAAGCCCAACTGTCACATAAGTGTTTCCACATCCATTATGAAATGTTGACACAAGTGTAGAGCACTTGAAGGAGATGGCACATCTATCCATTGGAGCAAAATAGAACTGAAGCAGAAAGCTGCTGCTGTTTCACCACAGTTACCAGAAAAAAGTGTCTCCAAGTGACATCATAGAAGAAATATTGTTGTTCAGTAAAGCAGATTTTCAAACTCGCAGTTCCAAGTAGCCTGTGTTAACCATAGGTAGTGAAGCACTCACCACCACACTTCAGCTGCCTTTATATGAATGCATATTTGAAGAGTCCAGTTAGTTAATGGGACATCCATAAGCAAGAGGAAGAGGGAAGCAACAGTTTCCTTCTGAAGTGTTTATCTGAGGAGCAGAGAACACAAATGAGTGATCTAGTAAGAGATGGAATTACCTCCCTCCCCTTATGGGCCCCATTTTGTGATTGTCAGAGCCAAGCTGCTCTTTGAAGGCTGAAAGTAACATTGTGTCTTTTTCTCTAGACTCAGATAATTTCTGCCAAGAAAATATTCAGTTGAGCTCTTTGAGATTGATGAGATTTCTGAGTCTTGTCAGGAAGAGACATAGCTTCTATACTTCGTGAACAGAAATTGCAGGGTCTTACTTTTATAAGAAAAGACAGTCCAGGCTGCTGGGGAAAAAAAATAATTTCTATAGCTCATTGGCTTCAAAACGCTTCATTATTAAATATAGTTTCCAATTTCACTTGTTTACATTCAGAAGAGATGGCCTGGCAAGTTGTAAGGATGTTTAACCACCCCGTTTTTGCCACATTTGCACTAGTATAGTGATTAGTGCAGAGCCACTTGGCCGTTTCAAGTTCTGATCCTTGCAGACATGACCTTTACTTTTAATGGCTTAAAAGGGTTTTCCTCTTTCCTCTTCACAACCCAACACCCAGGCCCTTGTCTAGCACCCCTACTCATAGCCCACATTCAGTATGTCCGCTGGAAGTGGACTTTGATCTAATTTCTCTCAGATGGATTAGCTTGTTGGCTTGAATGATTCTCTACCAAATAAAAGCACAGGCCACTCCAGAGAAACACTGCTAAGTATGATGTAAATGCAAAACACTTAATACACTTTATTCAAGTATTGATGTAACCCATTACTGTGCATGGTTAAATTTAATTCTCCTCCCTGAGAAGAGTGAGGTAAAGTGGACTGGAAGCCAATGTTCTCAGAAGAGATTCATCAAGATAATCACTAGTGACAACAAAAGAGAAATGTCTTAAATACACCAGGGAACCACCTGCACTGTGGTGCTTTATTAAAGCAAGTGCTAGTAAGGTGTCTAAACCAACTTGTCAAGAAGCAGAATATCTACAAATTACCTTGCAGCTTTGTCACATATTCTCAGAGTGTTAGAGCTTTATAGATCAAAGCTATTTTAACAAAATGTGTGCTTAAACTAGTGTTGTTTTGGGATAATTGTGCAAATACAATAAGTGCCTGATTATACACTTAATGGTCAGATACAGGTATTCTTCTAATATTGGAAAGTGTATTTGGCTTGCTCTTACATTTTTGCTGCAAGTGGAATTGCTCAACTGTGCTATATTGCTAAAGCTGGAGCAAAATTACCTGTTGTTGTGCTACCATTGCTAAAGCTGGAGCAAAGTTAACTCCTATTGTTTGAACAAAAGGTAAGTGCTTTTGAAGTAGGATGACCAGATTTTTGTCCACTATCACTGAAAAATTTCAGATGACCATGACGTGCTGCATGTTGACAACCACAAAGTGTTAGGTGGACACGGATTTGTTATAAGGCTTACAGTTAAATGAAATTGTCATCCCTTTTCCTACTATGGATACTTCTGTTATTTCTATCTCCAGGAAATGAAATGGTAGACTAAGTAATTTTAAGTATTTTCTCCATAAAACTTCTGCTACCAAGCCATTAAGAGGCAAACAATTATGAAAGTTGGGAGGAGAGCTACACAGCAGTAAAAACAGTGAATGCGTGAAAAAGGATTATGCAAGATTAACATATTAAGATTTGTTTAGAACTAATATAAGGCACACACATACATGCAAGAGATAAATCATGCAATTTTCAAAGGATGTTTAGCTGAATATGTCTCTGGGATGTATCTCATTAATTCTTCTTGCACAGTCTGGGCTATGAGTTTATACTGGGGATTTCAGTTCAGCCTTGCTTCCAAGACTGTTACAGATACAATATGAAAAAAAGCATTACCTCACATAGTGCTGCTGTTTAATCTATTTAGTATTATCATTCTCTTAACATTTGGCTGCCATCCCAGGAAAAGCACATAGATAAGGGGAACATCTGCAAAATTAAAGAGAGGCCTTGGAAGAGTTAATTCAAATAAACTAAACTAGATTCTTTTCTGCAGGAATCTTAGAAAATCCACTTGCATAAATTCAAGTAACTTTAACATCTAGGAACAAGCTGATGTTTTTACTGTATGAATGACAGTAGCATATGCAAATAAATCCACTGCTGGTTTTTAAATTAGCTATCTGGATAGCAATGGCAATGAGAACACAGCCCTTAAACACATTAGCATATTGCCTGTACATATGACCATTGCATGGGCAGAATCCCTAGGCTTTTTGTGCTCTGGTTCTCGGCTCACAATAAAACCCAGACTGCCAGATCTCTGCTCTGCTGTTTTCCCTACTGCAGTCATGCCTGAAATTTCTTATCTGAACACACTCCAGATCTCCTCAGTGTTGTTACTTTTACAGTTACTTCGTCCTGGAGGGCCAGAAAAGATATCCATGATTTTGAACATGCACTTACAGACTTGCAAAGATATGTGCTCCAAAACTGCATAGACATCCTCACCTGCAAAATTGACAGCTCTGAAGAAAAATACTAAACTTTTGTCTAAGGGAAAAGACTTGAGGTAAAATCACATGATTTGATATAATTTTTTCCTGTAGCTGTTCCCAGAGAAGACAGAATTAAGTATTCTGTATTTTCTGCAAATAAAGAATGGGAGAAACATGTTTCCTTGTTCTTTTTGAGGTCATCTGCCCTATCACAAATTCCATTTAAATAGGCTACAAGAACCCTGGTGTAATAATCAGGGAGAAATGGAACCTTCAATTGTCTCCTTTTCAATCAAACATTTTAATTTAGAAGCAGAAGACTGCAGTACAGAAAGTTATGGAAACTCATTCTGCTCCTGTATATCAGATAATTAATTCATAAGGGTGCTACATCTGCTATATGCAAGGGGGAAGAGGGAGTGCCATAAATGCAGAGGAAACTGCCAGCGTTCTAGGTAGCAAATTTCCATGAGTGTCCATAGATTTCCATCAATCTGCATATGTAGACTTCCTCTGAGCACAGCTTCTGACATTCAGATCAAAAATAATGGTCAAGAGAGGTAAATGAGACCACTTACATTTATTTTCATCAGCAACAAGTGGTTTTAAATTATCACAGTAGCACTGCCATGCTATGAAAACTTCTGAGTAAATCAGGAAGTAACAGGAAGTAATCAGTAAACTGTGGGAGTCTTAAAAGTAAAAAAGAGGACAAGGTCCTTAGCAGGAAGGTTGGTGAAACTTGACATGAAGGACAATTCTCCCCTCAGTTGTTCTCAGTATTGGTAAAAAGAAATGCATTGTCAAAAGTTAATCTACTTTGCTACTCCTTAGAGTAAGAACAAGGCTTTCAAACATTATTAGAATAATCAGACAAAGTAAAAAACATAAACTGAAAAAATACCCATCCAAAATCTGCCTCACTACTTCATTAGGACTATACTAATAAACACTTTTAATTGGAAAAAAATGGCAGAACTTGTGGTTATTTCACCTGGACACCTTATTTCACCAGTCCATTGTGCCACAGATAGTGCACTACAGTCAAGCTGGAAATGGTGCTTTTTTTTTTTTTTTTTTTTTCCCTACCTAGCACAGTGAAGTCCTTCACCACCCAATCTATTCACTAAAATAGATCACATAGAATTTTATGCCTTAGAACAAACCTTCTCTTGGTCAAAAAAAAAGGCAGTGGAGTAATGTCTCTGCTGTGACATTAGTTATTGCCTTTCCTCTGTATAATTGTGCTAGGAAAACAAAGAAATTGAAGGTGTGAAGCATGTTGAGCAGAGGCTACAGGACTAAGCTCTTCCATGACCTATGCTGCAGCACTGGTCCCCAGCTTTCCCTGGCCATGCATCAGTGGCACATCCAGAGACTGGGCTTGAGACCTACACTTACCTCCAGGTTTCCTTCAAAAGGAAGCGGTGGCACAAGTGAAGGGGTGAGCTGAGCTGCTCTCCAACAAGCCTTCAGCAAAGTTTGGTGTGGAGGAAAGGGTGACCTGAACTGTGGGACATACTAGGAAGACCTCTTCTCCCACCACGTAGACTCAGCTTCAATAATGATCACAGCAGTATCACAGAGGTTAGTTTTCAAATAAACAAGTACCTGCAAGCACCCTTAACAGACCTTTTCCCCACCTGTTTGCCTAATTTTGCTTTGAAATAATTTGAACTGTTTTGTCACTAATTGGACAAGTTTTCAGGCCCATAGGAACATTTTTCTAAGAGAGATATAACCCAAAGAAAGCAGTCCATGACCTTGTGTCTGAGACGCTTACCTGGGATATAGGAAGTCTGCTCTTTAGAAGAACAAAAATCAAGTCTGATCATTTGTTTCCAACAGTGATTTCCATCTGAATATTCGTCCTCCACTTACATAAAGCCAATGCATTTTCCTGCAGCATTTGTTACCTTATACCAAGCAAAGCAGAAGAGGCCTTCAGGAATCTGTAAAACACAAACCCCAGGTTATGCTCTGAGAACAACATAATCATTTACTTCCCAGGTGGGAACCGAGTTCTCCGTCACTCACCACTGATACTGTATTTATCAGGAGCACAAACTCAGACACAAGAATAGCTTCTGAAGAAACAGAACTGAAGACATAGCAATCCTCTCAATTATAGCGACTGATTTTCAATAAACAGAAACATCTGCCTTTTGGCAAACAGCATGCACAGGAGTTATATGCGTGGATTTGATACATTGCATTAGAAGGAACAAGTGACTCATTTAGCTGTTTGCTGAGACCATGAGAGTGTTTTGACAAGCTGTGCTAACATACTAATAGACTGGGTTAGAGACACTCTTGCACAAAATGGCCCAAGTCTGTGACAGGCAAATTAAATTAGAGAGCATTTAATTGCCAGACTCTCGTTTCAGCAGTGAGCACTGACTGTGTCTCCTGTCACGGGACATGGCAGGGCCTCACAGCGCTGCGAGGGAGCAGCCACATCATGCTCCACCATGCTGAGCAAACGGCTGGTGGGGTCTGGGAGGATCGCTGGTAGGGCTTCTCCAGGAAACCAAAACTGAGCTGAAGCAAACCACAAACCTGGTCATGCTCTTGCTGCCCCTTGAGAAGTTCCTGCCTAAAATGGCTGTTTCTTAGCTCTGCCAGCTGAGAGACCTGTGCCTAGGGGCAGCCCTGGCTGTCAGAGCCAGAACTCTTGCCCTCACCAGGGCAAACCCCACGAGTCAGGGCACTGAGGACCCCACTGACCCTGACCGGCCTCTCTCATCCTGCCCACAGCCCAGCAAGCTGGTCTCCAGCTCCCCACAGCCCTGCCCTGCCCAGCCACAGGGGCCCACATCCTGGCCTGGCCTCAGGCTGCCCCATCCCCACAGCCCTGCCCAGCCATCCTGGGGCCGTCTCTGACCCTGGTTCCCCTCAGCAGGGTCTCATCCATACCCACCTCACCCTCGGGAGGTCTTGGGCAGAGGTCTGTCACGGTGCCTCACAAGATTAGTTTTCTCCCCAGCCCTCCCCGCTGAGGACAGCCCTGTGGGGGACAGGCCAAGGCACATTGCTCCCCTGAGGGACTGGCTCACCGCTGGCTTTCGTCCCGAGTGTCAGGGGATCACCTGGTGCCTCCCCAAAATGGCTGGAGCTGGGGGGGGATGTGGGGGGAGCAGGGCCTGCATGTGGGACTGAGTGCAGCTCCCTGCTTTGGGGGCTGCTATGGGGGCCGGGGTGCATCCCTGTCATATGGCAGGAGCAACAAAAAGCCCTCTTGCTTGAACAGCTTGAAATCTCTGCTCATACAGCAGCCTTTTGACTTGTGCAAACACTTTTGTGTTGTGTTGCAAAGTGCCAAATCCCAATTTCATCCCAAACCACCAGCTGTAAGTTTCTGTGCCTTGTAGCACTGCCACTCATCCTGCCCTTGCATGCTCTGAAAAGGTGTTTGGAAAAAAGCTTGACATGTTTCCTAATGTCTGCTGCTTTGTAGTGTTAAGTAAGTAGTCATTTTGGTCAACATTACCTGAAAAAAATAAATCCACACTTGTATGATAACATTGCTATCTTTTATTGAATAGAAAAATATCAGTATCTTAGTTTTTAAATAACTTACAAACCATTTCTGGGCATGAAAATAAATGGATTGCATGCTATTAATACTCTCATAGCTTGTCGTTTGTGGGAGCCAAACTGGGTGATAATAGTGCTTTTATAGGGTCAGATTTTATACTTCCTCATTGCTTTCAGCATGCTGCACCAATCTTTCTAATAGCTGGTCGATAACTGAATATCTCTTAATGAGAAAGTGTCTTCAAATGAATAGGTAATTCAAGAAATAGTGGGAAAATCACTTCGAAAGACTCGAATCTCATAAAATATGAGTTTTGATTGATATATTATCATGGTTGCCTATTTTCATGGAAAATTAGCCTAATTCCTGATGCTATGGGATGCAATTCCTAACCTCTGCAACAAGCAAATAGCTGTTAAAGTACAATAAGATGATGGAATACAAAGATAAGAGATTCATACAGCTATGTCAAATAAGATTCAAATAAGAGATTCATACAGCTACATATCTTAGCCACATTAGTATTCATTTCCTTACAGGGCTTTTAATGTAAACGTCCTTCTACACTGTACCCCTACTGTTATTCTAATACCTAAATGCTGCAAGAATCAGAAATGTGGGTACTCCAGAAGGCTTTGGAGAGAGCACTACATTATTTTAATGGGAAAGAGCTGGCCTAATATTTAGACCCCACAGTGCCAAAGGCCGAACCCTTCTTTGGTGTAAATCTGTCAGTTTATCCACATCTGAAAAATCTGTTTGTGTAACTGCTTCACCCTTAAACACTTCACAGATTTTGCCAAAGCTGGAAAGGAACTTGGTGGTTTGCATCCATTTGTAACAAACCTCTTGCTCTCCTGAGCATTTGTCAGTGGAGAAGAAGGTCTATAAATGTGTGATATGGTTGCAGTATATAAACATGTATTTTGCTTTTACAATAAATACTCTGTTATGGGATCCATATTGCTTTTAGCACAGATACATTTTTAAAGTAAATTTGCTTTGCTCATGTACTTCCTGAGCCATTTAGAAACATGGGAAACATTTAGAAAAACTGCAGAGGCTTATTGGTCTGGTTACAAGTCCTTAATGCCAACTGCTAAAGAGAAAACCTTCACATGCACTTTTTAGAAAAAATTATGTTTTGCAGGAGAGAGCGATTTTTTCTCAACATTATCTATCTGGAAGAATGATAATTCAGAAGCATTAATTTATACCAGATAGCACAATTATTATGTACATAGACATCAATTTTTTAAATTCTGCTGCATTTTTACACGATTATTGTTCTGCTTTAACTAAACACAATCTTAAATTGGTCTTCTTTCCTTTTATTTGCCTTTTTTGTGACTTTTTGGCAAGAATTTGGCATTCCAATTCAATCCTTTTTAATGCTTTCAGTGGAGGTAACCAAATGGGTCCCAATATTTATCTGTTCTGTTCCTTTTATTCTGCAAGCAGTCATTCTGCTGGACACCCTGGGACTCAAGCGAGGTGTGTGAGCCTTGCTCCTGTTGTACCTGCACAGGAGGGAAAAGCTGCCCTCCTGAGCACCTGACAGAGCTCGTGCTGAAGGACTGGCTTTTCTTAGTCATGTCCTGTGCCCCTTGTTTTTCCTCTTCTTTCCAGGCACCCGTATAAGCAAGACTCGCACTTATTTCATGACTCAGATCTGCAAATAGCCCTGACTTTTTGTTTTCTTACATCTGTGGCTTGGAATTAAGAATTTAGGGACCTCTGATTTGAATTTTTTTAATTGCTTTTCCTTCAGCTTTAGTTTTTAACTTTTGTAATCATCTTTTTGTCAAGCTATTACAATAATAACCAGGATGAGCACATATATCTGATCTATACAGCACAATAACACATCTTCTTAATACAGTTTAACATGCTACTTGTTTTTCACTTGCTTTGCACCTTGAGCAGATGTCATCATTCAGCTGCCTTTGGAGACACAGGCAATAGCTTTTTCATTTGCCTCTATTAAATATCATTCAGAACCCATGTCATGCAATTTCATGTTTTCCCTTTAAAATAGAATATACTCAGGTGGTTTGTGGTATTACATCTGCTAATAACACAGTGTTTCTGAAGTGCCTCAGAGTTATCTGTAGCTCTATGAATGTGAAACACTATTCTTTGTTCAGGTTTTCCACTGACCTTGAAATATGCTGATATTCCTTCCTGAAATACCCTGAGTCTAATTAGTTATTAGAGTATTTGTGTTGGCAGCTGGACTGAGTCAGATGCAGATTTCTTTCCCCCATCACAATACCTATTTAGTATTAGAGGTGCGTCATGGCTACAACCTCCTGCTCACACTTTTTGTTGGTAATGAGCTGGGAACACAACTGTTTGGACTCTGAAAACATCTGAACCTCTTGGTTATTTTCAACCACATTTGATGCAGGGGTTGAAATATGAAAGATATTAAATTTGTACAAATTTTGTGAAGATAAGTGCCTAGGAGAGAAGTGTGCCTGAGAGAAGGGCAGGGCAAGCTGTTACCTGACCTGTTAGCAGCCTGCCCAGCCAGCATCTGGGCTTAGGATGCGCTGGCTGGGAGGCAGGGGGCAATGCAGGAGACAGAGGTATTAAAAATGTGGAAGATAGGATACCATAGTGGGCTTGCTATGGCTACAGGAAGGAGCTGAGACTATCTGAATATTGGATATTGGATATCCAATGGGGTATTGGATTAGGGTGTCATTGGGAATAGAAAGAAAGGGACTGGATTTCTTTGCTGGTCCTATAGGGAATATATGGATGTTACAGTCGTTACAGGGAACAAGTATAGGGGACATCAGACATAAATTTGTATGCAAACAGACATTATTAGTTCTGCTGCTCACAGAAAAACTTTCTGATAGTGACCTTTGCTAGCTGTGTTAGTAGAGAGACTTTTTAAGTAAAGGAATGTCTGAGCAGAGTCTTACAATGTCATCCTAAAGCTCTTACAAAACTGCCCATCCCTGTGAGCATCAGCCTCAGGAACGTGCAGGGGGTCTAAGCACCCAAACTGCTGGCTGGGCAGAGAAACCTGTCAGAGGCCAGTCAGACAGCCCAAGGCACAGCCTTTTCTGCTACTGCCGTGCCACAACACAGACGGGGCTGCGGGTGGGCACCCTGGACATGGTGCCTGGCAGGCCCTCAGCCCATGTGGCTGCCTACCTGGTGAGCCTGCTCCCTGGGAAAATCAGAGCTGGATAAGCATGAAAACAAACTGTAAGAGCAGGGAAATCCCTTGCTACCACAAGCACAGCAGCCCTCGTGGGAGGGGGCCGTGTGTGCCTTCGAACCCTCCAGGCAGGGAAGGGCCCCAGCTTGGTGTGTGGAGCAGGAAGCGTGGGGCGGCTGTGTTCATCTTGAAGGAGGCATTTGGAGTGACTTGGCCACATTGCCCACTTTCTATGGAGCTGCAGCATAAGGAGACTGTCAAAGCAGGCTGGTGTTGGAGAGATAGCCACTGTTTTAAAGTGGCCCATAGAACCTGACTGAAAACAACTCTAATTTCAGGTTCAGGCACCTAAATAATTTAGATCTTTTGGAAATTTCATTTTGGAGGAACCTAGTCTGTTTAAGATAGTTAAGTCCTTCTTTTCCCTTCAGAAGAATACTCTGTTCCTGTAATAATAACTCAAAAATGCTTTCATTATCACATATTCCTGTGCTGCAGCCCACCATGGCAATAGGATCACCAGGATGCTGCATGCAGCAGGCCCTTTTGCTTACACACTCAGGGGAAACTTCTTGAAAAAGCAGCCCTAAAAATTTCCCACTTTACCATGCATCTGAAAGGAGAGCAGTGCTTCCCTTTAAAAGTCCCAACCTACATCCAGTCATCATCAACATCCAATATCACTTCCTAATGGTAGTAAGAAGATGAGTGTATTTAGTGAGTTCTCATCGCTTTCCTCTCTGTGGTCCTGTTCTACATTGTCTCTGTTGTTTGCTATTACTATTCACTTACATTTGCTTCCAGAGGCCCCATTTAGCTCTGTGCTCTTCTGTGCTGGAAACTGCTTATTGCAGTCAAAGAGTCATGATACAACTCCTCTCATCAGCCCATTCAAAATTTATAAAAATCAAGAGAGTGTTGGCTTTGCTGTATTGACCTACTTCCTACAAAGTGGATTTTGTATATTTAATGTGTAACTCTCCAGGGTTCAGAGAGGGAGCAACACGACTTCCCTCCAGCAAGCCTTAGCTCAGGTCAGCTTCCCTGCAAGGAAGACTTCCTTACAATGAATATCTGATGGGAATACAAAGTACATTTTACACCTTTTTTTTTTTTTCTGTCAGACAAGCATTTGCTGGTGGACCATAAGCCAAGATACTTTATACAAATGAATAATGAACTCCCTCACATTCAGCATGTTCATTATAAATCCACAGTTTGTTTGGGGATTGAAGCAAGGAAGTTTCTATGATCTGCTGGTCACAGAGCTCTATTCCTGCTGTCCTCATGGAGATCAATGTTTCAGAAAGATAATCAACGGCCTGACACATCAAAGGAAAATTGTTCTTGAAAAATCTTTGTCACAACAAAAAAGTTGTTCTGTGTTTCAGTACTTTTAGACAATTAGGTCAAGTACGTCTAGCATATTATCTCACCTAAAATAGGATTTGATCTACAAACTTAAATTAAAATTGAACTCATATGTATAAAAAAATATTTCATGCTGATGTTTGACTTTTTTAATGGATTTTAATCAGTCAGAAATACATGGTGTAGAGGAAAAAGCTCAACCCAAGTCCTATTGTGTATTGCCAAAGTACTTTTGTATTTTTCAGAATGAATCATTCCAGGTAATCTTTCAAGTAATTTCATCTACTTCTGCAGCTCTGGGAACACAATTATTTTATAAGATGTAGCTGTAAAAGGACAGTGGAGTTTTGTGTTGGAGGCTCAGTAAATCAAGATTTATTTTTGGTTGATTTTAAATTTTAACTAATTTTCCTCCCTCTAATCAGTTGTGCAAATTCACTCAGGGACCTGAAAACTACATCTTTTCTGGCTCGTATCTCATGACCTGGAATAAAAATATTGCAATCGCAGCTTACTGTCACTTATACTTGGTGAAAGTAACACAAGATGAGTGCAAAATTGATTGGGAAACTGTTCAGACAACACTATGTACAGAGTGATAGTTTAGTTTCAAACTGGAAGAAGGTATTGACTGGGTTCTGAAAAACTTTCCTTGGGTCAATATTTTTATTAATAACTTGGATGATGTAATAGAGGACACATTTTTAAGTCTGAAGATGATCCCAGGCAGTCAGGGGTGGCAAAGATGCTGAAGGACTAGGATACAAACTGAAATGGGTATGGGAAAGTGATCTGAAAAAATAGAAGCAATTCAACAACAATACCTGTAAGATGATACATAGGAATAATCACCTGCGTAGACTGGAGACACTACAGTTTAGGTAAGAGTATTGCAAAAAAGAATTTGGCATTAATAGCACATGACAAACTGAAAATGAATCAACGGTTTTTAAAATAGCAAGCACCAGCCTAGAACATAAATGAACAGGATGTTGTATATAAGAAGTGGAAAATAATTATGCTGCTCCATGCTATATTAATAAAATATTTTCTGTGTCACTGTATCTGATTTTGAGCACTATACTTCAAAGGTGAAAAAAAAGTGGATCAAGCAGACAGTCTGGAGCCCAGTAGAGCAACTATAGAAAACGTCACATATGGAAGGGGATTTTTCTGGTCTGGGGTAGCGAAGACTGAGAGGAGATATTGTAAAAAATACCTTCCTTTGGAAAGGAATATTTGGAAGGGAATATTCTGTTCTCCATATTCAGCATAGCTAGAATGCAAACAATGTGCCTCTGCTGTGTGCCTCACTTTCTTTTCCTCCTGATCTGCTTTGTGTGGCTTTTCTTCTATCTAACAGTCTGCGAGCCTGCTTCTCAGACTTTTTCTCAGGCAGGGTGCTATTGTTTATCAAAAGGTGTAGGAAGTCGATTCTGTGTGAGACCTCTCCCCCTTTGGCAATTTTTTTTTAAACTGGCCAATATTTAAAACAGAGCAGAGGCACCCAGACATGTATGTACAGTCTGATCCCATGCACTTTGTTTCCATAAGGCATCAGGCAAAAATGCTTTAAGAACATCTTATTACTGCCTCTGGTACTGGTGTGAGAAATTCCACTCAAATGCCAGTGAAATCATGGCTTGAGAAGCTGATGAGATAAAAATCTTTAACATCTGTGCCATGGTTGTGTTTTATAGCAGCCATGAAGATTAGTCCTTATCAGAGGAAGAAAGTTAAAGTCAAGACTACCGTTTCCCTAATTCATGGGGAAGTCTGCAGTCTTACCTGTTGTTACTGTGCTCACTGAGCAATGCAGACCCATTTATTAAAAATGTAGTAAGCCAAAAGCAACAAATAATGACTCTGTGAGGCCAAATCAACTCAGAAGCCTCTATTGAAGGCGTCACTGGATAACATAAGAGTCCATGCAAATTGCAGGCCAATTGGATGTACAAAAAGAGGCAGAATATCCCTTCTAGCTGCCAAGGTGTCAAAGTCATTTCTGCTGCTCTCCGTCCAAGTACCTGCATGTGATACTTATATTCCAACTTCCTAAAAACCGTCTTGCTATGCTCAGTGGAAGTAGGAATGAAAAATAATAAAAATACATTTTTATCATTACATTTAATGGTTGCGGTATGGCTCTGAATCCATACTGAATAAAGCGGTATTTGTTTTACGAGAATCTTTTTTTGACAGTGAATCCACTTTCAAGCGCAATGTTCAGCAGAGGCAAACCCGATGGTATATTTGGCTAGGAGAAATATTTGATGAGCTGAGAAAAGGATGAATTGAAAGAAAGAAAAGGATGGAAGAGGATCTTGAAGGTGTGGACTAAGGGAAGAAAGTTGAGGGAGAGAACAAACTGACACAGGCAGTCAACACAGATCAAAACCTGCCCTTGCAGAACTGCAGGAAGTTTCAGGGGAAAAGTGATATTTGTCAGAGTTTTCCAGCTAAGGAAATGAGTGACTAACAAATCTTAGAGATAATAATCTGGATACTTTCAATTTTAAATAAGTCTTTCTTATAAGTAGATTATTATTATTTTGTAGACCAAATAATAGTCCCTGGGCAATAAGCTGGTGCAGAACACAGTACTGCATGAGTAGAATTAGCATTTGCACAGCTGGTGGTAAAAGCAAAGCAAAAGGTTAGTCAACATTTCTTTGGATTTTGTAAAGTGAAATTAATTCTGTGAAAAATGCCAGATAATGAGCCCAGTAGCAAAGTCTCCATTGATTTCAGTGATTCCTGAGCCAAGAACACAGCCAAATCCAACGTGCAGAGCCAAGCCAAGATGCCATGGGTTGCTTGCCAAAGGGGCAATACCCTGCCTAGGAGCCTAGGGCTGACAGACTGACTGACCTTTTCGGTCCTTGCCATCTCTGATAAGACTGCCAACAATAATGATACCAAGGGATCAAAATACCCATCTGCTATGTATTAGGCTGAGAAAAGCAGATGCCTAAATGCTATTTAGAAAGAAATGTGCTTAACTTAGAGCTAAGTATTTGCCCAAATGCAACAGCTGCAGAGGAAGGGCTGTGGCTTCCTCTTGGTATGGGGTGGTGGTCAATATTTCATGAGAGAATGGCATTTTCAGCACACTGTGAAAAGAGTGCTACATGCAGAAGCAGCATCACCCAGCAAATTACAGATATTTGCACTGAGACGGTCAGGAACTTGCTGGACCTGCTTTGGAAAAGGTTTTGGAGACTAGATGGCATCCTGAGGCCTTTTCCAGAGTAAATTATTCTGTGAATTTCTGAACTGGTGGTTCTGGACAGCATTATCTCTGTTTACTTCTGGCCCTGTACACTAGATGCAGACAATATCACACCCAGAGGTTAATAGGCAGCAACTGCCACTACTTTAGCAATATGGACTCCACGGGGCACAGAGCATCTGTCTGACCATTGCAGAGATGAGAGCAAGGTGATTTCAGTCTTTTTAACTCTAACAGACTTAGCACAGCACCCATTATTCAGATCATCAGTTTGTTTCCAGCGCTTAGAACAGATGAACAAATACAACTTTAAAGTTCTTTGATTTGAACTGTGATTATTCACTATTAAGACCAAACCTCTTCAGTGAGCTGGAGAAATTAAGCTCTGATGCAAATTTCAAGTTAATAAAAAAAGGAGGACTTTAGAAGCTCCAAGTGGTACATGTAAAGGTTATGTAAGGTTATTTTCATTTTTCTTTATGTTCATCTTCTACTTCTAAAGATATCAAAAAGCGAGTTAAGTTTTCTTAGATAAGACCGCAAACAGAAAACACTGACAGTGTTACATGGCTTTGAAAGGGGGAAATAGCTTTGAAAGACATACCAAAGGATAACGTTTGAAAACTAGGCCATCTTGCCTCTCTCTGGGAGCTTCTGCATTGACACCTAATAGGAAATCCATTTGGAATCCAGAAACTGGCATACTTGCTTGGAAAGAAACCCCATTGAGTCTACTTTTAATCAAACTTTCCCTTTATAAAAGGCTAGGCAGCCTGAGGAAAAGGATATGTCATTTTAAACAAATGTCACTGTCGTGCCTCTCAAAATCTTTGCAAATTTATATTCTTTAGTCTATTACCGCAAATAATTTCAAATAATGAAAACTGCAGGGAAATATTAGAGTGGAACTGTAGAAAAACATAATTAGTGTATCTATTCCACAAGGTTGTTCTTACATTTACTAATGCTTTTAAAAGTCTGCAGTGATGGGGTTTTTCTCTGGTTTAACATGAAACAGCTCTATAAACATGAGCCATACTGTAGAATCATAGAATCACAAGTTTGGGTTGGAAGGGACCTTAAAGATCATCTAGTTCCAACCCTGCTGCCGGGGGCAGAGGCACCTTCCACTAGACCAGGTTGCTCAAAGCCCCGTCCAACCTGGCCTGGAACACTGCCAGGGAGGGGGCAGCCACAACTTCTCTGGGCAACCTGTTCCACTGTCTCACCACCCTCACAGGAAAGAATTTCTTCCTTATATCTAGCCTAAATCTACTGTCTTTCATTTTAAAGCCATTACTATATCCAAATGACTACTTGGACCTGAAGTGTCATTCTTTGTGTTCACACTGTGTTTCTCTTAAATCTAATAAAGAATAAACTGCGTTGGTCCACCTTGATGAGCAGTGGCTTTAATTTTCCTAGTGAAATGTGACCTTTTAAGCAGTAAGCACAGAGTATTGTGTAGGCATTGTTGCCAAGAGATATTTGGAAAATAGGGAAGAGGGAAGGGATTGTATTCTTATTTCCTGGATTAAGCAAAAAACTACTGTGAAAGTTCTCAAATAGACAGATTGTACTCATATATTTGGCAGTATTTTCTGCCCAAGGAAAAGACAACACTTGGTGATTCTCCACAGCTTGTACATGAAATTGGACAAAATAACTTTACTACTTCTTGGAAAATCTGAGAAATTATGGTATGAGCCAAATGTTAGTAACCTAAATCAAAACAACCAAAGATGCAAACTGTATTGATTGAAAAGCTGACCCTTCTCTCAGCAAAGGCTCACTGAGCTGCTGTTCTCAGAGTGGGGACATTGGCAGGTCATAGCAAATGGCTCTACTTCCACAGCCGTTGGAGAGGAGTCATCAAAGAAACTTGATACCCTCCACCTCCAGAGGAACTTTATTCAAATATAATGTTAATCAGAAAGATTCTTCTCCAACCTGACCTCTTTCTCTTGATTAATTCAGTCTGAGAAATGGAGCTGGTTTGTTTGTCATGCCCAGCCTAACCTTCTCTTTGTTATTCAATTTATAAATGTGTCAAATATAATTAAAACTAGTAGAGGCCAAGATTAAATCAAACAAACTGTAAACATTGCTTGTGCTATTTGGTTGATGCAAAGCTTTCACCATAAAAGGCTTTTAAATAAATGAATTCAGCTATTACTGTGCTGCAGCACTGAAACATTGCTCCAAGTATTTGAACTTTTCAGGGACACTGTCAGGTCAGATTCAAAACTTAATACACAGCTGGGATTCTGAAATTGCCTAAGGGAATTAGGTACCTGACTTCTACTGAAAGTCAAAGTGTGGGAGGAAGTATATTGACTTTCAGCAGGAATTAGATGCTTTTGAAAAGCCTATCCATATCCTTGTAAACAGAGGACCATGTCCTTCATGGAAATAAATTAATGTAACTCCTTTGACAACTACTTACCCAGCAGAGCATCCAATACACAAATTTTACAAAACCTAAGACTAGCCACAAAAGAGCCACCTTTACGTATTTGATTGTATTTTGGTTAGCACTTAAATATTTCCTTTCAATGTGCAATAATCATATTGTACAATAATGATATCAATAAGGTGTGGCATAACTATAAACCCAACTTCCATGAGATTACTTCATTAAGGACTTTCAGTTTCAGTCTGCCAGGCTGCAACTTGCAGTTTAACCCACTGATTTTAGTGGTACTCCTGACCTTTTAAGTGCAGATTCAGAGCCTCAGAACATCCAAGGTTTTCCCTAAAACATTTTTGTATTAAAAAACACAGATCCATATCTCATAGCAGGCAATAAGGAAACTCAGTACTTTTGAAAGCAGGTTTCTGTCTTGTTGTCTGAGATTTTAGTGCTAAGCAATACAGCATTAAAATTTAGATTACATAGCTTTGAAAATAAATCCCTGGCTATCTGACACTATTTCCTTTAATTCCTCATCTCTACTTTAAAAAGTAATGCTAGAAATGCAATGTTGTCTGTAGTTTTATTATTTTGCACACAGGATGGGCATTTGTCACTCCTATGCTAAACTCTGCTTTTTTTTGGCACATGTATGTTTATATCTCCACATGTTTTACGACCTTAATAACCTGATGCTACAATATGAACTGAAATTTTTGGGATTTCTCTGTCCAACCCCTTTAGAAAAAACAACTGTAGTAGTACCATTGGACTGGAGCCAGAAATTTCCCTTTCTGATCTTAAAAGTCTTATTTATCCCCAAATATTGTCTAAGAATTCTACCGGTCTCCTAGGTAAAGCTACCTCATTCAATATTCAGCATGACTGCCAGAGGGGGAACTCAATGACAAAGTCAGAGGTCTTTCAGGGACAGGATGACATCATGATACAAGATGGCACAGTCACAGAATGTACTGGTCCTTCATCTCTAGAACAGCAATTCACATCTGAATAGAGATGATTAGACAAAATTAGTGCACTTATTCCCTCTTTATCTTCAGTGGACATGAAATCAGACCACAGCAGAGAGCCTTGCAACTGGCAGGCTTGGGTCATGAGGAATCCAATGCTTGAGAGAGCAGGTCAGGACTGATCAAGGAAGGCAGAGCTAGCATACACCAAAGATCTCATACAGCCTTGCCCAATTTATTTGATCAAGACTACATATTAGTCCCTTGCCTTCATAACCACAGATGTTTTCAGATCTATTGAAAATAGCTGATAAGGATTCCTCTGATGGGTAATGGAGGCTTGGTATCACAAAGAATTGAAAGGAGCAACGTAACTGTCTCATGTCTTGCGAGCAGTTGAAACCATCTGAAGACCATCTTAATGAGCTGCTACTAGGATGTCGTATTCTAAAAGCTAAATAATCTTTGTTGAATCGACTATACAGATTGTAATGTTTTATCTATTTCCATCAGTGTATGTATGTTTTTCTCTCCTCCAATTTGCTCTCTCACCTATTCGCTATGAATATTGCTTTGTGTTTAGACTTCCAGAACCAAATTTTGAAAGCTAATTAGATATGGAAGGATTTGAGTGAAAATCCTATATGGAAGCCAGATCCTTCATTAATGATGACACAGAACTATGTAATAAATGAACTAAAGAAACTTACATGCTTTGTTTATTTGTCTAAGATGACAATGTTCATTGCCTCAATCATCTGGAAAAGGGAATAGTGTTGAGTAACTACTCCTGTCTTCAGTGCTCAGCAAAATCTGACATTTGCAACTTAAAGTTAATAACTGGCTTAAATGGAGAAGTAAGCTGGACTTTTCAAGACTCTGGCTATTGTGCTCAGGATGAGAGAACCCTGCTCAAGGGGTCAAGTCCTAAACTATTTCTACTAGTTGGCATCATGAAGAATACTTCTGTAACAATGAGATCTTAGGGTTACAGGCAGTGAACAGAGGCATTGCTGGATGAATTTGGAAAGAAGGCTTCACAGCAGTACTCTTCTCTTTTTATATCCAAGTATTTTTATTCAGTGAGGTTGAGACAAAGAAGGTCTTGGGAGAAAAAAAAGAGAATGTAACAAAGTACTTGGGTACCATAATATCATCTAAAATAACTCAGTGGTAATTTTTGCTAATACATAATCCCCCCCCCCAACAAGGCAGACTGCCTTTCTCACCAAAGTTAGAGTTTGAAAACCGATTCAGATTTTATATGGATGCAAATATGAAGGGATATTACTTAGGGGTATTGCACTGCTGCACAGCTGAGGTGATATCACAATTTGGACTAATGGTTCCAGCTTGAAGCTCTCCTTGTAACTAAGGACAGCAGGATCTGACTTTTAATCAGGACATTTTATCTGTAATATGTCAAAAGAACTTGCAATTCTTTTCGCAAGTTAAGTACACTTGTTTAATATCTGGTTTTACTTTATTACATGAAAGGATTCCAAGAGGTGTTGGGTTTTGGTTTTGTTTTCAAATTCAAATATTACTTAAAATGAGTATTAAAATGTTATTCTACACTATTAGGAACCTAAATAAAAGAACTTTTGGCCAGAATGAAGAAAAAGGATAGGATATTAATTCCTAATACAAATTAAACCGAAGAGGCTATCTGCATTGTTCCCTATGAGAGAAATTAAGAACTGCATAATGGTATTTTTAAATTCCCTAAAATTGTAGTATTCTGCAAGGTTTTCTATCTGTGAGAAAACGTTTAGTCCTGATGCATGTACTATTCTTTTCAGGGTGAATTGGATCAGGTCCTTTGTGACCAATTCTGCTAATTTACACTCTCATATACTATTTAGCTTTAATGCACCACATGATTAAAGGAGAATCAGGAATTCAGTCCAGTCTTCCTTACATTCTTGCCAGACTTTAGGTTAATTTAATACCTTATTTCTCCAGTTGCCTAATACAAAGGATGATTTATTGTCACTAAGGATCACCTCTTTTCCTGTTTTCGTATTCTTCTTACTGTTATTTATTCTTCTCACTGAAGTCTCCATTCTAGTCATAATGAACACTTGGAGCATTTCATTGAGAAAAATGAGGAGTTAAACATTTTCTATTTCCTTAATCAAGACCCTGTCATTATCATCACTGAAAGCCAGAAAAACAGGTGAACAATGACAGAATTACACAAAAGGTAAAAAGGACACTGCCAAAGTGATTTTGTGATCACAATCGCTTATAATAATACACTGAATGTTGGCATGGCAATCTAATTGCATACTAAAGCCTGTTGTGTAAACTCAATTACTAGTTGCATTACATAATGCTGATGCTCAATTGCTTCAGTCACAATTGAGCAAAATATGAACAGAAATTTGGAAAAGCCTCTGATTGTTATTGTGGAATAATTCATACAACTCATTAGTGTGGCAGTTTTCAATTTGATTTGATATTTTTGAAACAGAAAGACACAGTGATTCAATTCCAGAAGAAAAAGTAGCCTAGAAAAAAATCACATGTTTTGCAAATGGACAGAAGAAAACAAAAGTAGGATAAATTTTTATTCTATCACTTCTGACAGTATCCTTTTAAGGAGAAGACTAAATTAAATTCTAAAGGCCAAATTCTCTTCTCATTCACATCACAATAACTCCAGAATAGTCCTACCAGCTTTCACAGAATTACTCCAGATTTACAGAAACGTTAATGACAGCAGAAGCTGGCTTCTCCAGCCTAGCTGTTTCACAATAGGAATACATTTTAAGAAGTGATATATAAAAGAAAATAGTTTGGTTTGTTTTGGGTTTTTTTTATTCAATTAAATTAGATCTGCAATATCACAGAGAATGGCTGATTCCTCTTTTGGTTTCAGATAAGCTACTTTCAGAAAACAGATATGACAAGAGTAAGACAGAAAGCTCAGAACAACCTTTGAATTAAGAATGTGTTCAGTAGACACACTTGGTTTCTTCCCATACCACAGATTTCTTATCCTGAAATCTGTATTTCACATAAATGGAGGAGAGTAGGATGTGAAAAAATGATCTGAAGGCTAAATTAAATTTGTCCTGCAGTCACCTGCTTGAGGAACAGAAGGAAGGGGAAGAAGGAAGGCTTGGACTGGTGCAATTCAAAGAGCAAAGACATTAAGTAACAGCCCCCAAAAAGTGTCAGAGGTCTTCCAACAGGATGTATGCCATTCACATCCATCCCACCCTCTGGCAACACTCTCTCCCTAGCTATTTCCAATTGATTCATGTTGTTTCTACACTTGTTGAAAGGGTTCACACTGTTTCACTGTTATTATTTTACCTATCCACACTTGTCTCTGCCAGTCTGTTATTCATAATTGCTAGGGCTCCAACCCCACCAGAGAAACCATTTTGCTTTGAATTAGAGCTCATTTGCCTCGGATACCCATTAGCAGTTTCCGACAGCTGTTTCTGCATGATGGCCAGTGAGACTTTATTGGAGGCCAGGAAGTCTTTCATGGAGATCATCTCGCCTGACAGCCGGCGTCCATCTGTGTCACTCTCATTGACAACATCAGTCTCGATGGAGATGTTCCTCCGGCTGCGCACATTTCCCGGCATTACCACATTCCTCCGTGAACGAAAAAATTTTCTTTGGCATCTGTGGCAGCACCTGCAGTCCAACTTCTTTAATATCCAGTTTATAGATTGTTTGATGACAATAGAGATCACATTAAATAAGGAATAGATGCAGCACACCCCCATAAGTATGAAGACAAAATTGCCAAAGCGGTAAAGGCCTTGGCTCTCATACTTGATGTTCTGGCTACTGACCAGATCACCGAAACCAATGGTGCTGAAGGCCACAAAGCAGAAGTAAAGTGAGTCAAAGTAACTCCACCCTTCAATTGGTGTGTACATTGCAGAGGCACAGCAGGAAATGATGAGTGATGCTACACATAAAATCAGCATAACGTAGTACACGGAGGGCTTCCAGCCTGCCAGGCTGTCCACCTCAGAGGTCCCCGAGCCCCGCCGGCCATTGTGAGGGAGGACGCCTTTCCTCCTCAGCTGTCTTTCGTGGCAGGACTTCATAACGTAGGCTATGACAGTGATCAAGCGCTCCAGGAACAGGTTAAAGAACAAAATGGTCCCTGCACATCCTATAAGGCCATAAAAGATCAGAAAAATTTTGCCTCCAACAGTGGCTGGGGTGGTCATGCCAAACCCTGGAAGACAAAACAAAACAGTTGAAAAAAATAAACCTGTAGTTATCATGTCAGGAGTTTTGTCACATGCAAGACCGACGAACTGGCAGCAAATCCCTGTGGTATAGCTCAGTTCTGGAAAAAAGCAAGGACACTCTCCCCAGCTGTTACGCACTTGTGCTTCACCATGTCCCAGCAGAAAGGGGAAGGAAACTCATGTCAGCATTTCCTCCAGAATAGGAATGAAACAAAAAGCAGAAGAAAACACACTGGAAAGGAAAGAGAGTTTAGTGGAGGTCTGAATTTTGGTTGCTAGGCTTGCTCATTGTGCCTTGGATCACTTCCAGGCTTCAGGGTTATTGCACTTGCTTTCTTCTCCCTGATGCTGTTCTGCACCATGGGTCTGACCCAGGGGTGGCTCTTGCCTTGAAGGGGTCCATTGCCACCAGATCTCTGCAACATAAGGTGAAATTCTTCTAAGCCTCATGTAGCTCCTGCTGTAAGTGCAGGTGGCATATGACCCAGCACCCAGCACCCAGCACAGCCCTGCTGGGGAAACCCAAGCTGGGAGCACACATGGGAGGATGCAGCCCCTGACAGGGTCAGCAGCCCCTCACGGCAGTCCCCAGTGGGCGTTAGAGCTGCCCTGCCTCTGACCCTGGTGTCTATCACCCATTATCAGCCCTTTTTTAACTCAGCATTGCTGAAGTTTCCCTATTTCTATGTGTCCCACTCCACAGCTCAACTCTGTAAATGAGTCTTAATGAACATCTCTTCTGGTCTCATTCCCTGTCATGGGATTTCTCAGGTCAGAGGTGCTTCAGTCTTCTCTCAAATTCCTCCCTTCTTAAAGCATGCAAATAGCAGTTTTGTTTTGGTTAAAACTATTGATAAAACAATCTTTCTTTGATAAGATATTATTAAAGAATAAAAAGCATGTCCAGACATCACTGAGCAAATTGGAGTAATACTCATGATAAATAACTTTGCTGCTGTTTCATTAGGATTATAAGGGATTATATAACTGATCAATTAAGCCAAAACAATCTTGCTGAGGGGACAGAAAAATCATGTTGGACAAGAGACACAGTTATTTGTTTCCCTCTCTTTGTAATTGTGAGATGATAATTATGAAATAAAGACACTAGGCTCTGGGAAATAAAGGAAATCATATTCAGTGCGGTACACTTGTGCTTGAAAGACAGACAACTGCAGTGTGAAGAGACCACATTTCCAACAGTGCTGAACTACACTCATCTTCCCTTCACTGGAAACCTGCTACCAGCACAGATTCCTCTCTAACACTGCTCCTGCCTCACATGGTTAAGCAACAGCCCTTGCCTTCACCCCTCCAGCACGACCCTCAAGCGTGGGCTCTTGAGGGTCGCTGCATCTTCATCTGCATCCACAGCCAAACCACAGCATCCAGAGGACCTGCAGGAGGTCAAGCCTCCTCATCAAATTTCTGTGCTAGAGAGAGCTGGACTGCAGCTCTGTGTCGTGGGAAACAGCACGACAAGACAAACCACATAGACAAAATGTTCTTTGTGACAAGAATTTTTTGCCATTATTCCCCTTGGCACACAAGTATTTCCACTCACTTTCTCCTTCCCCTTCTGCTCCGTGACCTGATCCCCCTATAATCCTAGTTTTGATGCTTATTTTCTGTGCAGGCTGGCTTATATGCAAGTCATGACCTCCACCCTGTGGACAGACACATAAAGACCAATGGACGAGAGGAACCTCTGCAGCTGGTAGGAACTGCCCAAAGCAGCCAACTGGGAGGGAAGTGGGGGACATGTGTATTGGTTATTGGTTAACTTTGACCATCACCATATTACACCTGGGATTAATTTGGGATGCTGTGTTATAGACTAGGACTTGTTTGACAGTAAGTACATTTTTCTCCAAATGGACTCCTGGGGTGTTTGAAATATTCACAAATACAAGTAGATTTGAGGAATTGTCTCAGCCAAGAAATGCAGGAGGGCAAAACTGTAAAAGGCTGAAACAGCTGACATGAAATTAAATCTGTGACATGAAATTAAATCTGTTCTTCCGGCATTTTTATGATACAATATTTCATTTCAAAATATCTATCACCTTTTGGTTAAAAAAGTTTCAGTTTGAAGTAAAAAGAATGGAAAAAATTATTTGAAAAATCTTTCAGAGTTTTAAAGGCTTCATCATCTGAAAATGGGATGCAGTATTTCACTAACGGTCAAACCAAATCTATCAAAAATTTCATTAGATTTTGTCCTTATGAAAGACCTAAAAAAATCTGTTCCCACACAACTTCAGGTTAAGTTTTTGTCCTAATTTTTCCTGCTGGCCATCAAATATGAAATGTACTGATCATTAATCTCCACTAAACCAAATTCTTTCAAAAACCCGTTTCATACACCAGCCCTGAAAATAGTAGCTGGAAGTAAATGGTTATCTTGGTGGGATCTACCTCTTCTTTTCCCTAAATTTGTGTAAGGAAAAATGTCTCTCATTCATGGACAAAAAGGCACATCAGTAGGATTCATTCTTGTTATAGTAATATTACTGATGATCTTGTGCTGTGCAAACACAGAGGATCTATGGATAAATCAATTCCTTCATGAGGTCAGTGAAAGCTCTCACACTAAAACTCTGCCCTCTAACCTAAGGACACCAAAATAAGCCTGTTGGCTGTGTGCTGAGTTCATACACATTACTTGGGCATCAGAGGAGCTGTTCTCTCTGAAAGCAAAGACAAGCTTAGCCCATCAATGCCTGCCCTGGGGGCAGGTATCCCCATACATCCCCTGTCCATCCTGGACCTGGTCAGGGCTTGCGGTGGCTCTTTTGCAGGGAGGGACATGAGCAAAGGCTGGTGCAGAGCAGGATGATGTCTCCCCGTGAACGTGGGACACGCACCCACACCTGATAGCTGCAAAGTGCACATATGTTCCCCTACCCAGAGACAGCATTACTGACTCACCATATATTTTCCAGAAGATCAGTGAGACACCAGACAAAGCAGTATTTATCCCCTCTCTATCTGCTTCAGATACTCTACAAGGCAAGGGACTAAAAATTATGGATTCCCTATTTTGCTTGTAAAATGCCTTTTTTTCCTTCCATTACAGAAAAGGAGAATAGAATCTGGAGTGCCACTACAGCATTTAAAAAGTGAAATATTGCAGATTTTTTTTTTTTTTTTTTTTTTTTTTTTGCAAAACTGTAAGGTGAATAAATTCCTGCCAGGTCTCTGCATAGAAGATGAGGCTTTCTCTGACATGCCCATAAGATCCTGCCTACCTGACAAACCGAACCAGACACAAACAGGCCACAGGGTATCTGAATTACTATTGACATACTTGATTGAGACAGCATTTTTGATCCAAAATATTTAATTTTGCAGCTGAAATATGTCAGTTTGAAGTCTTGGCAGAATGGTAGGACACCTATTGCTCTGTCTGGTGTCTTTCTCCAGTCCCTGAATCATCCCAGGAGAAACATTCTTCCCCTGTTTCCTGTTGGGGTACACCAGAACTGGGCTAGCAGCCCCATTTCCATGCCTGTGACATGTACAGGCAGAACTGTCCCTGACCTGTCCTCAGAGACTACAGTCTTACAAACACCAGACTTCTCATTTCCAATCCCTTAAAATGTTAACCAAAGGCAAAGTCTTTGTAACTTCAATGATTCTTGCAGACACTAAAGACTGTGCATATAGACTTGCCAGATCATTTTTGATGTCTTCTTGAGATAGCTAAAAGTGTCACACACAAGTATTTCTCCACTGTAATTATAAGATCAGGTTTATTCACAAACTAGACCTACATACCTTTCATAGCTGCAAGTCATGTTTATCAGAAAATGTAGCTCTCGATATTGTCATTGTCAAATCAACCATCCAAATACATACTACAGTTGTGTAACTAAGCCTTCCTAGTTGCTTGGCTTTTCTTACAGTAAAAAATCATGGGTTTAGAAGCAACTGCCATATTTTCACTTTCTACTTGCTGCAGGATGTGGTCATCCATGTTCTATGTGCCAGCTGAGGGGTGTCAGCTGCCCTGGGATTACAGACTTCAGGTGAGCAGGACCCAGCTGCAAGGGCACAGAATTGCCATACTGGGTCAGACTGCTGCCTTCAACAGTGAAAGGATATAAGAAAGTGTGAGTAGGGGAGAAAAAATGAACAGAGTGATCTTTCCCTGGGATATCCCCCCAGCTCGCAGAAAACAGCATTTTAGATGGTTTGAGGATATCACATTTAATAATTCGATCATCAATCTTGTCAAATCATTTTTCAGATCATTTATACTGTTGGTCTCCATTAAACCTGAGGCAGTAAGTTCCACAGTGTAATTATGCTTTGTGGAAAAGAAGGCTTTGTCTAACCTGCTGCCTGACAATTCATTTCAGGCTTCTCACTTTTTACAGTTAGCTGTAGCAATCATCATTCTCCACACACATTCTCCCTTCACCTTCACCCTTCTGATTTTATAGACTTCTATTATTTCCTTCTTATTTTTTCCCCAGTCTGAGGAGTTCTATAACATACAGTCTCTAGCTTTCAGTCTCCTAAGACATACTTCTAATCAGCCCTATTACATTGTTTCTTTCCTACCTTAATACAGTCTTTCAAAGATAAAGGAGCAGGACCAGAACTATACACAGTACTTGCAGTGCAAAAGTACTTTGAATTTATGCAGGGAATACTGATGTGTTGTGCTTTGCTCTTTTTTTAATAGGAATTCCTGTTTGTCTTTTTAATTGCTATCGACTACTGAACCAGTATTTTTCAGCAACCTGTCCACACTGGGTCTTAGCTCCCTTGCTCAACAAGTGATGGCTATCTTGGAGCTCTTCAATGTCTATTCAAAAGGTAGTTACATCTATCTTTTTCCATGTGCACTACTCTGTATTTGTCACGACTGAATTTAATCTAATTTTTTTACTTAGTTATTCAGCCATATGAGATTCTGCTATAGTTCATTACAGTCAGGTTTGACTACCCCGAATATGTCTCTGTCCTAAAGAATGTTATCTATTTATTTATCTCTTTTCTTTCATTTTTTATGACTGTTGAAATGTGCAGGTGTCAGCAAAGAGCCTCAGAGACCCTGTTGTTAATCTGTGTCCATTTTGAAAACTGAATATTGATGCCTAGACTTTTCTTCTATTCTCATTAAACAGTTACTTATCAATGATAGGACTCTGCTTTTCATCCCATTAGAGTTTTATTTCTTTATTTCTATAGAGGCTTTGATGAAGATGTTGTGAAAAAGCTTTCTGAATGTCCAGGTGCACTGTAATTTTTGTGAGACATGACTTCCCTCTGCAAAAGTTGTATCACATTTTTGAAATCGCAACTAATATTCTTGTTTACACTTTCCTAATGTGCCGCTATGGAAGACAAACCTACTGGCCTATGGTTCCCAGGAACATCTTTGCAGCCTTTTCTACAAATTGTTACATTTGCTATCTTTTCTTCTCCTTGCACCAAACCTGATTTTAGTCTATAAACCACACTTAGTTAAGCAGCAGTTTCATGTCTGAGTTCTTTTATAAGTCCTGCATGAAAAACATCACTCCTGACAGTTTGAAAGAGTTTATTCAAATATGAGAAATAGAGAAGAAAACAACAGTCAAATGTATAGAAGGGAAATGACTTAGCGAGCAATTAGAGCAGCAGTCTGATCCATACAGCATAACAGTGAAAGAACCAGAATTAAATTGCAGACTGAGGAGCAAATACAGAATGAAATTATGAAATAATGTAGAAGAGGTAATAAAAGCAGTAGCTGACACTTGGAAATTATTTGAAAATACAAGATCATTTCTTGTGATGATGAAATAAAGAGGAAACAACGGCAGGAAAAAAATGCTAATGATTTTTTTATGCTATGAAAGAATGCTGATGAAATTTACTGAACTTTATTTTACATGTTGGATAACATTTCTTGAAAAAGTATTTCAGGTAGAAATTGAGATTATAGTTAAGTGAGAATCAGATAATACTGAGTTGGGAGAATTGAATGTTTTTAAGGTACTGAAAAGTATTTCAATGGATTTGTTAGATATGTGTGCAGATATTATCACCACTGATAGATATGCATGACAAATCCTAACTTTATCAGCCCAGCAATGAAGAAGGCCTTCTTAGTACAAATTTCAGATTTCTATTCTGAAATCAGCATGATACTGATTTGCTTGTGCTCCATGATCCATTGACTACTATAAACTGGTGTTATCTTTCCTAGCATTCAGCTGAACTGAGCAAGTACATTACTTGTAGCTTCAATTTTCCTTCAAATACTGTTTTTTTTCACATACTGCTTAAGCAAGAATTCAGATTTGTTTGCTGAATATTCATACTAATTCTGAATTTCTCTGTAGCAGAGCTATATTTCCAGAGTTGAAAGGAATTTAAACTCCAAGTAGAGTCAGTAAAAGTTTTCTAAAGCACTGCATACCTCCTACGCAAAACAATCTTGCAGATTTTGTCTTGGCAGCAAAACTTCTATTATGAAGATTGTTACTGCAACGTGTTCTAAAATTCACCTGTGTGTTCAGGTTATATTGTGTTCAGGTTATATTCCAAGAGGATACAGGTTACTTACACAAAAGGACAATTAAAAAGTGTAAACACATTGATAGTATAATATAATCATGCTTCATGATTTCCCGAAGCAAGTACTGGGTATAACCAAAGAAAAGCAAGCAGCTGTAGTTCTTATGAATAGTCAGTTTGATAAGAAGGATTGAGGTCCAACAGGAAGTTCTCCCAAAGCAGAATCCTCCAACAGAAGGTAAATATTGAATAACATTAAGCAAATACTGATCTCCATCTAACAGTAACATGCTTATACTGAAAAAGAGAAAACAGGCACCAACTTACTATAATTAATCAACTCCACAAAAAAAAAATCTAGTTTCTCTATTTTCGTTTCTCAATATGTTGATTTATCAGACCCTGAAAATCTAGAAAAGCTGAGTTAAAACAAGAACCAGCCTCCAAAATCCAGACCTCTGGGGTGAGGCTGTGCAGCCGTCCCACCTGGCTGTTCTTGCACTGCCCATGCCACCCAGCCCCATCCCATCCTGTTCCCCAGACAGAGCCAAGGGGGCACAGGCCAGCGGACTCATGCCACCCATGTCCTGGCATGTCACACACACAACATACAGTCTCAGGGAATCCAGCTGCCTAGGTCATTTCATCTTTTCTGTTGTAAACTATTCCAGTGCTACCAATTGCTGTAAGCATTTCTCCTGTATCATTACCCACATGCATCTCCCTCTGCCTGGTGATACATGGTTTGGTATGTGTTTTAATTCTGGATGTCCTGACATTCACAGGTTACATTAATTAAACCTTCAGTTTTCATTTCCTGGTACGCTTGAGGCCATGAAAGAGTATGAGAAACAGTTTATCAATCCTAATCCCCCATGAATGAAGCTTGGAGCGCTGAATATAATGTGTGTGTAGGAGGACTAGGACAGACATAGAGATTTTAGTTAATTTTGGATCATGAGATCGGGTCTTTCTATTGTTTTGCAAAATATCTCTCTTTTCTGAGAGGTTTCATTTCCTTTTTGAATGTGTGCAGTTCACTGCTCCTGCCTTTCTCGCAAAGAGGAAATGGGTAGAAAGAGGGGGTAAAACTACAGCAGCAATAATGAATCATTGTGATGTTAGAAATATAAATACCATCACAAAACAGCTTTCCAGTTTAACCTGTGATCAGAGTTGTTGTGATGTTGTGGCTGTATTCCTAATGCATTTTCTATTTATTCAATTAACTCTTTTCCTTGTTTTTCTCTATCATCAGCTGTACTTTGGTCATGACTCACTGGGGAAATTATGAATTTCACCAGTGGAACAGTCACTGGAAAATGATTGAGGATCATGACAGGTATGAACTAAATAGGACCAAGATTTTCAACTGCAGTGAAAAGATCATCAAGAAAATAGTAATTAGGAAAGAGAAATATAGAAAGTCTTAGATACCTGCAAAGATCCTGACCCTCCTTCCCTCAGATGCATTCGGCACTGAACTATCTACGTAAGGATATTTTGTGCTTCTAAAAGAGGCAGAAGAAACAACTCTAAGAGAAGCTGTACTTCAAAGACTTTATTGAGAAAATGTCCTACACTGCGCACTGTTCTTACAGTGTGCAGACACTAATAATTCAGCAAAATTCACTTCTGCCATGATAGCCTACTCTGGTGCTCTTTGAGCAGAATAAGTAGTTCTAGCAAAACTCTAGTTCTGCTGGAGTAACTGTCACCTGTAGGAACTCTTGTAGGAACAGCTAAAGCATTTTCATATCACGTCATATCGCTCCCCTTATGACACTCCCACGTCAGCAAGCTTGTAATAGTCCTGTTCTGGAAAGGAATGAGGACATTAATTCTTTCTTCCCAGGAAGAGAAGAAAAAGACATTTCTGTGAAGACTTTCACTGTGTGAGAGGACACGCCCATGGAAGCAGTCACAACGCTGTCACAGCTACCTGAGAGCAGTAAGCTCGGACTTGGGTCCAATTTCTGATATGAAAAAACTGTCTGGTATGGTTCATTTTTTTAAGTGTATGCAGAAAATCACAGACATGCACACACCCACCTCTGTGATTTCCCATCAGTGGAAGCTCAACACCTGAACTGTACAGCTGGCTGGTGAGACATATGTCCATACATGTTGTTACAACCATGCATTCCAACTTCTTAACCTTTCTGACTAGGAGGGGAGAACTTTAACAATTATTTGACAAAATAATGTTTTATTTGGGACAGCTTGGTGTGTGGTAGCATTTATTTCATTGACAATGCTTATTTTCTCATGCAGGTGGCTACATGGTGGAGAAGGGCTCAGCCTGCCCAGGAAGGCGGGGATGTATGGCTCTAACAGCACTGCTTTGTGCTATATGCTCTTCTGTTTCCAGATCGGCCTGCCTGAGCAAGCTCTGTGCCTCCTGAGTGAGCACTATGGAGCTGTAAAAGCTGGATATGTCTCCAGGGCTATTAGAACTGAGTCATATCTGCAGATACACTGCTACGCCAAGTGACCAGCTTCTTGGTGACCTGGGACCCTGCCTCGTGTGCTGTTGCTGCTGCTTCTTTCTGCGCCGGTCTGCATCCACAATGTTCTGCTCAGGCAGGCTGAGAGAGATGTAACCTTCTGCAGAGCTCCTAGCAAGTCCATTCCTAAAGGGCAATATTGATGTTGAAACTAATGATATAAGATGTTTTGATGAAACAATAAATATATTTACTGAAGTGCAATCTACACTCTACCATATGTATTGAAATTTATTTTCCCTAACTTGTTTGGAGTCATCAAACCTGGCAGACAACCCTCTCTGTTTCACTGAGGCTGAAGGACAGGAGGGAGATACTGCTTTGAGAACTGCATGAGTCTCATGCTCAGACTGTGCCATTGTGGGGATATAAGACTGGTGTGAAAGATTGTCCATAACATTTCTTTGCCTCTGAGAATGGCCTTCTGAGAACCCAGACTTGTAACACAGATGTAGGTTAGTGTCACACCGAGTGTGTGAATGGGACTTTGAGGGTAGAAATAGAAAAATCTTGGGGGTTTCACCAATTTGTTTTTGGAGAGCATGAGAAAAGCTGGTGTTGTGTTAGTGTGTGTGAGGCAGTGTCTGTATTTAACACAGTGAAGTTCAGCTCACAGTAAGTCACTCTTAAAACCTGTCTAGAGAGCTGGATACCTTTTACTGCCCTTCTTCTCTCATTTCACATATATAAACTGTGTGTTCTGCCTTGAACAGAAACCTAGGTTAAGAAAAGCTTCCAGAGTTAAGAGATCTAAAAGACATAAGTAAAAAAAGTGCTAAAGGGACAACATTGGATGAAAAATATAATAAAACTCAGTTTTAATAGACAACATATTTATGGGTCTGTTGATACCTCTGTTATGATGTCTGTGTAGCCCTTAAATAATACATAGCTCTTTGGGAGAGAGAGTATCTGTAATTTTCATTATTGTAAGTTTTTTGTATAAGATAATTTATGGGAACCCTGCCATTCTGCTTTATATAATTAAGGTTATATTTTATTTAAGGTTCATTCAAGGTATTGTGTAAGAAATGTACACAGCCTTGTTACAGCTCCTGTGCTATCATAAATTCAATGTATAAATATTTTATGCTTAACTTCTGGTTTCCCTTTATAATTTTTATGTAGTTTTTGAAGCCTGAGGTGCTCAGCCCAGTGCCTTTCCATCATCCCTAGATAGATTTGTAAGTCTGTACACCTTTTGTGTTACTATAGGGATAGAACAGGGCTCAGTTTTAAAAACACCTTATTATTATTATTTTCAAACTTCTCTGTGACTTGTTGAACAGTCATTTAAAGGTTTGTGTAGTTTTTATTTAATCTTAAAACATAAAAACATTTATCTAATTAGATGATCTAAATTTTACTAACACATTTGTATTAAATATTAATTTTAATATGTTGTATGGAAAGATACTTGAGCCCTACATATGGTTGCAACACCACACCTGGTCCAGCTTGAACACCCATCAAAACTAGCCATCAATAGTTTGGCAGGCTCTAAAAGGCAGAATAATATCAGTAACTCTGCTGGGGCTGCAGGAGTGTTCGACTGCTCGATTACATCTATACCAATATTTCCCAGACCCTGGGAAGGCGATAAAGGTTCAGTCCTGCAGCTATTTGCAAATGCGCTGCAGACACCATCTGCTACCTCTCTCCTCCATAGAAACATCTGGCCCCAATGGTGACACCAAGACCAGCTTTGGGGGGGCTCAGAGCGCAATTTGGGAGCAAACCTGCACATGTGTGGCCCCAAGATAACATGAAACCCTGTGCCAAAATGTACTTAGCAGCTTATACCTTGGTATGAGTACCATAATAACGACAAGTGTTGGTTCTGTGGACAGCTAGTGTCAACTGCAATTCAGAGAGTGAAGCTGTTAGTGCTCCTGTCCCCCTGTCTCCGGCCTCTGGCAGAGGCTGCAGCTCTAAGGCTGCTGTTTGAGTCTATTGGAAACCTGCTTTTCACTATTTCTTTTTGGAGAAATAAAAGCCCTACATTTTACAATTTAAAAAAAAAAAAAAAAGTCCTGTTCAATGTCTTGATAAGAGAAGGATGCTAAAGCAGTAGTGTTTCTCTTGTTCAAAGTAAACACATTTAAAATAATCAGATTACTACATGCTGGAGGGAAAGGTGCTCCTCTTTGTCCAGCCTGACTGCACCAAAACCAGGGGACGCATCTGACCCTGCAAATAACCCAACACATTGCCTAAGTCCTTTCCCCGGGACAGAGGCCAACATGCCTGGCAGGGATGAGCAAAACTGTAGTAAATAGATGTGGTGCAAGTTCAAACTACAGCAAAGTGTTAGTGTCTAGCACTAACTGAGCCGTTAATGGTTGTAAATGGTCATAACATTTCTGGATAACATACTGTCAAACGTTGCATAAAGAATATGTTTTCAGAACTATGCTGCATTTAAACCATATCATACAAAAAATATAGACTTTTTCTAAAAGTTTTCCTTAAAATTATAATAGCTGCAATATGCTAAATGCCAAGCTACACACAAATTTATTGAAGGAACAGTAACGAAATATGGTAGAATCATAGAACCATGGAATCATAGAATGGTTTGGGTTGGAAGGGACCTTAAAGACCATCTAGTTCCATGCCATGGGCAGGGACACCTTCCACTAGACCAGGCTGCTCAAAGCCCCGTCCAACCTGGCCTTAAACACTGCCAGGGAGGGGGCAGCCACAACTTCTCTGGGCAACCTGTTCTAATGTCTCACCACCCTCACAGGAAAGAATTTCTTCCTTATATCTAATCTAAATCTATCCTCTTTCAGTTTCAAACCATTACCCCTCCTCCTGTCACTACATGGCCTTGGAAAAATTCCCTCCCTATCTTTCCTGTGGGCCCCCTTTAAGGCCACTATAAGGTCTCCTTGGAGCCTTCTCTTCTCTAGGCTGAACAACCCCAACTCTCTCAGCCTGTTCTCATAAGGAAGGCGTTCCAGCTCCCTGATCATCTTTGTGGCCTCCTCTGGACATGCTCCAACAGGTCCACGTCCTTATGCTGGGGGCCCTAGAGCTGGACAGAGTACAGGTGGGGTCTCACGAGAGTGGATTAGAGGGGGAGAATCACCTCCCTCAACCTGCTGGCCACACTTCTCTTGATGCAGCCCAGGATACGGTTGGCTTTCTGGGCTGTGAGCACACATTGCTGGCTCAAAGTCAGTTTTCCATCCACTAATACCCTCAAATCCTTCTCCTCAGGGCTGCTCTCAATCCACTCATCACCCAGCCTGTATTTGTGTTTGGGATTGCCTTGACCCATGGAGGACCTTGCACTTGGCCTTGTTGAACTTCATGAGGTTTGCACAGGCCCACCTCTCCAGCCTCTCCAGGTCCCTCTGGATGGCACATCCCTTCCCTCCAGCGTGTCGACCGCACCACACAGCTTGGTGTGGTCAGCAGAGTTGCTGAGGGTGCACTCAATCCCACTGTCCATGTCGCCAGCAAAGATGTCAAACAGCATTGGTCCCAACACCGACCCCTGCAGAATGCCACTTGTCACTGGTCTTCACTTGGGCATCGAGCCATTGACCACAACTCTTTGAGTGCAACCATCTAGCCAGCTCCTTATCCACCAAGTGATCCATCCATCCATCCATCCATCCATCCATCCATCCATCCATCCATCCATCCAATCCATATATCTCCAATTTAGAGACAAGGATGTCATGTGGGACAGTGTCAAATGCTTTGCACAAGTCCAGGTAGATTACATTGGTTGGTCTTCCCTTATCCACCAACACTGTAAACCCATTGTAGAAGGCACCAGATTTGTCAGGAATGATTTGCCCTTAGTGAAGCCATTTGGCTGTCACCAGTCACCTCCCTAGTTTCCACGTGCCCTAGCGTATTTTCCAGGAGGATCTGCTCCATAATCTTGCTGGGCACAGAGGTGGGACTGACTGGCCTGTAGTTCCCTGGGTCTTCTTTATTTCCCTTTTTAAAAATGGGGGTTATGTTACCCCTTTTCAGGTCAATGGAAACTTCACCAGACTGCCACAGCTTCTCAGATATCATGGATAGTGGCTTAGCCACTTCATCTGCCAGTTCCCTCAGGACTCGTGGATGCATCTCATCAGGACAAATGAACTGATCCTTTCCATAGTTAAAAAAAGCCATGGCTGAGGAGGTAGTTTATATAATACAGTAAGAAATAGCAGTATCACAAGCTCCATTCCTGTTAAAAGCACTATAAAAATAACAAATCAAAATTTTAATCACAACAAAAATATTTTAAATTTGAAAACCAAAGGCATGTACATTTGAATTTCAGGTCTTTGAGAAGGGAAATGCAGTAACAGATTTGTGATGTATGTTCTGTTAACATTTAGCACTAAAAGAAGTCCCTGTAAAGACATTTTAGGGAAAAATGCCTTAAAATATCGGTCTTACTGATCCCAGAAGAGTATGTTCAGAAGACAGGTATATACGGTATATACTTTATACATGAAGTGTCTCTGATGTGTTGAAGAATCAAAACCAGACCTAAAGGTCTTGAAGTGTGATTGAAACAGGGATTTAAAAATATTTGACAGTCTCAGAGAACATGAATAGATTCATATATATGCAAACCTGAGAAATATATATAATTAAGCCTATGTCAGAGAAGCATGTGTATGTATGATGAATACATACGTATGCACATAAACCCTTTTTTCTGTTGGATAGTCTACATTACTAGCAATAAGCAGTACCTTCAAGCCATAATTCATCTTGACAGCTAATAATTTATCTGAATCGTGAATGTAATTAACACTGTTTCAAGGGCTTGTTTTCAGTCAGTCAGTCTGTGTAATGATAATAACTTTAGCTATTAAGGAATGGGAATATAATGGTGTGTACTAATTAAGCCATAGGTTCATCTACACTAAAATTTTCCTTTTAAATAGTACAAATATGCCTCTATTTTAAGACTTTTCAAAGGTTACATTAAATTTGCTTATTGTGAATTTTATTCTTGGCATGGATACATTAGATATCTTATTTTTCTTGGATGAAAAAAGTGTTTCTGTGTCTCCTGGAGGCCATTTTCCCTATAATATTGTAGGAAAGGTATGTACATCTGTAGCTGTTGTGATTTGTTTTTTCAGTTCAAGATGTATTTATATAGCTTTCCTCTGGAATACAGCTTTAGTGTTTCTTCTCATTTAGTGGTAAAACTATGAGAAGTAAGGCAGGTTTTTTGGTTTCCCTCAGTGTTAAAAAACAAGTGAGAAAATGTGGTGTCTGTATCCTCTTGGTAACATGAGCCTGGGGAAACCCTGTTGGTGGTATTTTAATGAAGGGGATTTTGTAAAATTAAGGCTCTTCCCTTGCTTTAAATACCAACACAATCAGAACAATTTTATGCAACAACATCACTTGCAGTTCAACTAAAGCAGAAAGACTGAGGCTGTGAGTGTTAAGGTCAAAAAAGTAAAGAAAAGAAAAAAATCTCCAGTGTTACAGGCTGGAAGGAAGCTGGACACAGATAGGTAAAGCTAATTTTTGGTAACGTGAAAAACCACTATATGTGAATGTGTGTGTGTGATTACATTTTCCTAACCAATTTCATGCCTTATCTTGATGGCAGAGAAGAAGGTTGGGAGCCATCGCTAACAGATGACAAGGGCCTCAGCATTCCTACCTCCAAGGAACAGAAAACCTCACCCAGAAAATTAGGTTAGCCTGATGCTTGGATACATGAAACTGAAGAACAGACCAAAGGAGCATAGCGTAAAAGACAGCACAAACACTGCTTTAGTTCTTTGGAGGCTGTCAGAAAGCCCCCAAAAGCTAAGAATAAAGACAAAAAATACATAGTTCCCAAGCAGGTCCTGCAGGGACTGCAAATGCAAAGCAAGGACCATGAGTCCACAGCATATAGAAAAGGCTGTTGGTATGGTATGTGATAAGATTTTTTAAATATTCTGTATAAAAAAGAAGCAGATATTAATGTTGTGATTAAAATTCCAAAAACTGGTAGACAGTGCTGACAGCAAATTTTATCAGAGATTGCAGTGAATATTTATCACCGGAGAACTCGTGACGTAGAACTGGCAATTCTGTGAGCACTTGCAACGAGCATATAATGATGAATTTGAACATCTGTTTTATCAACTCTGAATTTCTTATCCATTAATCCATGTAAGATATCTCAAAAGCTAGGAGTTATGAAGGGGGCAAAGGCTATTTTTCACCCTTTTTGACATTTTAAAAGCAAAAACTTATGCTAGGAGGACTGATAGCTGGACACTTGCAAATAAAAGTTGACTTTGTGAAATTATCACAGCATCATAGAATGGTTTGGGTTGGAAGAGACCTTTAAACATCATCTAGTCCAACCCCCCTGCCATGGGCAGGGACACCTTCCACCAGATCAGGTTGGTCAAATCCCCATCCAACCTGAATAATGTCAGGCTACTCCAAAGAGTACATCACTTATAAAAGAAGCATTATTGCCACCAGGTGCAAAAATGTTGTGACACTATACAGAAGAAAAAAAATTGAAGAACTGTTAGTGACAGCAATAGAGAGCTCAGTGAATTCTGGCTTGGAGAAAAGAGTAAGTAATTGCCAAGCAGTATGCTGGCTTCTATAAGCACGATGACAAGGTATATAGTATAGTTTTATTTTCAAAATGTCTGGATTTTTCAAAAGGCAAGGACTTTATAAGCCCCTGGCTCATGGATGTCCTAAATGAAATGCACCTGTCCCTTCCTGTGAAGCCAGAGATGCTCTTTTAGCGACAGGTCTAGTGGCATATCTCTGTAAGGCAAGCCTAAGTTAAATGATCCAGCCTACTCATATGATTTTACAGGTCCAAACATTTATGTAAAAAAGGACCTATATGTAAAATAGGACATGAGACGTTCACACTGCACTACTCCAAATACTCCACAGCAACTTTGGCTTGCTGTCAAAGTATTGTGCCATTGCAAATGTTAAAAAAACCCTAATACAATACCTACTGCAAGGACTGATTCTGTTCTTGCCCATCTGGATGATAACCAATCCTGCTCTCTGTGCATCAGGCATACTCAAGGTCTCGGCATCAGCTGCCTTACCCGTGCAAACAATTAAACAAGAACAGGACAAGCATGCAGAGAAGGGTAGAATTGAATGAGATTCTAAGATGATAAAGAGTGGTCAAAAGCTACAAAGCTGGGCATTTTCTGATATAACTAGACAAGTGATGTACTAAGGACATCCCAAAAATCAGAGGATGGCTGAGGTTTGGAAGGGGCCTCTGGAGACTGGGTAGTCCAATCTGCCAGCTCAGAGCAGGGCCTCCCATGCACAGCTGGTGTCCAGTCAGATGGGAATTCATCTAGAGGATAAAAGGGACGCCAGGCTTTCCAGTCAGATATTTATAGGAAATAAAATCATACTTTAATGATGTCTGGAAACAGAGATGTTCATATATGCAAAGATAAAACTGAAGTGAATCCTTACAGAAATAAAATGGTGAAACCGCTTCTGAAATACTTTTGATTAAAGGTTAAACACTCAATAGCAACCTTTGAGAGACTCACAGAAACTCTTTATTTACTTTTTATCTGCTTTATGATGTTTCTCTCTGCAAGTTTGACTGAATTGACAGCTTTTGTTTGTGAGAAAACACTGCACTGTTGTTGGAAATGTAAGCTGCTTCAGGGGAGCTCTCACCTCTGCCCACAGGATCTACAGCTACCTGGCCCAACAAGGGAGATTCCTACTGGAGCTCAGTATTTGTGAGCCTCCAGGAGAAGCGAGCTCTTCTTTGACCAATTACTTGAAGACAATCACTGAGTTGAAATCATAAGTCTGAAAAATGTAAAAGTAAAAACTTTGGGGGAAAATGCCTGGCTGAACTTTAAAGAGATCACATGGACTTTGGAGTGCAACATAAAAATTCACTTTCTTAGAGTCTGAAAGACCTAACCTAGGGCTGTGTCCTGGCCTCTGTGCTAAGAAATGGTCACTTAAGAAAGGTCCATCATTTCAAACATCAGAGTTAAATGAAGGAAAGACATTTTAAAAAGCACAAAGAGAAATTTATCACAAGAATCATGATTTCAGATTTTGGAAGATGGCTTTTCCCAGTCTTTCAGAAGCTGTTAAGCCTGGAAGGAGAGAGGTTCTGCTTATTGGCAGCCTGCGTACAATGCCCCCCTTCGTAAATACCTTTTGCACAGATATGTCATGGTTTACTTGATATTTTTAATGTTGATCAGCTAACTAACTACAGTTAATGAAAATTATTTTACAGATTCTGCTTATGAAAATGGTGAAGCTGAGAAAGTTTTTACTATGTATGTTTATCCAAGGAACAGAAGCATCACCTATTAAGTTCATAATGTATTCTGGCAGGGGAAGAAGAAATGCACACATAACTCTAAATACAAAGTACTTGTTTCATTTTAAAACCCTTGAAAAAAAAGTTATCATGAAAAGGCAAAGCAAAGTCCTGGCTCTTCTAGAAGTTCTGAAAATGTTATCTGTAGAAGTAATAGGTTTAAATGCTTCTAACCTCATCATTAACAGTGCTTATTCCCCAGCTGAATGGCACGTTCTACTTTGGAAAAAAGCACAGAATTAAATGATAGTATTTCTTAGGAGTGTAAGCAACCAGTGCTGTGGCTAACTGTGTGAAAACAAATCTGAAAGTTTTGAGGCAATTTATCAAGTCCTTTCTGCACTAAAAGGACTCTGTGCAATCTTTTGTCTCTATAATAGCTTCCTGGAAGCCATGTCCAAACCAGTTTGCCATACATGAAAAGGAAATAGTGCTTTGATACAGTATATAATGCACATGCTGAAAAACAGGTGCAAAAGCCTGTGTCACAAAGGAATCTCTTTCAAAATAAAAAGCCTGTCAGTGAAGGAGTTGAAGAAGGAGTTTATCAGACTTCCATTAGAAGCTCGTTTTCTTCTGAAAATAAGGCTTGTGAACTACATAGAAAAAACTTTTTTTTTTTTCTTCACCCAGCCAGGAGATGAAGAAATTAATGGTTTCAAAGTCACAGCAACTTTTTTTACAGGTAGAGAAGTGACTTTCTCCAAAGGACAGTTTTAAATGAACAAGAAAAGACCAAGCTTTTATGTTGTTATGTTTTAAAAAACTTCTCAAGATCTATCATGCAGAATGATATAGACAGAGAAAACTTAACCCAGTTTCAACAGAATAGGGAGGCCATAACTACCAAACTCCCACAAATGCAAAATAAGAAAAAAAAACCCCAAAACCACACCAGGCAGTTGTTAGTATAGTGTGATTTGAATATGTACTAACGTTAAAATGCTGAACATCCAAGTTAGCTGGTCCAGTACAAATATATTTTGCGAAATAACAGAAGGGAGCTGTAGACCAAAAATTGGTTAGTAAATATTCCAATGCACTCAGCTTCATCAAGGCTATTAGAGCTCCTGGGGTGCTGATACTTTAATGAAAACTATGGCTGAAGTAGTGAAGCCATACTTTGCTGTGTGCTGAGTGTTGTTGCCTTCCAGGATCTCTGGGAACACCTGAAAATCTGTATCACACACACTGGATTTAACCAAAACCCACCACTGTCCCTTCCCCTCTGGCCTCCTAGAAAGTGAAAATTGGCTAAAATACTTTTTCCTCAGTAAAGATGTGATTTTAAAGTTTGACTTTGAATAAAATTTTGCTTTAAAAAATGTTACAACGAATGTTTTCTTAGAAGCAGTTGAAGCAAAACTAACAAAAAAATAAAACCAGCCACCAGCTGTCTTGCAGTCCCAAGAGTGATATTTTACTTAGAAACATGACAATGACATTCTTTACCAGATGCATGTCTGGGCTTGCTAAAACATGTTTTTAGCTAAGCTTTACATGTTTATGGCTTTAAGATTTATCTTTTACAAAATGCACCTCTAAGAGTCCTCTTTAACAGAAGCACTGGAATAACAAGCTTTAAGTGTATTCAAATGATAAATCTTTCCAGTTGAGGTAAGAAAAAAAGCATCCAGTGCTGTCCACCAGTAAGAGGTGTTTCAAGTATCCAGTGAAAATATAATATCCACTCTTACCTAAACATTTAATGACTATTCTGGAACAGTATATGTGGTTCAGGGAAAGAGGAACGAAGATTTCCTGATGATGAGCAGCAAACTAAACCCCATCCATCTCTGTGAATGTGCATTGATGGAAAAGTCCAAGGACATTAAGATACCTTGCCACACCAAAGAAACTTTCTTTTGTGTAAGATCTGTTAATCGGCCACATAACAACAATGATAAGGTGTCATCAGAGAGAAGATCTAAATACATTCAGATAACCATTGGCTAGCAATGGCAGCTGTTTCATATGCATGTTATAGCTGATTCATGTTCTCTTCCTTGTATCTTCTGACCTTATATTGTGGTTTTGAATATCAGGGATCTTCTCAACATCCACTTAGAAGACTCACAACTGACAGCACAATGTTTAAAGCTGAAGACGTTTTAGCAGACTTTCTACTGAAGAAATAATTTTCAAAAACCTTGACACCTAGCTCAGAGAACTACCTCAGGAATTGTACTGCCAGTAACTGATCTAGCTGTTTGAACATCTGTGTATCATTACGTATAACCCACGCAGTATTTATCAGTGAGGAAGGCCTAGCAATGTCTTCACCTCCTTCCCAAATCCTGGTGTGGGTGCAACCTGTAGTTTAACATATTTGGTCAGATCTTCACTAACTGAGCAGATGATCTTATTGAAAGTCATATTAATTTCCACTTCCATGTCATTTAGTAAACCTGTCTTGAAAAATACCTGGTTGATGCTCAGGTAACTCAGAAACTATTTTTTCACTCTGGAAATGAGCTTTACTTATTTCTCAAATCCTGTTTCCTATTGTCCACTTCTGCTGTTTTGTGTCACCAGATATATTTATAAAATAAACCAACATAAAATTGTTAGGTGAAATACTTACACTGAAGTTAAACATCGGTCTTTGCATAAGCAGTAGAGGCCACAGAAAATTTCAGAAAAGGAATGGCAATATTCTGTTTAAAACCATATAATTTATGCAATTTCCAGGAATAAAAATATCAAGCAGGATTCCTGATCAGCCTCTGTAATGCTAGGAGGGAAATTATCTACTTGTACTTAATGCTGGTCTGCCAGACAACAAACTGGAGCACAACCAGTTTGGAACTGGCACACCCTTTAGTCACAGGGCAGAACCACATGGGTGCTAAAGGCTTTTATCCAGGAAGTTCCTGCTTTTGCCCAGGCATCTTCTTAGACTTTCCTTAATGGCAGATATGACAGCTTAAAGAATTCAGAAAAAACAGGGTGTCAGCATCCTCTCAGCTCAGATCCTTCATGTTGGTCAAAAAGGATTTGGCAAAGTGATGCACTACATCCTTGGCTATTTTGGAGATGCTGGTTTTCGCATGGTTGCCACTCTCAAAAGAGCTATAACATTGAAAGAAGGCATTTATATTCCCACCAAACACACTGGTTCCAGGCAGCACAGGCAGAGGATGTGCCCAGCCTCTACTTTGCAATATGTCTCCATTTTTAGGATCTGGAGTCTTTGGGTTTTAAAATCCTTGTGCACTACAGCAACTTTGATAAAGCAAATAAAGAGGTGTTTGTTCTGCCCTTTTCTGAATGATGATCATGTTAGGGTTGTGTTTACAGATGCAATGCAATTTGTCATAAGAGTCTGCATGCAGTCTGGTAATGTATTTATTATTTATTCTTTAGATGGGGAGGGAATGCAGTAGGATATTAAAAAAAATCCTCTATAAGTAGTTGTTACTTGATTATGTACAGAAACAACCAGTTAAAATCTGTATTAATTTTTACTGTAGACATTGGATAATCCCAATGAATAAACTCAATGGATAATATGAATCTATTAGCTAATAATCCACTGTATAAGAAGCATCACAGGGTTGAAGTCTAACCTTATGATCTCTGGGTTTTCTTTCATTATAATATAATGCAGAGCTGAAAGGCTTCCCCACAATCGTTGTATCTATTGGATCATCCAAAATAATTAATTAAGAAGCACTTTTAAATGGCCTTTTCTTCTCAACTAGAACATTTTAATCCCTGTCTTTTTTGGGGCTAAGTAATTCTTCAGTCAGAAACAAGAACTGTTTTATAATCACTATACCTGTATTCAGGCCTCAATCTCTTGCTTAAGAAATCATTCATGATGAACAGTTCATCAGTAAACATCTGTTCACAACCCTTTCAAAGACACCTTTGGTTACAGGAAGAAACCTCAAATGATCAGCCTTTGAAAATGGGTTACAGACAGGGAAAACTGTCCTCATAGACCCTTTCCATGCTCTCAGAAAATTTGTAGGGAAATGTCAGTACATATATGACAGGCATTTGGCAAATTTTGTGTTAAAAATCTTCAAATTCAAAAAAAATACTTCTTAGCAAATGCTACTGTGGATCAGAAAATGTTTCCACATCCTACATATTAAGCTTCATTTTGTTTCTGTGATTGATGAAGCAAAAGCTTTTAACAAATCATTTCACAAGTTATTAAAAATATCCCCTCTCTGTTTAAAATTTTTGGTATATGTGTCATCTTCTTAAAAGGCTTTGACGAACTTGGGTTCTTCAGCAACTCTTTTGTCTTTCAGATCTAAGGACTGAGTTACTTAGAGAAAACGTATAAAATTCACTCAAAATTTCAAACTATGTTCGGTGACTTGCCACCATAGCTGCCTATCACTGAACCTCCTAGTCTGAAACATTTTTCTTTTTAAGAGCGTTTGTGCTGATGGAAGCCTCCTGGCTTGGAAACCAAGTTGTCATCTGCCTACTGTTTTAGAAACTTCTTTCCAAACTATGGTAATATGGTGTTTGAGATGATTCTCATATAATTTATTTCATATTCTGAGTGTCCTTTTAAACAGTCCTGTCAGGCATGACCAGCAATGGAGGGTGAACAATATATTGACTTCTGCAGGACTGCCAGTATGTAGTTTCTGAAGGGCTTTAGAACATCATCCAGCTATTGAGAATGAAGAGAAGAAACAATAATAAAACACAGCTTCTGCTTTTCATGTAGCTGATCAATTGATCTGCTGGCTGCATGCTGCCTTTCACTTTCAGTCCCTTTTGCTGTTTGTTATCTGCCTGTGCAAACTTTTTCCTTGGTTCAAACCATTACATGGATTCACTGAAACATTTCTCCAACAAGAGTTCAGACCAAGAGTGGTCTTCTCTCTTGCTGTCTGGGTAGCTGTCACTGATCAATGGAGGTAAAGTGATGAATTGTTTTTAGGAGCTGCTTTCTAGACATTCACATTTCCACATTACGTTCCACCCTCCCAGGAGGATAATTTGGCCTTTGGTTTGAAAACTGCTGCTTTTGAGTACAGCCCCAACCTGAGCAGCCCGTTGCTGCCTTATCTTCCAAGTGACCACACAAGGAAGGGAAAGTTTGCCAACCGCAAAATGTTTATGTTCTTTTCCACAACTTACAAAAATGCATTTCTTCATCTCTTGTAAACCAGACCTAATCCTTATTCCTACCTAAAAGACTGTATAAAGACAGAACAACACACTTGGGAATCCTACCTTGTTTCTTATCACTGCTTATAATGTCTCACACCCCAAGAGTTCTTATATTCTAGCTAAAGAATATAATGTGATAGGTACATGCTTCCCAAATTTAATTTAATAGAAATGTCAATATCACAGGAAAGATAAGTGAATTAAATAGGAAGACAGAGCATGGGTCAATATGACTATATGCATGTGCAAACCCTTCCCTAAAAACTTATTGGCAGTAAGTAAGAGAAGCAGCTAGTTAAATCTTTTAACAAGATGCTTTGGCATTAGGAAATATTTGCTATTAATCTGAACACCGAGAGGAATTTGAATTATTAGTAGTTCCTCCAACATTTGCAGCCCCTTCCTTATTGAAGCACTTCCATATAAATTGTCCTTGCCATCTCCTTCCCATCCTTACAAGAAACACCCTGCCATTTCAGTAGGATGAAAGTCAGAGAGAGTTAATCAAAATGGATCTCATCAGTTGACGCTGAAAATATGTTTCTTAAAATCATGTTAAATACCTGACTTTAGTGGTTCAATGCTTTTATTTCCAGTAGGCAGGAAAATCCAGTTGACCAAGCAGTAATTACACAGTAATTTTAGCCAGATTGCTGTACCCTTTGTACATGGTGGCATATCAGAATTTCACTGGGCAATCAGACCTTGGCCTTGATACAAACCATATTCTACAAATTAGGCATAACTCTATTAAGATAAATGAAATTATATTGGTTTTGCAGCAATAAGAGTGAGGTAAAATTTGATCCACAGCCCTGGGATTCATTGGGAGCTACCTAGTTATAATAAAAATATCTTAGTAGATAGAAGCATAAATGCTAAAAATAGAATGGTTACTTTTGCCAGCATTTTATCTTGTCTAGAAACTGGGGTTTTGCCTGCTCCTATTGATGTGAAATTCCTGGTTTGCTACTCACATCTTAGGAAGTGAAGTTTTGCCATTAATTTTTGTGATGAGAGCAGATATATCGCAGAAACAAACTATGGAAACAAAGGAATAGTGTAGACCGAGAACCATATATACTGATGTTGTGTCCTACTCTTGTCTTTCCCTAGGTTTGTATAACCTTGCCCAAGATCATTCAGCTACTTAAAACCTGACAGCTGATTCTGAGGAATGAAGGGAAAAAGCTACATGAATCCAATGATGATTTGAGGACTCTGTGTAAAGCAAGATAAGTAAGTTCAAAGATAAGTTTGTAATTGTATAAAATTGTCTGTCTCAATATGTAGCAACTGAGCTTTGGGCTGACACATACCAACCTCCTCTCTGAAGTAAATAAAGAAACTGAATAAACTAAAGAAGAACTTGACTTCAATAACCAAATTCTGAGTAGCTGATGAAGATGTCAAGAAGGGTCTAAAGCCAGAAAATAATCAGTTTAATTCCTTCCCTTGTCAGGGAAGGAACACTGTGTGATGGTAGGTGCTGCAAAGGAACAAACAGAACTGTTTTAAAGAGAAAAAGCCAAAGGCTGTCAGCACAAGAAAGGTCTTCAAGTCCCCAGAGAACAGGACTTTCTACAGAGCAGAAGGAGACATGTTTCTCTAGAGGAGAAGCCATGTGAGGAAAGAAGCCTAAAGTAAAGGATGGGGGATACTGGAAAGATAGTGGTCCAGTCCATCTTAGCAAACAGATATTTCAGTTCAGTTTGAGTATTTCTTCTGCTCTTCAGAGAAAGCTGTGTTTGATTTTGAATATTTGAATAGTTTATGTGGGATGTGCTTCACTGTGGGGTCCTAGAGAGGTAAACCACATGTCAGAGCTCCCTGGGGCCAGAGCTCTAGGAAGGGTGATGCTTATGCTGACAGCGTGTCTTGTGGGATCAGTATCAGTCCTGGAAGCCATGACAGCCAAACAGTGAGATCCATGAAATGGAAAAAATCAATCCTCTCCTAGAAACTTTCTAGAGAGACCAAAAAAGGTTTCAAATTCAGGAAGCTAAAGCACAATGTTGTTAAGTGTTGGAAGCGTGAGAAAAGCAAAACAGTGAGAAATCTGTAAAACACACATTTCCTTGACACAGGGTGCCCAGAGCAAGCACAGGACGGGATGGAAGTCCAGTGATTTGTGTTTGTCGTGGTGCCAAGGAGGAATGCGAAGTGAGGTGTAGGCTGTGCGGTCCCATTCTTTCGCTTATCTCAAGGATTTTTGCAGTAGCCAGCTGGCCTTGTTTCTCATCCTCCCTCTTTTTCCCACAAAAACCAGCTGTACCCCTCGCACCAAGGAATGTACTGTATCGTTACTCAAAAGATAATGGCTTGACTACAGTCCCACCCACTCACACATACATACTAAGATAAATACTACCCTGAGTTTGTGTCTAACTCAGAGGGATGATAATCCGACACCAAATTGGACAGACAGATCGACGGGTTTGTGCTCCTCGCCCCCCCCCCCCAAGAAGGGACACCTTTTGGTAAGATTTGAGCCCTCGGCTACACCGAGTGATTACCCAGGAACTAAGTGTGTGTGATTGCAATCGTTTTTCTTTTGTGTAGTGCTATATAGCCAACCTGCAGTTTGTGCATTTATTGCAGGCAATCTCAAAGAATCTGTAGATGTTGCATAAAAATAAACCATACTATTCATGAACATGACTGCTTGTCTTGAACGCAACCAGACCTACAGCATATGGGCTGTTTTGGGTCAGACCTATTGTCACGGCCATAATTGGCACTCCTATTAAGAGATAAATCCAGTCGTCCCTAGCCCCTCTAATCTCTGAGGACCGGCTAGAATGCAAGGGGATTCATCTCTCACCAAATCAATTCATCACCTTAAATGCAACAAATGTCCAGGAAGTTGTGTGCAGGCACAGAAATTTGGTGAGAATGAAAAGGATGTCATGTAAAAAGGGACTACACAAATTGATGATATTTCTTCATTTAAAAAAAAAAAAAAAGGAAAAGAAGAAACAAAACACATAACCTTTTCATTAACATTCTCTGGAAATAAACACAGCTGAGAATTTACTTGCTGAAGTAAAAACTCCTGTGCTGTGAAGAACACCTAGCAGTTAGATGTATGTCGAAGAACTATTGGCAGAAGATAAGAGGATATATTGATTGTAAAGTAAATCTTTAAATACTTACCAAATATCAAAGCAAAAATCGTACATCAGCATATAAAGCATGCTTCATGAAAAATTTAGGTGACAAAGTCTAAGAAAGAGATGTACAAAACCCCAGGTATTGAAAAGTCTGCAGGTAATTATGTTCCCTCCCCCCAAACTTCTCTAGATGCTTAGCTTTGCCCATGTGTGCCTGTAGATGCTGTTACCTCCACTGGCCTGAGCACTTCTGGGATGCACAGGCAAGGCAGTCCTCTGATGAGATCCCCACAGCACTTGAATCACTGGCAGTACTCTAACCATGGCTAACGCACAGCAGCAGGACTGCATTTAGCACAAAGCACAACAGCTACTGCCACTTCCACTTGAAAACCCAGCTGGCAGTCTGCCGGTTATGGGAAGTTTGAGATTTAGATTCGGTCCTCTTGACATCGCTCCCTTGTGCAGAGCACTGAGGTGGAAGCAGCGTACCTTGTATAAAGCATGGTATGGGATCCCCTCCACTCTGGGAGGAACCAAGCTAGTGTTAGGAGACATGGCATCCCAGTCCAGCTGCTTTCCAACACTCCCTGCCCCAGCACAGCTACTTAGCCCCTCGCAGCCAAAACAGTGAGCACTGTAATCGCACAGCTGCGGCTCCTTCTTCCTCTGGCTGCATGTAGTCCCAGAGCACACAGAGACGGGGAGCCCCTACTCATGATGCTCAAAAGGATTTATGGAGTGGCTGCTGCAGGCAAACTGGCACATTCCTCCTGTGTGCTGCCAGCACCTGGTAATCAAATTCTGCATTTGCTGGTGAGTGGGGGCTGGCAGCAGAGGGTCCTCTAGATGAATTTGGCCCCTTGTGTTACCCACATTTAAACTGACCATTACAGCACTATGTGAAATGTGTCAGGCTCCTGACATTGCCTGAACATGTCTTGAATATAAAGTGCCATCAGATGTACCTGCACACCAACTAGCTAGCTTTCATGAAGAGCAGCATGCCAGGTGTATCCACTGACTTCAGAGCAAGCCAAGAATAGGGAAACGAATAAATCACAATCGTTTTAACAAATTATGAGGCTGCACACCTGATTAGAGGACTGGAAACAATATTTTAAAAAAATTATCAAATATCTACTTGAAAATGTCTCTGTTCAGACTCTAACTCAGGGTTTCACTTTAGGTGTCAGAACTATGAATGCAGCCCCATAAACATTCTGCTCTAAGAATTACTTCACATCTAAACTTTCTTTTTTTCCTGTATTCCTTCTTTACTAGATATCAATGAGTCCATTTGAACATTCAAAGTGAATCCAGCTTAGTTCTTTATTTTTTATCATTATGTCAGCAAAAATGTAGAAGAGATTCTGTACATTGATATAGACAGGAGCTCTTCTGAATGTGCCAGTTCCCCAGGAATCGGTACTGGGACCGGTTTTATTTAGCATCTTTGCCAATGATCAGAAGAGAGCGCACTGTGAGATCGTTAGGTTTGTGGATGACACTAAGTTTGTTTGGGTAATCAAATGTCACTAATAGCAAGGAAGACTTTCAAAGTACCAAGTGAGTTTGCAGAAAGGTAGCAGATGAACTTCAGTGTAAAAATGTAGGGAAACAGCGAGGAAAAAATAACCTAAACCATGCTTATACAATGCTGAACTCAGACCTGACCATTTCACCATAGGAAGAAGATCTTGGAGTCACCATTGACATTTCTCTGAAGTTATTGGCTCAATGTGCAGCAGCACTCGGAGGGGGGAAAAAAAAGCAAGCCAGAGAAAAGCACTAAAAATAGAAATGAGGGAATCATTTGGCTCCTATGTAAAAATCTTGGTGTAAACGTCTTGAACTGCATTCAGTTCTGGTATCTACATCTCAGGAAGGAGATATTTCTCCTTCAACACAGAGTAATCATGACTACATGTATTTCAGTTTTTGTTCACAAATCAATTACAAAAATACACAGTGCTATGCAGATGACCTCCTACGTCTCTTGCCACAGCTGAAGCCTTGGAGCTTGTGAGGAAGAGGATGTGCAGTTCTTGCACTCTTGTCTTTCCACAGAACATTCACAATTTCAGTTGAAGACTTTGCTATTTTTACCTTGGAACAATTGAGTCTGAGGACATCTCTGATGATTCAGGCAAAGACACCATTTGCTTTGCAGCCCATTCAGCATGAGGAACAGTAACTGCTTTTTTCAGGGACCTTGCTCACTGCAGGTTTACTGAAAGCATCAATGCCTATGGTATTCTCTTACTTTGGTACATGACAAAATGCAAATTAAAAGAAACAAACTGTCACCTTTTATATATTCCCATAAAAAGCAAATGATAAAAATCTGAGTTCATCTTTTTAAGAAGACTGTACAGTTATGCTTCTTATACTAGAGATGAATACTGCTTTACTTATTCTACTCAGAATAGTAAATTCTGAGTCTTTATTATGGCATCCTCCAATTAATTCTATTTTAAACAGGCTGAAGTGACTGTTTTTAAACTCAGTAGTGTGAGGGCAGTAATTCAGCACAGTCACAACTTAATGATGTGAGCAGGTGTGAGGAAATGACAGATTTATTCCAGTGCTGCACGATTAGGCACATGCTAAAGCATGCTGCTCAAGGATCAGGTCCTCCACAATGTAATGATACTGACTGGTAGAGTATAGATGTCTTTAAAATGAAACAAATTAAAAATTTCTGAATTCCCCATTTTACACAACCCTTTGTTGCAGCAATGCTCTCTTTGGAATGAGGCAAAGCATACAGCACTGCCTGTACTGATCCCGAGAGCTGGATCAGGCATACAGTTTTGCAGGTTGAACTAATTAAACATGGGTTGGCTGCTTTGAGTAGGAAAGTATCTGTGAGTATTTGAGATTTTCTACCCACTGCACTGGCTAAGGAAAATCTAGGTTCCCACTACTGTTTCCATAAGCTTCTCCTCCAGGATTTACACACCTACTATGTATTTTCCAAGTGTCTCTAAAACACATACTTTACCTAACAAATAGAAATTCACTTTCAGTTTGAAAAGCTATAATATACTTCTATTTCACAATGTTTATTAGAGATCTACCACATACACTTCTTTTCTAATTTGTATTTGGACATGAGAACAGCCATAGCTGTAAGAATAGGAATAATAAACTTTCTCCTATTAAGATAAAATCAGTGTAATGCACACCAAATAAGAAAATGAAAGCATTATTAGCATTGATGAGGGGAAGGCTCGAGGACTTTGATGCTTCAATGCCCAATGCACCGCTATTCGGAGTGACAACACACAAACTTCAGCAGTTCTTTCTCTGAGACCTTGCTACGTCTAGCCTTGCTAAATGCTGTTGCAGTTTTGCTATTTGAGTAAATGGAATTTGTGTAATCTGATGAGTTAAAAGCTACAGATCCATAGTTTCACGTAACCCACAGGTGGTGGCATACACTGGGGAAGCAGGAAAGAAAGAGGATGCAGAAGGAGCTTGGCGTGAGGATAAATGACCTGATGTAGAGAGCTCAGATCTGAGTCCAAACATCCCAACATTAAGGTTGAAAAAGACAGGGACTTGGATCTCCAGGAACACTGACTTGACAGATGCTGGCTCCATATCAGCATTGGGCATCTTTTACCAAATCCTTTATACTTTCAGGTGATGGCAAATTTGAGTGCCAGACTCCAGGGCAAGCGGGTCCCACCTACCAAGTTCTGTCTCAGACCTGTTGCTGCAGTTATGCCAGAATTGCCAGTATAAATACAGAAGTCAACAACTGTGCTGACAAAAAAATGTAGCTTTCTCAATTTACACTGAAATTTGATAAGCATTTATCTCAGTGTCAATGGCAGCAGAAGCAGCTCTTGCCCACTTAACCCTGGAGCTGACTTTCTTGGCATGCCAGTGCAATTGTCTCTGGCCGCACATTGATCCAGAGGAGAGGTTAAAAATAACCCTTTTGTCAGAGTATTTTTAACCAGGTGAGTTCCTTGATCCAGCTAATTGCACAGCCCCACAAGAAGCAGGTAGGTGGGAGAAAGGAGGTAGTTCTGGGTGCTGGCTGTGGAAGGGATTCAGAGCTACAGGGTGCAGCCCTGACTGAAGAAAGATGCGCAACGTTAGGGATGTGTTGTTTCCACCAGACCAGCTCCTAGTGATTAGTAAGTGATTCATCAAATGCTTTTGGTTTTGGATATGCTGTCTTCTCATTCCTGGAAACTGTTGTTTTCTGAAAGTATGTTTCCTTCAGTCCTTGCTCACCAAGGGAGGCTGAGAGAGCTGAGTTCTTCCAGTGCTGCTGCTGGCACTGGCAGAGCTCCCCTCCAGAGGACTGGAGAGATATCACCGGGGGCCTTTTCAAATGGGTGTTGCTATGGGCAACTGTATATAGGAGAATGTAGGCAGAGGTAGAGAAAGCCAGGGGGATGAAGCAGAAACAACAGCCCAGCAGGAACAGCTCTCAGAGTGGTATAAATGCTGATAAAATGGCAACTCAAGCAGTCTGCCAGCAATTGCAAAGAAGCACAGCCAATGCACCAATGGGCTAAAAGTTATCACTCCTGGCAGCAGATGTGAATTTTCACGCTTCCTAAAATGAGGGTGCAGAGGTGCCTGTTCCTCTGAGGATGGGGAGCAGATGGAGCAGTGCAGAGACTCAGCAAAGCAGTCAGCTCGGCACCTTTCTCTGCTGTCTTTGCTCCTCTCATGAAAGATGAGGAGGAGCTGACATCTGCGGAGGGAGAGTTGTCCATCGTGATCAACTTACTACCTTCGTCACATCTAGCTGAGCACAGGTTGTTTTTTTTAAATTTTGGAACCATCAGGGAAATTCATGCTTAGTTACTCTAAAGGCACTTGAAGAGTGTCTGACAAGCCAGCTTCATCTGAGCAGTTTAGCTGTCCGGGAAAAGAGCAGGTATCCTTCTGTGCAACCCTCCATTGAAGAAAAACTATAGTTCTTTCCATAACACAGAAAGTAGCAGAAACAGCTACTATACCTCTGAGTTTAAAAGCTGACTTTTACCTCCAGTTGCTTTGCGATTACGTTTAGGAGTCTAAGATGACAACCCCATGCATGACACCATGCCTCAGCTTTGGTAACCTCCCCATGACTGTATAGCACGGAGCCAGAAAGCGCTGTGAAAGCCAGATACCAGGTACATCAATGCTACTGCTGGAAACCCATGATGGAACTGTTTTTCCTCTGCATCCTCCAGTTCTTCTTCCCCTGCTGCCCTGGTCTCACCCTGGTACAGGGAAACCAAGAGTGCAATACTGCCGCTTTCATCTCAATGGCCACCTAACCAATCAAGTAATTGATTTTTATTAATTTAATATTCCCTCCTGTTGCTGTTGCCTTTCTCTTCCCAGAGCCAAGATAAAATATTACTTTGCTTGCCTGTTTTACTTTTCCTTAGGCACTTCGCTGATAGAGGTCCAGTCAGCTCGGAAGGTGGGGGCTGAACCAGGACATTACACAGCTAGACTTCTTCAGGACACACTTGTCCAAATTAGACTCCATCCATCTCTGTTTTATATGACGGCAGTTTGACTAAATCAACCTTTTTTTTCAAATATTGCAAATTACTCACTTGTTAATGCAAATCCAAATGAGACTAAAGTCTCCTGGGATCTCATTCAGCCAAACGTTATTCATGAGCAGCTTTGAGTTTCATGCATTATGACATTTGTTTCTAAGGCAAGAAATCAATTGCAAAGATATACAAGAACTCATCCTGAAGTTTGCTAGCAGCTTTTAATTCTTATCATTTATTTTAGACTTCTATTTCCCAGAGGATAGAAGCAAGCTCTATGAAGAAGTCATAGTGAAATAGTCATTGCCAGTTTATATTTCATTGCCATTTTTTTCATTGAAGGATGATTTTATCCAAGCCCAACTTTAATAAATGAAACTAAATCCTATCAGGAACTGTCACATCTTCAGGTCTCCAATTATTTTCTAGCATCATTAAACAGGTACAGTAAGAAGTCTGCTAGCACCTCATGGAAAAACCTGAGACATCTTCTAATTAGGTGTGATTCTACCTGAACACAATATCCAAGTTTCCTGCCTGTTTTTTCTCTTTGCACATTTGATATGGGCATAGTCTGTTAGACATGAACAACATCACTTTCTTAAGATTTTAAGCTTCTCTTCCCTGCTATTCATGTGCATGTAAACTAACTGGAACACTGTGAGAGAGAACTATAGCTTTACATAGGAAATACAGAACAGGACAAAATCTCACTTTAAAGCAGATGTGCAATACATGCACATCCACAGATGAAGCATTGTGTTTTAGCACACTGGATAAGATGCAGTTGTTGACACCAATAATTAAGAAGTAATTTCTAACATTTCCCACTGCAGAACAAGTGAACAATTCCATTAATACAAGTTGGGTCTTGACAATTTAAAGTAAGAATATGCAGAAAACTGCCATATTTGCTCTTCATGAAAAGTTAAGCGTATCTCCATGGATGATGGACACTTTTGAGACTTATTCTCACACTCTAAAACTTCTTTTTTTCTGACAAAGTTTTTCCTGCCTTCCAGGATGAATCCCACTGAATGTCAATGAGCAATATTGAACTGCTATGAAAAGATGCTTCCTTTTAGCTTGACAGATAGAAATTAGAGCCTTGCAATGAAATGTGCACAGATGGTGTGGGGCTTATGCCTTGAAAAAAGGGAAGTGGTGACAGGAAACAGGAACTTCAACTCTTTTAAAAACAGTTGTTGATGGCACATGCAGATAAGTAGTGAGTGTGCAATGTGTGCAGTGAGGCTGAGTCCCAAACACACAGACTTCCCCCTTGAATTTCTCACCAAAAGGTGAATGACTGAAAATATTGTCACCGCTTTCAAAAACTTACACATTAGCTTAGTTTATCCTGTGGTAGGGAATTACCAGCTTGAAGCTGTGACAAACTGAAGTACATGGGTATATCTTTGAAAGACAGATGAATAAACCAATGGATGGCTAGTCAATCCCACTCATGACTTTTTAGCACACTTTCAGTTACAATGGATGGGTCTGAAATTTTCTTTCAGTGATACAGAAATCTTATGCTCTGTGCTGGTTTTTTCTTTTAATGGTTTAAGTTGATTCTGCTAAAATCACGATTGGTTCTCCCAGAGATAAACTTTGGCTCTACAATTCAAATCAAAACCAACTCAAAAGTCAAGTATTTCTTTTTCTTCTTCAATGTTAATAGCACAGTCGTACACTACTGAAAGTGAGAAAAACAACAACAACAACAAAGAATTTCAGTAATGGCCATCTGTAGCCTTTCTGAGGGGTTTTTCAGTTATTCTGCAGTTAGTGAAAATAGGTATGAGTTCTGCTTTGATATCTGGACAGATTCTCAGGCAGCAATATACAATGCCATAATATTTTGGCTGCAAACACTACAGAAAAATTATGATTTAAAAATATTTCCATTAAATAATCACCATGACTGCCACAATAATGTGTTCAACAGCATATGGAATGGTAATTAATGGCTAGAAGAAAACATTAAATTAGCTTTCTTTCTATGATTTAGACCATCCCTGGAGACAAATACCTTCCACAGAGCATCTTCTCATGTATTCTGATGCCTAGAATGCTGAGAAAGATGGGAGGAGTCTCTGTTTTTCCCATGTATCACATGAAGTTCAGAAAACATGGCAAATAAAAAAAGGAAAACCTGTTCATGTCTGAAAGGGAACACAGTATGTAAGATAGAAGATTATATTTAAAGCAATAAAATTATTTAGATTAAGAAAAATAATACATAGTTGTTTACTTTGTTATATCAATATTCTTGCTGGCAATTCTTCCTGATATGGGAAGGTAATAAAAGGTAATAAAATCTTCAGCAGGCAAAAAAAATCCTTCTTCCTAAATTCTGAATGAAAGAATCCCTAAGGGTAAAAGCTTACCTCCCTTACCTCTTATAGCTAAACCCCTTACCTCCAACAGCTAAAACAGAACATTGAAAGCCTGAGCTGGTCAAACCATACAAACCAATCTGCTAGATTGGCTGTCTCTAAAATCAGTTTTCTGTTCCCTGTGTGGTCACAAAAGCATCACACACCCTCGTTTTTCATAAATTAGAATGAACTCAAGACTTTGTATAGAAAAGAAGTCCCATGATACTCTACTATTCCCCTAACTCTTTCCTAAAACTTTATCTTCTCTCCCAATTCTTTGTATGTAGTTTGAAGCAGAAGACAAAGCATAGACTTGACCAAGGGACAGAAACCTGGAGAAGAGTTTACTAATATAACTCAAGTGTTCTATTAAAAAAAATAAAGTGAAAAAATCCAAGCAATGAAGCAGGATATTAAGAGAGTCTGTCATAACAAATGACAATCAGTGCCCCAACATTACTTACTCCAGGTGAGGCAATAGGCACAGAATTTACAAAATGTTTCTCTGTAATTGTAAACCTGTATGGGGTAAGCTAAAGAAACCATTTCATTGGGTTAAACGTACAAAAAAACCCTGCACTTGGAATAGAATCTCGGCTTGGCTGAAATCAATGGCAAAGCATCACCTTGAAAATCGAAGAAGCTAATAAAAATTATGTTTAACAAGGCTTTAACAATGGTATTTATTTGTACTTTTCCTAACTCATCAACTCAAATATTACATTCCATTATGTATGTGATTAAACTGAATCTCACTGCAGTTGTATTAGATAATTAAGGATTTTTGCCATATTTGGCAGATGTTTAAACTAAGGCACAGGAGAGGCAAAGCCTGTCTATCAGGTAGTGGCAAAACCTCAAATAGATGCTAGAATTTTTTGACTCCCATTTCTTTAAACAACTTACAGCACTAATTCCTGGACTAAGTAGCTGCCCCATGAATATAAAATTAATGCTTATCAGGAAAATATATTAAAGTACTAAATGCACAAAAAGACTCTGCAACTCCTATCATCTAACAGATTGATCACACTGGCATAAGGCATCTCATGGCAGCGCATGGCTGACCTCTGACTTCCCATGGACCAGTTATTCCACATTTGACTCCATGTATACTTCCATTGCTAAAGCTTCAGTGCACTGTTGCTGTGGTGGAAAGGATGAACTGCAAAAGGCCATGAACAGCAACAGCTCACATCTTTCTGGTCTATACACTGTGATGTTCCCGCATTTCCAGTCTCCCTGGCAAGGCAGCATGTTAACCCTGCAGCACCGTTAAGATTTCTGCCCATTCAGGTTTGGAGGACAGTTTCAGTGGCTGCCCTCACCCCTGTGTGCTGTTCCCCATGTTAGCATCACCTCATTACATCTGAGGATTTAAAAAAGACCCAGGCATCAATGTCCAAATATTCTGACTGTTACACAGTACAAGCCAATATGCTTAGCATGGGAGCCCTGCACAGGGTCAGCAGGTCCAGGTCACAGCTGGAAAAGATTGTAAATGGCATTATATAAAGGAGAGAGCATGTTTTTAAAATTGCATTTGCTTCACCACTCTTGTGCTACTCTTTGGTTTCCCCAGGAATATAGATACGACATTATGGTGTCTGCATGCCCAACATAGTGTATCCCACCTCTGAAAATAACCAGATAACTAGTCTTCAGAAAGGGAAGGGCTGTTGCCAATTGGCTATAAGAGAAATTGTTCACGGAAAGTTTCCTTTTGACTATGCCAGTTAGAGAGCAGTTTAGACCCCAAAGCATAACTATTTACACAGCTTATAAAAAAAAAAAAAAGAAAAATTGTCTCTAGTTGTGTATATTCTCATTAGCCATGCACAGATATTCACATAGGAAAATTCTGCACTAGCCAAAGAGTTTAGTCTAGTGCTATGTTACTCCTTTCTTATGCCTTTGTAACTCCCTTTACAAAAAATCTGTTTACACTGGGGAAACACAATGATGAGTCAGACACCAAGATAGCAAATTCAGTGACATATAAATGTGCTGTAAACAACAGATGTAAAACTTTGCACAAATGACTCAGTACCTAGGAAACAAAATAAATATTATCTGATAGGGATGACAAAAATTGGGGGAAAAAACTATCAAAACCCCCAAATAATTTTAATAGCCTAGTTGAGTATTAAGCTACATAATATTTCAGCTATATTGCTTCTATGTTACACAGAAATTATCTGAAAAGATTTAGTATTCTGAAAGCTACTTGTTGGGCATAGCTTTTCCATTAAAATAAAGTTACATGGTATTTCAGAATTTAAAGTGGGATCCTTCTTAAATCAAGACTTCTAACCCACTGAAGTTATTAAATTGGCTAAAATATATCATGTAGTAGGATCTGCATAACTTCTAATAAAATATTCTTCACTCACAACATTTCAAAAATCTTTTTCTGTGCAAGAACCACATCTTACTAGAAGAGATGCTTCATAGATGACTCTTCTACTTGTGACTGAGTATGTCAGTTCCCTCAGCATTTGCAATCATAGTCCATCTCCATGCCCAGCTTGGCACAACTGCAAACTTGGAAGGAAATAACAAAAAAAAGATTCACTACACTTTTAATTGCCTTGAACACAACTTAACAGATCAATGTAGGTAGAACACTTAACAGCAAGCATCATCTAGACCACTGCTGATTCAAAACCACAAGTTTTGGCAGTTAATAAAATTTCTAATTATTTTTCCCTGGTGTTCATCCTAAACTTTTTCTTGCTTAATTACTATTGCCCATTACTATTAATCATACTATTTTTCATGCTAAGTAAATCCACTCCTCCCATATGTTTATATTTTCAAATATTTGTAGATTGTCACCAGTTTATACTGTGCTATCAAATATTTACAGGCTGTTACTTAACTGCCTCTTACCATGTGATTAATATTTACCTTTTTTAATAGTCTCTCATCTAGCCACACCTCGACCCACTGGAAATTTGTGTGGCTCTCCCCTAGACTTCCTTTATTCTGTAAAAATTTTGCTCAAAATAGAAAAAAAATATTAATCAAAAAGGTCCAAAAAGCTATATGTGTTTACCCAGATGAAGTTGTCAGTAAGCACTTTGGGGCTCCCAAAGCCTCCTCCACTCGGGCCAGCTGTGTGGAGGTACTGCTTCAGGTTCTTCACCTGCCCCAGGTTGGTGCCCACCCTCTGGCACTGTTTGCCTCTACTCTGCCTGGCCGTGGACAAGGATGGTGGCAGATGACCTGTTTGCTCCACTGTCAAACCCTGTGCAGCCCACCAATACCCAAATGAGTTTCTAGGAGATTCAAGAGGCATTGGCTTGAGGGTTTTCTAGCGAGGCTCAGTGCTAGAGAGGGAGTATGAGAGCTGGTGCTACCCTGCTACCGAAATAACGTTGGCTAAGGGGTGCTCTAAGCTGAGCTCCTGACTGCAGACATCTGCAGAGCAAAGAGAAGGATATCCTTCCTCTCGTTCTTCATCACCTCCACAAAACTCAGTGAATTGACTAAGCAATAACTAAGTTTTCTGGTTTCTAGAGGTAGAATGGAAATACATAACCTGACTTTCAAAAACCAATTGTATTTTCCTTGCCACTAAAGCATTTATCATGAGGACATGCTATTACTGCTTTTAGTGTTCGTGACTCAGAAAGGGAAGGGAACTGCTGGGTTGTTTTTTAAAGAAAACACTTGCTGGAATACTTTCTTCAAAAAGGGAGGGTTTATTTTTAAAAGTCTGTAAAAGTCACTTAGATTCCTCACAGTTCTTTCAAAGTTACTGAAATGTGTGATGTATTCATACCTATAACAATCACATGAATGTATTTATTAGGAAACTCATGATGTCTGCAGCCTAATACCATCATGTACTCTAAAACTCAATTTCCACTGACATTCATGTTCTGAACAATGATCTATTAGCAGAGTTAACTCATGGCAGGCCTAATGAGCACTTAGGAGAAAAGTCTGTATGTAGGTCCCTGTTAAAGCTTGTGGCGACTCTGCAAAATCCAAATTTTATCACAGAAGCCTCAGTGACGAAATGCAGTTAGCAGTAAATTTATCCCTCAAGGTGTCCGGTGTTTTAGATTAAACATTATTTTTTCAATTTTTCTCTGATGAAGACAGGGTCTGAATTAAAACTTTATTTCCAAGCATTGATTTTAAACCATCTTTCACACGTATGCACTACAACCACTGTCAAGGACTACTTTAATATACTGTAGTCTTTCTGATTTCATTATGTATCCTGGCCATGGGCAAAGTTAAAAGGCATACCAAGTGCTAAAATGGCAATAATACAAAGTGCACAGAGGCTAAGTTAATTTTACCACTAGTGATTTTGCTGTTACTATGGCAAGTGTGAAAACATTCCTCTGTTATTTAAGGCAGGATTTTGCAGTGCTGTAAGTCCTCATGCTGTTATCCTCCCAATTCTGTAAGAACAAACCATCCCAGAGATACTTAAACCCCTTTTTCATGTACAAACGACTTCTACATCCACCTCTGTCTTTTTCTTTGTGAAAGAACATTGCTAGACCATGTCCTTGCACATCAGTTGCAGCTCTGAGGCTTTCATGACAGCTTCAACCCAGCATCTGGATCTGACCCTGTCTAAAACTGCATGCATGCACTGGCTCTCCTGACTTCATCCTCGGCCAGGGAGACCACAACAGGGCCTTGAATTTTGCTGAGGGACTCGTTCAGTAAAGAATCTCCCCAAAGAAATAGAAAACATCATCAGACTGGGGAAAAAAATAGGAAAATAGATATGGAAGAAGAAGCATAAAGTAAAGTAAGAAAAGAATGGTTAATGAACTAAATTAGTCTAATACGAACCTGTCTAAACTAGTCAAATGCATGCCTCTGGAAAGAATGACAAGAGAGCACACAGCCTTCCACAATAAAAAAGAGATGCTGATTTGCCACACCAAACAATTTTATCTTTAAAAAGACATAGAGCCAAGTAACAATTAAAATAGCTAACAAATGCTAGAACATAAAGAACAGACACAAGATTCATCTAAAACATGGTACAGGCTAAGGTACTATATATATAATTAAACTTAAGCACTTCTGTAAATTGCTGGAGTTGGGAGTCAGAGTGTGCAGCACTGCAAAGCCCTAGTCCACATCACTGGTGTGATCACATCACGGTTATTATCTTCAGCTGTGGGCTTCTCTTAGTGTAGGAGAAAGAGGATTCAGGGTAATAACAATAATGATGAAAAGCACTGGAAAACTGCTGAGTGAAGAGAGACTGAAAAGGCTCTGGCTGTAACATATGAAGGGAAGATATACTATGATAAAAATAAAAAAAGATACTTCATGCTGTAAAGAAAGTGAAGCATTCTTGCTTATGTTTTCTAGCCCAAGTACAAGGAGGTATTTGTTTAAATACAAATACTGGTGAAGAAGAGAAAATATTTTCACATTATATAAATCACTGGAGATGAGGGTTGCACTTTACCACACATTTGCACAAAGCAACCCAGAAGCAGGTATGGGAACTTTATACACTACTGCAATTTAAATATGAATAAACACAAAAGGACATCTCATCTATTACTCCACCCAGACCAAAGCTAAGTAAGGTTGTTTAATTGCTTAGTAAGATCCAAAAGGCACTGAAATACATTTCTGCTAGTATGTAGCCTGAATCTTTCTCAGTCCCCCTAGCACATCTCACCCTGCTCCCCGTACAGAGAGCAGACTGCTCTGTCTGCCTTTGCAGGTTCCTTTCATGTAGTGAAAGATTCTTATCCTATTTTCCTTCCTCTTTCTTTCTTCAGCACAATCTTAAATCTTCAGTTTTTGCTATCAGGTGATGTTTTAAGGCTCTGATCGTTCTCAGCCATCTCCTCTGTACTCTCTCCGACTTCCACTTCTTTCTTGGGGTGCAGTGTCCAGAACTGAGGAGTACTCCAGTAATTGCAAACAGGGTCCAAACAGATGGCAGTGCTTGCTTTGCACGCCCCACTAGCAATATTCTTGCTTATACACCAAAGGAGACCTTCCTTCTTTTTCCAGGTAGGTATCTTCTTATGTTCAGTTCATGATGCTCTATAACGCCCAGGGGTTGTTACTGAAGAATTTCTACGTGACCTGTTGTCCAGCTTCTGTACTTGCATACTTGGTCATTCTTCAGTGCAGGATTTTGTATTTCCTTGTGTTAGACTTCACCCCTTTCTTGCAGATCTTTCCTCCAATTTGAGTTCTCATCCTGCCACTCAAAAGGCTTGCACCCCTCCCACCATTACGACAGCTGTGAGTTCAATAAGTAAATTATCTCCTTTTTCATAATTTAGTTTATTTTATTGTATGACAAGGTAACTAGCCCTGTAGATAAGAAATAAGCAACTGATACCAGATATCAGAGCATCATAGAATCATAGAATGGTTTGGGTTGGAAGGGATCTTAAAGATCATGTAGTTCCAACCCCCCTGCCATGGGCAGCAACACCTTCCACTAGACCAGGTTGCTCAAAGCCCCATCCAACCTGGCCTGGAACACTGCCAGGGAGGCGGCAGCCACAACTTCTCTGGGCAACCTGTTCCAGTGTCTCACTACCCATATAGTGAAGAATTTCTTCCTTATATCTAATCTAAATCTACTCTCTTCCAGTTTAAAGCCAGTACCCCTTGTCCTATCAATAAATAATTGCACTGGGACCAGATTACCTTGCTGTAGGAGCACCACCTGATATATATGTACACACACTGACAGTGATGAGTTCTGTCTGAACAGTGTTTTACAACCAGTTTATACTCACTTTACAGTAATTTAATCTACATCATGTTTATGCAAGATGTGCATGATCAGCCAAGTGAGACAGTATCAAAATTTATCCTAAAAGGCTGACCTCTCTGTTTTCCCACTGAAAAGGTCCGTTACCTTGTCATGGAAAGAAATGAATTCATGCAGGCTGTCCCTCATATACTGGTTTTCATGGTTTTGCCTCTCATTTCCTTCCTACTCAAGTTTTCTCAGTTTATTGGAAAGAAAATTATTTCCTTTCTTTTCCATCTACTGTTAGAAGATCAGCATACATATATATATATATATTTAGCCTGAAATGTATTTCTGCTGTTCCATATTCCATATTTAAAAAGAGAGGAAGAAAGAAAATGTCCAGTTCATAGAGGAAAGATTCTGGATGTAACTGTAGTCCCTGTAGATGCCAGGATCCAAACTTCAGGCTGCCCTTTTCCCTGACTTCATAATTACAGTGGACTAGAAACTGGCAACACACATCGGTAAACATACTTTTTCTTGAAATGGCCTAAAATTGGAATTATCTAAAATTAAAAATACTGAAGTATGACCAGGCAGGAATTTCCAAGAGAAAAAAAAGTTCAGAGAAGCAAAAGAAAACAAATGAAAAAACAAAAAATGGTTAACTAGATGAATTTTCACCTAGCATGCCCACCTCTCCTGTCTGATTCTCAGACCTGTTCTTTCTTCTTCCTACCTGAGCAATTTTTTTTTTCTATAGACGAAACTTATTTTTCAACAGGATATTTTTTAATTATTTCAATGGAACATTTCCCCACCAAAAAATCTAATAGCAGGAATAAACAGCTGTAACCAAGCCATTTGAATCAATGAACATGCTGCAATTTATTCCAGATATCTTTTCAATCAATAAAAAAACGTTCCTGAAAATTTGGGTTTCTTTTATTTAAGTGGCTATTTTTTTAATATATTTTGGTTGTTAACTGAAAAATTAACCTTTTAATTAATTTGTTTCTTTTTATTCTAAAGGGATTATAAAAATTTGAGTTTTTTCAAATTAAATAATCCATATCTGGCAAAATTATCAAATGTATAAGAGTATACAGTCTTATGCATAAGATATACTGTGAGAGATTATATAGTATAGCATGGCATAGTATATAACATCTGAACTAGGTGCATAATGATTTATTTTATAAAATTATCATAATTTAATTAAGAACATTTTATTTTCATAAATACAAGTCAGTCAATTGAAGTACACTTGTATTTGTCATAGTTTAATTTGCATAATTGTTTTTGGTATCTTCCTTTTTAGTGAAGTTACCATCTGATCTGTACCTGCTTGCTGCATTTCAGTGCTCGGATAGCAATAACTCCAGCTCTCTCTCTCACTACAGCAGTCACTGGTCCACTTCAGATCTGTCTCTGAAGATTTTACTAATATTTTGGCATTTTCTTTCTTTATAACTCCCACTGTGTATTTACCTAAGATGCTTATTGTATGTCTCTTAACTAGCTAATTATTTCTTCAGCAAACTATGCACAGCTGTTCCCTGACAATTTAAGTCAAACTCCATCCTTCCTCTTCCAGGAAAGCAATCACAAAATATTCTCCCTGTAGTTTCCTGGTGTTCTTCTAAACTTCTACCTGCTCATTTTCAGTGGATAACTTCACGCTATTCTATTGTCTTTCTATTGTCATTAGCTTCTGAGTAAGTGGTTATTTCATACAAAGCAAACAGCAAAGCCTGCACAAGAGGTGATAAATATTGGTAAGTTGCAAACTTCTAAATGCTCCATTTTGTTTGCCTACCTGTCCTTTAAGAGTATACCATGAAACAAAATGCTTCATCACTGCATGGGAAGATGTGTGACAATAACCTCATGAAGGTAAGCATTTTTCTTCTGATTGCTTTCATAGAGTCATAGAATCATTCAGGTTGGAAAAGGCCCTTGGGATCATCGAGTCCAACCATCAGCCCTATTCTACAAAGTTCTCCCCTACACCATATCCCCCAACATCTCATCTAAACGACCCTTAAACACATCCAGGGATTGTGACTCCACCACCTCCCTGGGCAGCCTATTCCACTGTCTGACCACTCTTTCTGGGAAAAATTTTTTCCTAATGTCCAGTCTGAACCTCCCCTGTTGGAGTTTAAAGCCATTCCCTCTTGTTCTGTCACTAATCACCTGTGAGAAGAGACCAGCACCAACCTCTCTACAATGTCCTTTCAGGTAGTTGTAGAGAGTGATGAGGTCTCCCCTCAGCCTTCTCTTCCTCAAACTGAACAGTCCCAGCTCCTTCAATCGCTCCTCACAGGATTTGTTCTCCAGGCCCTTCACGAGCCTCGTTGCCCTCCTCTGCACTCGCTCCAGCACCTCAATATCCCTCTTGTATTGAGGTGCCCAAAACTGGACACAATACTCAAGGTGTGGCCTCACCAGTGCAGGGTACAGGGGCACTATCACCTCCCTACTTCTGCTGGTCACACTATTTCCAATACAAGCCAGGATGCCGTTGGCTTTCTTGGCCACCTGGGCACACTGCCGGCTCATATTCAGTTGCTTGTCAATTAGAACCCCCAGATCCTTTTCTTCCAGACAGCTCTCCAGCCACACCTCCCCAAGCCTGTAGCGATGCATGGGGTTGTTGTGGCCCAAGTGCAGGACCTGGCACTTGGCCTTGTTGAAGCTCATCCCGTTGATGTTGGCCGACCGATGCAATCTATCCAAGTCACCCTGGCAGAATATCACAAGTGATTTCTTTTTTGTTAGAGAGCTTCTTCGGGAAGCAGGGAAAGATAACACCAGGAGATATTATTCCTCCTGCAGTAAAGGCCTAGAGGCTCAAATCAACAGCATTTATTCATGCTGCAAAAGAACATGAAGAATGTGTATATAACACCAATGTGTTCACCCCCACAAATACCTCATATACACTATATATACATATATACACACATATATATGTATACATATCTTATATATCTCTTACAATATATATAGACATATATTGTACCTTAGAGTCATGTAAGCATTTTTCCTTTGTATTTCCATTATGTACTTGGCTGATTGATAAAATACATTCTCTGACCGTTTGGAGTAACATCTCAGGTGTGCTCAGGTCTTACCCCAGTGCGGAGCCAGACCTGGACCTGCAAGCAGGAATCACTGCCCAGTGTGCAGTTTAGCCACAGCCATCCTGTCTCCTCTGGGAGACCAACAGATCTCCTGCAGTTTAGATGCCACTACAGTACTGTGGTGATGGTGGGCCATATCAAGACGATAAAGACAACTACTGTCTTCATTTTTAGCAGAGATGCAGGGGAAAAAAAACCAAAAAAACCAAAACCAACGACTGAGAATGGTTCCTGGTTTTCACTTCTAGCAAAACACCCTGTTGTGTTTGCTTAAATTTTTATGGCATCTTCTTTTACATACTCATCTTTGCCTCCCACTGACAGTGGACTTTGTCCTTTCATCTCCTTAGTTTATTTAACCCTTTGGGATTCCATGTTAGCCAAATTTTACACTGAAAATTTTGTTTTGGCAGTATTAACAGGATATAATTACTGAATATTTTGTCTCTGTCATAATTGTAATTGAAGGATTGTTTTGCTAATAAACTCAGATTTATTCAGCTGCATGTCAGCCCACAAAATATGAGCTAAACTTAGCCCTTTTCTTTTCAACAAATTGCACGGAACAAACTCAATTTTCTTTCCTTTTCCTGCTCACATAAGTAGGGACAGACTGTATAGTGCAGCATGCAAGATCTCTATGGTATGGCCAGCTGACATTATATGATAGCAAAGACAGCAATTTCTGAGCTGGAACCATATAACAGGCTCTTCCTTTTATGCAATACAGTTAACAACTTCCTATTGGAACAACACCAAATACATATACTCTTATTAACAAGGGCATAATCTGGCAAACTTTAAGTGAAGTAGCAATGCAAAGTACAGTGTAATGTGGTATCTGTGACAGAGAGCACAAGCTTCTCTTGCAGGATTTAACTGTGCTGTTCAGCTGACATATAGAAAGTAAAAGATGTCAGAAAATCTTGGTTTTGAGTGGCACTAGCACAACTTTCCTATGTGATGCAGGTATACACAGGCCTCAGTTCCTTGTGAAGAAATCTTTAGGCAAACATGTTCTTCCAGTGAAGTCACTCTGCCTCTATTTCTGTTTCTGTTTCTATTTTGAATTATTCCTGCAAGGAAAGATGAGCAGTGCTTATTTAAGGCCAAAAGGCAACAAATGCTTCTCCTATTGCTGAGACATTAAGACAGTGTTTCTTTTATTCATGCATGGTTGCTGTGGAGGTAGGATGTAAAGATCCCACAGCATTTAAAAAGCGTGGGGAAGTCCTGCAGTCCTAATCATATTTCCATCTTCCCATCTTTCCATCTGCCGAGGCACAGATCCCTTTCACTCAGAGAAGGGAAAGCCCTAAATATCACTATAGTACGAGATCATATTTGGAAAGATCTGCAGGAAAACATTCCTTCAGAGCTAACTAAACACCAACTTTCAATACCTTGCAGATCACCACTGACTTTATATAAATGGGAACTCTGAGCTATCTGAAACTCAGATCATAGCATAGTCCACTTCAATTTTAATGTTCAAGACCATCTGTAATAAATCGACAGCAACACTTTGGCTGCCACATCTGTCCAAGCGTGAAAACTAATTTCAGAGTCTAGTCTCTTGCACTGAGATAACCAAGTCCATATAGTCCAAAAGGACAATTTTATTCTAATTTTCTACTTAAAATACCTTGTCAAGGGAGGCACCTTTGCAAAGTGACACAGTTTGCAGTATCATAAGAATCCCAGTCAAGTCATACCTTTGAGCACTACCTGGCAAGCGCAGCTTGCTGATTTTTTGGTACATTTCCCACTCCAAAGCACCGAGCCAATATTACGATATTCCAGGATTAAATACAAATCACTACAACTGAAACAACTTGATGTATCATCATGGAAACATGAAATTATCCATTCCTTAAAGACATTTCTTTCCTTCAGGCCACACATTTAATTTTAAGAACAAAGCACCACTTCTCAAGGAATATATCCAGTAATATAGAGTTTGGAACAAAGAGAAAATACATAATGCAAACTTGTGTAGGTGAGAATATGTGATATCATTTCCTTTTCCTTTCTTCCTTCCCTATTATGATTTGACTACCAAGAAATAAAAGTGTTGCTGAGTTTCCAAATTCAGGACTTTCTGGATTTAGATGATTACCATTAGGGTCTAATCTAAGACAGTAGACCTGTGGCTCAAAGCACATTCTGTTTTCAACAATAATCAGTGGCACTGCCTCTATCAGCGAGGAACTAAAATCACCATTAACAGCGAGTTTCATATCCTAATGTGCTAAGCAAGAACATTAGCATTGTAAAATGTGCAATCACCAGTTTTATCTAATGGCAGAGATACTAATTTCATTGCTGTATGGCTCCTGAAGTGAGGCCAGAAATCTTAGGATGATTTGCATTTCAGTATGGAAACCAGAAGAACCTGAGAGCTGCAAACTCAGCTTCATAAACTCATATTGCCATGGGTACAGGGCTGCATTAGCAGTGATATTTTCCTAGCAACTAACTAACACTATAAGGACAGCAGGCTTTCTTGCCTATGCCTGCAATACTGTTCTTTCTAGCTGGCACTATATTTTGATTCTAAACAACGGTTCCATATTTTTAAAGTTATAAATACCTGGGTGAATCAGTGAATGGTTTGCATTCTTTACATTTCAAGGCTGATTATTTGTCCTGGATTTTCTCTACTGGGTACTGAGAGCTCTGATAATTTATGAGCCCCAGTATTGTACTGGGAGATGGAAGAGTGAAAATCCCCACAGAATTTTCCTCAACTGAACTCAAAGGCTACTTTTTCCAGTAACTTTTCTTACGGCTGCTGAGGAAGATCCATCATGCTCTTAATTTTCATCAAATGTGATCATGAGCAATGCGTAAGAGTCAAAGATGATTCACTGGATTTTATGGGGGGAAAAACATGGCTGTTCCATTTTTACCCAGAAAGTTTTTCCATAGTCCCATATCAATGAGAAGAAATGGAATTTTTCTGCAGAAAAAATGGTGGAGGTAACAATAATGATGTCAGAGGATAGTGTATGAAAGATGAAAGTAAAGTTTTGTCTTACTTATTTTCATAGAAGATTTCAGTTTTGTCTTACTCATTTTCATTTGCTGCTCAGAGGTTGCTCAAGTTTTAATCCAAGTGTGTGTGAACATGCACAGTCTATATCCTTCCCGCTCATCCTTTACATTCTAGTTTATTTATAGAACATTTACAAAGCAAAACCATTTTTAGACAAAGATTATGTTACTTCATAAAGATCTAGCACTCAGGGGTTCCCTGTCTAATTCTGCTATGAGAAGCCCATTATACCTCTGTTGAACCTATGTATGTACACATAAAACATGTAAATACAAAGACATTCATACCATGCCTAGCCAGGAACTAACAAAAAAGCAGTTACACCCAGAGATATGTTGTGAAGCTCTGAGCTTTCAGAAATCTAAAGAAAAGCTTGACATAGGATAGTCCAGTAGTGGTAGCAACTTAAAAAATAAGCATAGATATAGTTTTAGTTTAGCAATAAAATGGAGCTCATGTGCCCAGCTGCCCATCTCCCTGATTATCTGTCAGTCATATTCTGCTTGAGTAATGTTTGGAGCTGTTGATCAGTCTCTGTCAAATCTGAAACAGGGCTAGAAGTCTCCTACAGATTTTCTGACAGTAAGAGTTTGAGTAACAGACAGAGATGCTAATTCATGTTATTCTAAAAAAAGAGCAGTCTGAAAAAATGCCTATATATTTTGTTTGACAGCAATCAGCATATACACATTGCCCAGCATTTAGCAACATAGCTTTTGATAAGATATAGCATGTGCTGATTTTTGTGAAAATAAGGGGATCAGAAGACACTTAATGGTGACTGTAGAGTGGGTTGTCTAAGGGAATAAAAGGAACAAATTAAAGGAAACTGAGTTTGAGTAAAATTAAAAAAAAAATCAGATAGAATTGATACAATCTTAATTAAGTTTTAATACTCACAAACATCTAGGCCAGGTGGGATGTTACACATTCACAGCTCAGATGAAACCTAAGTTAGAACCTCAGCTTTGTTTCCTGAGTTTATTACCAGATGTGTGAGTGCACCAGGCAAGCTAGAACCGTCTCCAAAACCATCCCTAAACTCAGTTCCTCTACATGGACTTCACAGTCATCACTGGTCTCCATATGACTTTGATCACATACACACATTTCAGTGTTCAGTATAAGAGTATTACTCCTGCATTTTAATTGCCTACCAAACACAGAAGTCAGCTAAATGACATATATAGGGCTTCTACATTAAAACATGCTTTCTGAAAACAGGAAAAATCCATATCAAATGCTGATAAATTTGAGGAAAACTCTGTGCGTTTGGTTAATTTCTATTTATTACTTCACTTTTTTGTGTAGGTGTGTAAATGAATGCAGGTCTTCTGTCACGTGGCGTGTGTCAAATAGACATTCACATAGAGGTGTCCCAATAGCCTGGGCAAACCTTCTGTGTCACTTCTGCAAGGAACCATTCTGTAAGATTAGAAATCTCCATTTCTAAGTGCTGGTGCACTGAAAAAAGTAATACCTACCCAAATCTAAGCTAATATCACAGCCCTGCACTTGTAGATTAGCACAGTTTGTAGGCACGATGGCCCTGGCAGTCAGGTGCCTGGCGGCATGTCAAGGCAGTCCTTGGCAGTGCGGCATCTTGTGCTGAGACCTTGTGATTTAAGGGCAGAAAGCCACGCAGTTTAGGCTTCGCACTTCATGCATACAGTTGACTAATGACCATGAAACTGTTACTGCCATGGTTCATTATGTTATGTCAAAGGGGACAATGATTGTTTTTCCAACAAAATGCTCTTAATTTAGTGAAACTAAACTGGTATCAGTTATAATCCAGGAAGGTTCAAAGGAGATAATAATCTCTAAAATGCTGCAGGGTTGCTGTTTTTTATTGCTAATTTGTGCGTGTTTTGACAGTAATCACTGAATCCTTTGATGTTTCCAGAGGTTCCCATGGTGCTGCTATGTGAAGTTTTGGCAGATTCTGCAGCAGGAAGATTTACTCTACAGCAAGCATTAGGTTTATTCTTTTACTTCACACATCAGAGCTTCAAATCTTAATATTTTTCTCATAATATTATAAAAAGAGAATTTTAAATGTAAAATTAAATGGATACTCAAAACTTGAAATTAATTGATCTAAACAATAGCTATCTTTCTATCCTTATGAGATTGTTTGTGGTTTTACAGAAGACTTCACTTGCTCTTCTGTTTCACCTTGCTGTAAGAAATGCCAGTATGAAGAAGACTAGCTATACTTCACTATCCTGTGAAGAAATAAACGGAGCAAAAAAAGCAAAAGAGAAATTTCAACTACATTAATTATATGTTTTATGTGTAATTGCAGAAGGAAAATTTAAAACTCATTTCTGCAGAGACCTGTTTATAGTATGTATGACTTGACCAGAATAAGAAAGTAAGTAATTCTATTACTTCAAGGTAATTACTAAGGATGTGTAAGATTAAGCATCTGCCTGAATCTGGATTGTATTTCAGTCACTGTCTACAGCACCATCTATTTGAGGCACATTTTCAACACAGAAATTCAAGAGTGCTATTCAGACTCTCTCCCCTTTGCAGATACCTGACTTCTTACCAAATTCCTAGAGCCTCGTTGTTCCTCCACAAAGTACCTGAAGGACCTAAATATGAGCTGCCATGAATACTCTACAGCAACTCAGCCTGATCAAAGAGATGTCTAAACTCTCTTTGCATCACTTGACTTACACTTGTTGACTTTACTAGCCACTGGCAATTATGAATTTTGTTCAAAATCACTAGTGGTGGTGCCTAATTTTATTGTATATAGTGGGCAATGACTGAAGTAATCAATCGTTTGGGAAGCCAGAAGCTTCAACTCTTCTACTTGGACACAGGGAAGTTTTAAGCATTGCTCTCATTCCCCGCAGTAGTATCTAAACCACCAGCCTGAACACAGGGCTGGGACAGAGCCTTTTCTGTCTCTTCTTAGGGAACCTGGGCCACGACACCAACTATAACAGGAGGAGAAATGGAGCGTGGACATAGAGCTGCCAGGTAAGATAATGACCATGTCACCTCTACTTTTTTATTTTACCAGTATAGCAAAGTCCTGATGCTGACTGTCACCACTTATGAATGCTGTTAAGGGGTCATCTTTCATCCCTGCCCTAGGAAAATGAGATTCTTCAGAGGAATCTGCTCCTGGAAAAACCACTCCTGCCAGCCCCTTAGCTTATCACACCAGACAGCTGACTCAGGTAAAGGCCCCCGAGGGCTTCTCCAGAGCTCTGTCCTAGAAGAGCACTCTTCAGAAAAAAACAGTCCAACACAGCCTGAAAGCCTCAGTCATGCGTGTGTTGTCATCAGGAACAAGGTAATGGTCAGGAACAAATGAACAAGTAGACAATAAGGAAAGAAGAGGGGGGAAAAGAAAGATCAGGTGCAGTCTGTGGTTGTTGAAAGCGATTTTATATAAAGTGGAAAAAGCATCTGAATGAAACCATTCATAGCAGCATCTGTTGGACTTCTGCTGTCATCAGACCCCACAGCTTTACTGGGTCCTGAAACAAAAAAACAAAACCCAGAGAGGCTCTGAGAGGCATATACTTCTCTGAATGAACTAGTTGTAAAAACTACATTCTCCATTTTAGAAATAAACTTCTGAAATTAAAACCTCTACTGCCACTGCTTCTATTTGACCAAAACTGAATTCATGATTTTAGAAAACAAAACTAACCAGTTCATGGTGTTTCAGGGTCTGACCCATTTATAGCACTAATTGTGCAGTGTTTAATTATGCATCCACTCTGCTGAGTATCTTTTTCTTTTATGTTGCTTAGTTTTGTGGATCTTGCATAGATTTAGTTTTTGGATGTCCTCTGAAAGGGCAAGTGCTGAAGACAGTATATTGCTAGAAAATCAGTAGTCATATGATTCAAAAGTCTTTGCCCATTCTTTTGAAATAGCTGTTATTCTAAGTACTTAAAAATTGCATTTGATGTTATTGAGGCTTTTGCTTCTCTCTATCTATAGGTGTTTTGATCACCTCCTAAGTAACGAAGTAATGACAACCAGTTATATTTACATCTAACACAAAGTATATTGTTAAAGTTTGTTGTAACCACTTAACTTTCCTTTTCTGCATGCCAACACAACGTTGTAACTTGAACATTTTCTGCCTTTCTGCCTTCTGCCTTTCTGGGAACATTAACCAGTACAGTTATTCCATTTTAACTTTTTAATTAAGTGGCAATTAAATATGAAGAGCTGAAATGTCTGCGTAACTCATGTCTCTGAGAATGCATCTTCCTCCAAGCGAAGTCTACAAAAGACCTAAAATGCATTAGGATTCTGTTGTTTTGCTACGGACAAAGCCTCATTAAAGCCATGTAAAGGAGGCACAGACCTCTCTGCAGGGTTAAATCTGTGTTTTATCACTGATTTGAGTTATCTGTTCTCTGAATCAAGCCTCAGAAATTGTGGGGAAGGCCAACTTCACTTTCTTATGTTCACATCCATCAGCACTGCCAGTTTTTTTGCCAAGGAGAATTTGAATTTGGCTCTGTGGTTAAGGCAGAGGTTTCTGACATCCTCTATGGAACAAAAAAGTTTGTTTGTTTTCTCTGGATTCAAGTAAAATTCTGTTGGCCACCACAGAAGAACATCACTGGGCGGAACAAACTGCCCATAATAGTTGGGCAAGTCCCATAATAGTTACTTGATGTGAAGAAAAGCCCATGTTGCCAGATGCTTGATTCGTTTCTAATTTTAAAAATAGAATATATTTTTAAAAAGTAAAAACAATAAGGGAACAAAGAAAGAAAATTACTTATATTCTAATTGTTTTTGCATAGTGGAATTAACTAGGAATTTTCTAACAAAACATTTTTTCATGGGGAAATAACAAAACATCAAACCCAAGTAGTTCGCAGAAACATTTTGGTTTTAACATATTTTTCCCAAAACAGAAACAGGATTCTGACAACTGAGAAGCCATCTTCCTTAGCGGTCTGCTAAAGAGCCCTGGTTTCTTTGCATGGGGTTGAAAGCCCCAATCTATGGGTTGTCTGGTGACAAGTAACTTGTAACCCCAAAACAACCTGTTGCAGAGCCAGAGGTTCACGACAGCCCAGTTGTGCTGGCAGCTCTTGGACGCACAGGGTTCCTTGGGCTCCCTTCAGCATGGGGAGAAGCTACCCTTATTCCAGGAAAGGTCTCCAACTGTCCCAATGCCAGAAACTTTCCAGAAACCACTCTCCTTTTTTGATTCAGCAAGTGGAGTCCTTGGTACACTTGGCAGTGTGCAGAATCCCTAACATTACATATGTGGCTGCTCCATGTTGCTTTGAAAAATGAGGAAAAAAAAAAGTATTCCTGCAGACAATTTTTTGTGTATGACATGTAGAAACTTTAGGAGTCTCTGTGCAAATGGTATCTTGAGCCTGAACTAGCTCCACCAGGTCACCCTCTTCCCGTAACTCCTTTGAACACACTGCTACTGCAGACTGTCCTCTAGCACCCTAGTTAATGCTGTGTCCAGGGACAGTTCCAGAGTTCAAGGGTTTAGTGGGCCAGTTACCAATTACTAGCTAGCTCCTTTCTTAATAAAGTTGAGTGTCTCTTTTGTAAACAGTTCTGCTAAGAAACAGATTTTGATTTTATAACTTGGTCTGTAATTCTGAATTATGCAGCAGCGCTGCAGAAATTAAGTCACAGATATCCTGCAGCCTAATTTACCATTAAAGGGGAGATAAAATAATGACCAAATGTTCAGATTTACAAGAGCTCAGATAAAGAGGAATACTCATTATTCCAGGTCAGAAGATGAAATTCAGCTGGAGTCGGGAGGAGATTGCCCCCTTAATATCCACCTCTTTGTAGCTGATTATCTGCACTCCATGATTTTGGCATTACAGCAGAATATAGGGCCAGGACCCACTAGGCACTATATGGAAAATAGGACTTGCAGAGCAAAACAGAAGAATGAGGAAGAAAATATTTTTGCCAAAAACAAGTCCTTCTTCAGCTACAAGAGGCATAATCCCCTGGCAGTGGAGGAATACTGGGCTGGATACTGTGGGCCAGTAAGACAGATCCCACATCCCTAGTTACAGAAGAGTCTTACAGCAGTCACTATTAGATAAACGCTTCTACATACTGCTTTGCTGAGAGCATCTTCCTTCTCAGAAATCGCAGGCATCAATCAAAGCATGAGGGTTCAGTTTTTTCCAGTTACATTAATTTGGGCATGGCGCCAGTTTATAGACAGGTTAACAGTCAAAACAGCATGGGGGGAGAAAAGGAAACTGCATTTGCAACCAAGATGCTATTTAAGATGAAAGATAAATAAATGATGTGATTTTAATGTTTCAGCCCAATCAGATGAGCCTCCCCTGCTGTAGATACTTACTGTTTTCCTATAAATGCATAGCCCTTTACATTTATTCCTTTCTTACACAGCTATTTTAACTTACAGCTTAGTCACCCAGCCTTTCTAATACCACACCAAGGCAAAAGCTGGCTCTGACCCCTGCAACATCCTCACCGCAGACAGCTGTACCTGCACTAGGAGCAAGTGCTGGGAATTGTTTATGGAAGTCAGAGCAATGTTTCTTCCTACCCATATTTCTTGCTTTGATTTTTCTCCATGCTGATCAAGTGCTGATTCTCTGTCAACTCTAAGATATCCCAAACTACTACTTAAATGTGTTTCATGCTGGTTTTTTTTATTACTCATTATGTCAGGAGTTGACATGATTTTGTCAGGATTGCAAACACTTGCTAATGCTCCCCTTTTAATATGCTGGGGAGGCAATTCTAGGTATGAGACTGTTGTATCTCACAGCTCTAGCAGCAAATAAACACATCGGAAACTGAGCTGGTATTTTTGTATGCTTCTGAGTTGCTCATTTTCATGCTAGATTTGGGCTACTCCCTATTACTTCCTCCTTGTGCAACATGTTCTGTCATGGAAAAAATGATCTGTTTGCAATTGAAAGTGCTGCTGATATAATGCATTGCTCTAAGAAAAAAAAAAAAAAAAGCATAGATGAAGCAACACAACTTTAAGTCATTTATTCTAGCCAGCACTTGATTTACCCTAGTATGGAGTACACCCCAAATAGTCAGAGAGATTGCTCTACTGCAAGGGAATTTTCTCCTGAGCACCTGGGAGGGAGGGGTTTGGGGGTGTGAATGGCAGCAGGATCACCCAGGGACCCCACCGAATTCCATCTAGGATTGCACGTGACACTCTGAGAAAGGATGCCCCAAAAGTATACAGAATCAGTGACAGCCAACACACTTGTTGTGCCCTTTCCTCATCAACTTTGGTGACTGCTTAAATACCAGTCTGTCCTGGAGCAACATGACTCCTTATCCTGCAGGGGAATTTTCTGCCACCAAGGCAGGTCCTGTCAGCGACACTCATGGCACAGCTATAGCAGTGTTATCTAGGTCTCTACAGTAAGGATTGTGCAGAAACCTGCATAATTTTTTTAATCCTTAGGAAGGTTCCCAGCATGCTGAGACAACATGGGAGAAGGTTCTCAGTAGGACTGCCAGTCTGAAGTGAGACAGAGGAAGCAATAGACAGATCATTTTTACTCTAATTAGGTTCTTGGTTCACGTTAGTTCCTTGTTCAGGAAATTCTTACAATGGTTATAGGATGGGTCCCATCCCTATCCATACATATAGATGAAGTTTTAACTTCTGTGCTCTTGCTTAGTATGAGATTATGCAGATTTTAAGCTTTTGCCACAGGTAAAAGAAAACACCAACTGTAGCCACCCCAAGTGACTGTATTTTCTACAAATGTCCTAAGTGATTAAAATGCTTCCCACTGAAGTGGTGAGAAGAAAAACAGGCATTCCCTGTGTGAAATAAATGGACAGACACCATTAAAGAATGGATCCTCTCAATATGTTAAAGGTCTTTCCTCTTCAGGAACTACAGATATGCCAATTAGCAACAAAGCCTCAAGCTCAGAGTCCTTAATGAAGAAATGAAATGTTATAGGAACAAGCACCTGTGTGATGCCGTAATTGTCATGTTTAAGGGACAAAGTCTATCTTAGAACTCATTAAATCAAGCAGTCCAGGAACATGTGAGCCATAAGATTTTGGAGCATAGTTTCATTGTTGAAAGGCAAGTGTCTATATTCAACACGTTCTTTAGCCAGACCTAAGTCTTCAAAATATCTGGAATACCTGTGAATGAGGGACAAAGGCATTTAGCCTGGATAATATTCAGTGTCACTAAAAGACAGCTGGATCACGTCAGTTTGAGCAAGGGGTAATGAGTACCTGTGCTGCTGCTGAAGCTCCGCAAGTGACTGTAAGCCTGTGATCCTCATCCTAAATACTTGCCTGCCCACTGGCCCTTTACAGGGAGGTCCTTTTTCTCTGAAGTTGCCTTGACCACTGCTACTGGTCACTTCCTCCTCACTTCTGCCTGCTCACTGCCCAGGCACCTGCTTTAAAAGGAGTGGTGATACCCAGCTGACTGCAGCTCTGCTTTTGAGCATGGACAGAAGATTAAAAGTAGGATTTACATCTTCTTTTCTGATGGGGTACTTATGTTAACGAGCCTCAGAGGCAATGAGAAAGAACTTTAGGAAGAGCAAATACATAAACTAGTAGTAATGGATGATATTTAATGATTTTTATTCAATGGGAGCAAAATTTGATTTTTAAAGTGCAAGTCTGCTCTGAAACATAACTGTAAAATCACATAGTAAACAAAGCAGATCTGTGTGCATTTTGAGTCATGCCAATGTTTTCATTAGGGTGAGAAGGCTCTGCAGACAGGTTGCATAAAACATTGAATTTAGCCCCTTGAATGATGGTAAGATAAAAAATTAATCTTAAAATTTTCTGCCCTTCAGTGCAAAAGCCTCTTCAAGATATGGCATAGACTTGTAGACTAAAATGTTATTTCAAAAAACAGTATTTTGTCCTTGATTTGAGGAGCAAAACACTTTACAATCTGTATAGAAGTACACTGCAAAAGATGGCTTTTAAACTGATTGCAAACTCACCCACCTTGTTATTTACATGCTCAACTTTAAACGCATCAGCAAAACAGTTCCAAAGTTTCTGCAATAAAACCTCATCCAGTTAATTTTTTCTCAGTACCCTCCTGAATCAGCTTTTGAAGCAGGAGTTAATTCATTCTGGGGGAGCAACAGAGAAAAAACATCACTAACAGGAGCATTTCTCCTTATAAAAGGAGAATTTGCAAAGCTGCATAAATTACAAAATATTTAGTATCTAGTTATGACAAGCCTGTTACATGCTACCTCCTATTCCTCTGCTCTTTTGGATTCCAGACAGACATTGGAAGGAACAAATGTGGGGAACCTTTGAAATTGTCACTAATGGCCCTCAAGAGCAAATAAGGGTGCTCAAGAGTAAATGTTTTATTTCTTTGCAATCCTTCAATACTAATAATTTCTGAAACACATTTCCTTCCAAAATTATTTTTAAGATTGTACAGGGGTGTCTTGTCACCAACACTGAACTACAGCAGTCCTGCCATGAAACAAGGCTGTAATGTAATAGAAAACAAAAATCCATGAGGTATCGGAGAGCAGCCAGAATACAGCGTCCAGCTGAAAACCGGGGGAAATTCTTTTATGTACCTGTACCAGGAACATTCAAATTAAAATATGGGCAAGACTAAAGTCTTACTCTTACAAAAGGTGCCAGGACAGTTCTAATGACAAGGGACTTTGGTTTACAGCTCATCTGGAAGGCAGTGTCTCTTTCAGCCCAAGGATGTTTGAATTTGTGGTGAAGTAACACTTCAGAGGAAGGAATAGTCAGTACCGCTCCCTGGAGCATGTAGGACAGTCTTCAGAACTTTGTCATTAAGCTGCAAACCACGCTTGCACCTGCTTAATTGATGAACTAGGAATATTGCAGCCTGAGATGGACGATGCAGACTCTAGTTCTTTGGGCAGATGAAAATTCCCATTTAAAGCATTATACATAAAAGATGAAAGGAAGAAGGGCAGCCTGTATAACAAAATTAACTCCTACTTAGAAAAAGAGAGAAACTGACCGTTACAAAATACAATTTTTCTTACAACAAACAGCACCACAGTGCCAGTGCACAGCATACAGGGAATAGAAATGTGATGTAAGGAGAACACAAAAAGAAGGAATAAAAAAATAGGAATTAATCTGCAATATGAAAGAAAAGTTGCATTTAAAGAGAAGGTTCTACCCTAGCAGCACTATTCTATTTATATTTTTATAGAAATAACCAGAAAAAAATCAGTTTCTGCTTCTAACTGGACTATAACATTTCTTTCTTTTCAAAGCAGTTCATGTAATATGCTGGGTTTTTTCTACCTAGATTTAAGATTTTTGAGCTTGACTATATAAGTAACTTTATGTGTGTGCATAAGAACATGGAATTCAGTATCGTGCCCATAAGCATTATCCTCTACCAGACAGAATCAGCAAAGCTCAGCTGTCTGTACAGGCTACATCTACATTGCTGGCAAGAGTAAGAGAATCACAAGTACAGATGTACACTAGAACGGTCTATTTTAGCAAGAAGGCTGGACAGTTGTTGCTGTGAAGTTCTGACTAATTACAGCAAAAGAGTGTTGCAGAAAAGTACAAAATGGATGCAAATACATGCTTAAAATAGAAAACTTTTTTTAGTCTGCATCTTTAGTACATTTAAATTCAATGTTGTGCTACTTGTTTTGCTTTTTTACAATGTTACAGTTTTAGACTGAAGCAACATATACTTTCCACTTCTTCAGTTTTCTAATAACTGAAGGCTATCAGATTTTCAGCAGAATTGCTTTCTATTAAAAAGTGTCACAAGTAAAATAGTCATAATTTCTTCTGTGTGAATAAAACCACATTTAGGGTCTTATTAACATTCTTACTGTGAGAACAAAACCACCTCAAAGTCAAAATTGGTTTGAGATTGCAAAAAGCCTGGGCTATATTTGCAATCAACAGCACCTTCTTATATATTGCATTTTCACAAGTCAAAAAGACCTTAAACACTTCCACAAGCTATATTCTTCTTTCAAGGATGGCAGTGTGAAATCAGTGGAACACTTCAGCCACATGAATGCTATAAAAATCCCAGTGTTATAATCCTAAATATTTTTCATGGCAATCTAAATTATATAATAAAATTTCAAAGAATACTATTCATATATAAAAGTATTTTTTTAATTTTTAATATTGAAACAATTCTGTTTTGAAGTATTTTTTACTGCACTGAAAAAGCTTTACTATATTCTGGTGGTGCATCAATCACCTGAACAAATGCCTCACTTTAGCAGCTGAAATAATTCCACTGAATAAACAGTACTATCCATACAAGTAAACATAAATGGTACTCAAAGCCTTTATTTTCAGTATTTTATATCTTGACTAAACTATTCTAAAATTCAGTTAAGACAGTCACCTAATATTGGGATTTAAGTTTGCAATGCTTCCCCCCAGCATTTATGATTTAATTAGCACAACTTTCCCATTATTTTTATACGTGGGATAATCCAAGTCAGGATAATTATTTTATATTAATAACTATAATATAAATCATTATTTGAACTGACTAGTTTTTAATCACTCAAGTCAATATAGTCTTTTTTTTTTTTTTTTTTTTCACAATCTCACTATTCGGTATACCTAGATCCTCTTTTATTCCTAGAATTCATCCACTGAACAAATTAAAACTGCTCCCATAACAAGCCAGTAATTAGTTTAAATTAGTGTTTTTCTTTTCTCCATCCAACTTATCCCACTTCATGGCACGTCTAATGTTCTCAATCCTGATTAGGCTTTTGCTTTCAATTAAAAAAGTAATTTTCCCTCCAGGAAATAGGAAAACTTAGTACTGCATGTGTCACCACTTGTCAGAAAACCCTCATTTGCTATGTGCTCCAATACTAGAATTAATCTCCAGTTTATCCTGCAGCATGCTCCTCAGGAAACTTCTGGCTTGGAAATTATAGATGTCTTAGAAGTAAGTATTAGGCAGAAGGAGTAGAATTATAGCAGGGAGATCTTTTCACAAGGTGAGTAGGCTGGAGAGTGGCCCGTCTGGAGAATGGACCCATTCTCCAGTTGGCCCATCTGGAGAAAGCCAACATCTACCAGAGCTTTCCTTGGCCTGGTATTTGTATGCTCAGTCTTTGCCAGGGAGCTGCAAAAGCAGCCATGAGCACAGTGTGTTTCCTGATCTACTCACCTTCCTGCAAAGGGCTGCAGTGTGAATAGCCTGGAGATGGAGGCTGGGCAGTCCAGTGCTGCCTCTGATGCTCCTTCCAATGTTCACCTAGTGAACTCACAACATTTCCTTTGGACACACAGACCTCCTACAAAGGTCCCTGCTGCTTTCAGCAGTTTTTGTGCAAAAAATGCCTTGGCATGGGGGTGTATGGACTTTTAGAAAGTTTAAGTGTGTTAAATCTGTCCTGAATATAGGATTCGCCCATCCAAATCATTTAGGCCTTCCAACAATGTCAATTTTTGAGATTTATTATGTGTTTGTGTCTGAAAGGTGGGATCTCACAGAATTGGCCTCAGACATGTCCCACCCTTATATGAAGGCAAGGTCTGGGCATGCCCAGCCACCCTTCCTCCCTTGATTTCCTCCCGTCCCCTGGTTTCTGCAGGAAAACAATGCAAGTGTAGAGTCCCAAAGTGAGCAATGGCTTATTTTGCAAGGTCTCTTGCAAGTAGCAGATGAAGGGAGCAGTAGAGGACACAGTGGAGGATATCCACTGCTTGGTTTAAATGGAATTTCATAGCCTTAATTCTTCATCTGTTGAGGATGGATAACAGTACCTTCCTCCTGCTCTTTGTCTGTAAGTCATACTAGTATATGTAACAATAGCAGAAGGAGGTACAATTAATCAGAGCTGCCAAACTAGACACTTCCAGCAAAGTACTTAGCTCCTTACGGGCCCAAGTTCTTCAAAGTAAAGATCTGTTTATTTTTAGCTACATTTTTGATGAATCTTCTTCCACAGAGTTGTTTTGGTTTGGTTTTTTTTTTTCATTCCAGCAGCAGTAAAGATACTGTTATATCTGACTTCACCACTTTAATTGCTTCTCAGTGCATGATCAGTTCTATCTCAAGCTGTTTCAAAGTTTATTTAATTTGAGATGTATACTAAGCAGGGTAACATAATTGCACATGTCAAAGCTTGTTTCATCCTAATATTAAAATGTTGCTTTGATTTCCTGAAAGTTTTTTTAAAAAATAAATCTATGAGTTCCTTGTAAATTTGTCACAAAATTCTTTTTATCTGTATTCTAAAAATACAAGTGAAAAATTGTCAAAGAACAAGATTCTATATGCAGTGTGCAGAACACCTTGCCTTTTTTTTTTTTTTTTTTTTTGAGAGAGTAACAGAGATAATGAATACCTACTATCGGAACCTGGGGAAAAAAGCTCTGTCAGAGGCATAAAAAAGTCATCTTGTCCATTCATTGCCCAGTGTGGAATTAAAGATTCCAGCACTGTTCTTGTGGGGTGTCTGGTTAACCTGGCTGTAAGGGAGTCTGATGATAAAGTCTCTACAGCATTCCTACAGAGACTGCACAACCGCTTTACTTTACTTAGCGTTAGGGAACTTTTTCTAATGTATAACCTGAATCTTTTTTGTTGCAATCTAAGCCCATTAACATATGTCCTAGATGCCATGCACTTAGAGAATAGAGCATTCAGTCCTTCCTGCATTGTATTTTCATGTATTATGTTCTCCCTCACTAATTCCCTTCTTTCAGCTGTGCAAGTTCCTTGATTTCTACCAATTTTTGTGTAATTTCTGTTTTCTAGATGTCTGATCACACGAATCATTTCCTTCTAGACTCTGTTTCTATAAGTGAAGCAGCCCAAATCTGAAAACTGTATTCCAGACAATGCTTCCCAGTACAGCATATAGTGGAAATAGAATGCGGCAATCTTCCTCATAAATTTCAATGTCATTTAAAAAAATTTTTTTTTTACAAAGGCATAGCAACAGTTCTGCACTGGAGTCAGGTGGCAGGCCCCTGCAGAAACCCATTTAAGACATCCTTCTATTCTGACAGTGATGCAGTGAAAACTAGTCAACGAATACAATTTCCAGTTGTTCCACTGATAATTCATAGTGACCACATTTCCTCAGGTAGCTTATCAAATGTGAGGCAATGTCAAAAGTCATGCTAAAGTCAAGATATGGTAGATAAGGGAAGAGCAACTGACATCATTTACCTGGACATGTGCAAAGCATTTGACACCATCCTGCACAACATCCTTGTCTCTAAATTGGAGACATATGAATTTGATGGATGGACCACTCAGTAAGTAAGGAATTGGCTCGATGGTCACAGTCAAAGAGTTGTGGTCAACATCTCGATGCCCTACTGAAGACCAGTGATGAGTGGCGTTCCTCAGGGGTTGCTATTGGGATTGGCTCTGTTTGACATCTTTGTCAGCAACATGGACAGTGGGATTGAGTGCACCCTCAGCAAGTTTGCCAATGACACCCATCTGTGTGGTGCAGTCGACAGGCTGGAGGGAAGGGATGTGCCATCCAGAGGGATCTGGACAGGCTGGAGAGGTGGGCCTGTGCAAACCTCATGAAGTTCAACAGGGCCAAAGTGCAAGGTCCTGCACATGGGTCAGGCAATCCCAAGCACAAATACAGGCTGGGCAGAAAATGGATTGAGAGCAGCCCTGTGGAGAAGGACTTGGGGGTATTAGTGGATGGAAAACTGACTATGAGCCAGCAATGTGTGCTCACAGCCCAGAAAGCCAACCGTATCCTGGGCTGCATCAAAAGAAGTGTGGCCAGCAGGTCAAGGGAGATGATTCTCCCCCTCTACTCCACTCTTGTAAGACCTCACCTGTACTGCGTCCAGCTCTGGGGCCCCCAGCATAAGAAAGACATGGACCTGCTTGAGTGGGTCCAGAAGAGGGCCATGAAGATCACCACAGGGCTGGAGCACCTCCCTTATAAGGACAGGCTGAGAGAGTTGGAGTTGTTCAGTCTGGAGAAGAGATGGCTCTGGGGAGATCTTATAGCAGTACCTAAAGGGGGCCTACAGGAAAGATGGGGAGGGAATTTTTACAAGGCCATGTAGTGATAGGAGGAGGGGTAATGGTATTAAACTTAGATTAGATATAAGGAAGAAATTCTTTCCTGTGAGGGTGGTGAGACACTGGAACAGGTTGCCCAGAGAAGTTGTGGCTGCGCCCTCCCTGGCAGTGTTCCAGGCCAGGTTGGACGGGGCTTTGAGCAGCCTGGTCTAGTGGGAGGTGTCCCTGCCCATGGCAGGGGGGTTGGAACTGGATGATCTTTAAGGTCCCTCCCAACCCAAACCATTCTATGATTCTATGATATCTGATATCAGTTGCTTATTTCTCATCTAAAGGGCTAGTTACAACAAAATAAACTAAATTTGTCAAGATCCACTTTGGTCATTTCATGCTGATAATTTTCAGTGAATTAAGGTTAAGTTGTTTGGGCTATAATTTTCTTTTTTAATTCCCCCCTGTCATCATCTCTTTTTTAAAGAATAGCAATATAGTTGCCATTATAAGTTGCCTGGAATTTCAGTCTGTTCTGTGAGTTGCCAAAGGGGTCCTTATCACTTTAGTAATTTCTTTGAATATTCTAGAATGCAGTTGAGTTGGTTTAAATGATTTAAAAAGATCTGACAGATTTAGGGATTCTAACTTGTTCTTTTACATCACAAGCATTAACTGTACCACACATCAGTTCAGAGTTGACCTTTTCAGGAGATGGATGCAGAAAAACTCGTTAAACATTTCAGCCTTCTTGGAATCATTTGTTGAGAACTCTTCCTCTTTTCTATACAGCAGACCAATATATTGACTAAGACTAAGAAGTCTTTCTCATCAGTATTGTGCTGATGAATGAGTTTACATGAGCTTTGATATCCCTTGCTAATATCATCATGTTTTGAGAGGCTGGACTTTTTATTCTGTTCCTGTATTTCCATATTATTCCTTTTACTTGTCTTCAGTGATCTAATTTTCTATCAATTTTCTATATGCTTCCTTCTTGTGACTGAAATCAATAACTAACTTAAAATTTAGACATGTTGGGTCTTTTATTACAGTTCCTGACCTCCTTCTACATTTAGATCACTTAAGCCAGCATCATTCAATCTTTTGTCCGAGAAACTGCTAGCCTGCCTTAACTCATTTTTTCTTTAGTTTTGGTTCCTCTGAGATTGCACACTGCAGATCTCTTGAGTTTATTAAAAGTTTTGCTCTTGAAATCCCCTGATTTTCTGTTCTTCCTCCTTCTCCTCTAAAGAATAATGAACTCCGTCACTTGGTGGTCACAGAAGTTGCCTTCTACACTTCCACTGAATCTAGGCTAGAGTCAAATCCAGAAAGATTTCCTCTTAGGTTGCTTATGTTTCAAAAACATAACTTTCAAAAACTTGCTAGAGAACTTGTGCTCACCTCCCAGCACTGTAAACAGATAAATCCTCTATTATGATCAAGTCATGTCCTGGAGAATCTTGACAGCTTCTCACAAAAAAATTAATCCAAACCTTCTTGAGAGGGTGTAACTGATAAAATTTTTTCCTCTACAGATTTCAGAGTGCTTTTAACTACTTACTGATCTCATTTAAGAGAGAGGGAACCTGTGGCAGAGAAGTTATAGTCAGTGTTGCCAACAGTGGTGCCCTGATTTGGTTCTGCTACTGCCTGGGTGCCCATCTTTAGATTGCTAGGGTGGGATTTATTTCACCTGAATTTCAACACTGATAGTATAAATATCTGCATTTGCACTTGGCACCTCAGCTGTTTTTTTCCAGTCAGGGAAGAGGAACAGACACATTAGGACATGTTAATTCATCTGATCTGTTTTAGATATCTTCTGTAAAATTGGATGACTTAAAAGACTCTGGCACTAACAGAAGCAAGAAAATTTACACAAGAGAACTGACCTGGCCTTTCCCCTAACCTTGTGTGTTACAACCATGTAGTTTAATCTTGTGTGTTTTAACCTGTGTCCAAGAGAGAACATGCTAAGTTATCATGCCTCTACCTTTTTTAGATCTTGCTTGTAAAAGGATTTCCAGGTTGATTTAATTTTATACTTCCTTTCTATTACATGGTTTGCTTTGTTTGAAGATTTGTACTTTGTTCTGCGTATAGCAGAGACTGGTGGCCATCCTGTCATTATAACCGCTATTCTCCTTTTCACATTTTTTCCTGCATCTTTGCTTTATACAGATCTGTCATGTATTACAGAAAGCTTTCAGTAAAAGTTATAGTGAACCATTCACTTGAGCATGTAAGGCTTTCAAAGGTGGGGAATATTCTAGTTTATAAACAGATGCAGTCCTAGACTGGTAGCAATTACAAGTTACATAAATTGACAACTACTTGGTAGTCTCTGTAAAGCAAGTAAACAGCCTCAGTTTACCTGCAACTTCCCTAAAGCATCAGCTTAAGTACCCCTTATTGGCAAATACAGAACAAAGAGAGGGGGGGAGGGAGGAAGTACTGGGGAGAGGGTGATGAAGGATGGGAGTGAAAAGTGAAGAGCCTTTTTCTCTAGAGATGCCTCTCCTGAAGCACCCTCCCAAGCCCAAGGGAAGGTATTCAGTCCCATCCTCACTCTCAGAGCACACATCTTCTAGGCTCTCAGGACTGTCAGTGCAGGAGTATTACAATGCATTTTTAAAGATGACCTATAACTAATGAAGGATTTTTTTATATACATTAGACAAAACTTTCTTCTCAAAGTATCAAAATGAGAGAGGAAACATTCTTCCCTTTTCTTTTTTTCCACTCTGCCAGCTCCCTGCATATCAAATAAACCTTCTTGTTCTTCACTGCCTCTAATTTCATTGGTTTTGGCTGCTGTTTCCTCTTGTTGACACGGGGCAAGCCTTGTTGTTCCTCTTTCTTTTGTAGCTCCACTTTAAAGACATCTACTGAGTGAGATGTTTTTTGTCTTTAATTAAAAATCCTCTTTGCAGTCCTCTTAATGCAAATGCTACATTATTTGGAAAAAAAATAAACCTTGTTCTGTTCTATTTACACATCGATGGCCGGCAGGATTTTTTCAATACCTTCTGAAAAAATAGCCTCCAAAGATCAGTGTAACATTTTTTTTCACTTTGTTACATCTGCGAAATATTTCAAAGCAAAATCTTCCCTTCTAAATTTCATCTCCTGGTTCAATGTTACTCAGCCAGACACGCTTTTCACTTTTAAATTATCACCATACAGTTGTTGATAGATTAGTTACTGCAATGACATTTTTATGAAGCTGTTTCCCATATACTACTTCTGCTCACCAGAATTGCTAGTTTTCTGCACTGAAACTATGAGATATTTGAATATTTTGCCATCGTGGAAACTAATTATCATTTTTAAAATATGCCAAAAGGGAAAGGACAGCAGACATGACATTCAGTAACCTGTCTTTCACCTTTGCAGGGTACAAGTGGAATATGCTTGTCAAGTCAGAGACAGCAGGATGTGGTAGATTCAAAGCAAAAGAGAGAATGGTTGTCACCCTAACTGAAGCAGTCATGACCTGCACTGGTATCTGGGGTATTCTTATCTATCCTTCTGGTCACTCTACAATAGAAGAAAGCAGGCAAATCATCAGTATGTTACCTTCAATAGAGCTTGTTGGAAATAAATGTTTTATTCCTAATTGTTTATCTGAAAGAGAATCTGAACAGCCTGGTGCAATCTTTGCACTTCTGATGAGTATGGCAAGATGACAAAAAGTACTTTATATCCAGGAAAGGACTCAGGCTTAGAGGCTCCAAGAATGTAATCTAGTCCTTGAATGCTCTGGTTCTGTACATTGCACCAGGGAAAAGGTAGGCAGCTCATAAGGGTATCTGAAACAGCCCCTGTGCTGAACAAGGAGTTCGTCATATGAACATCTCCATCGCTGAGAGCAGTCTTGGTGAAAAGCATCTTGGAATCAGTAAAGGATCCATAAAACTGAAAATTTTAAAAACACTTCACTCTCCACTAAATGTAGCCTTCATCAAGAATAGCCAGAATCTGAAAGCTATGATCAGAGCAGGGAACTGAAACCTAAACTCCCCTTCCTGTGGCAGAACTTTAATCACTATGCTTTTATTCAACAGCTGCATGCCACTGTTTTTAAGGAAAAGAGAGATATCTTTAAAATAAAATGTATAGGAGGTTGCATTTGGGACAGAATTCAGGTGTCTTCTGAAGTTCATGATGAGGCAGCTGACATTCAGGGACAAGAATGACAACACACTTCATAGGCATGAAAATGAGCTTAGCCTCTCTGAGTCAAAGAATAGGTCTATTCTCACTGTCGGGCTGGATAAAGTGAAGCAGAGAGATGACACTTACACTTTACTAATGAATGAGTGGCACAGCTAGAAGCATAACTAAAAGCACAACTTGTATTGCTTCACTCTAAATGGTAGGACACACTTGCCGCATATGCACAACTTCCTTGAAGTGTAAGCTCACCAAGAAGAAAGAGAAGACCAAAACCTATGATTATAAAAATCCAGAAACTGAATGAAACTATGAAAAAGAAAACGCTAACTCCTGTGAGCTTATCTCATTGTCCCACCTGGAATTATGGAGCCCTGGTTATGGCTAAAGCAGGTCATTTTGAATTATTAGGGCTGCTCCCAGCATAAACAATATTTAAAGAAGAAAAATTTTAGCTAGGGGAACAATGCACCTTGTGCTATACAAGTTCAAATAGTTTAGGCATGGTACAGTTAGGTAATGGTGGATCCTTTGGTCTCTGTGACACCAGGAATAAGCCTGGCCCTTGGCCCCTTTGTTCAGTCTACATATGGTAAAGTCAGGGTGATCTCAAGGCTGCAAGCAGTAGCCCAGCTCTCTGGTTTTAATGACCTCGGTGGTTTGCTGGGCATTGTCCTGCACACACACACACCTGGTTTCTTGCACAGCTGTTAACTCCAGTCAGTAGCAGGTACTGCACTTACACAGGTGAAAATGAGGAAACAGGCACTTTCTCTGACATTGATCAGCACTCCCTCCTTCACTCCATGACAGACTGCTGTAACGCAGACAGTGCAGCTGTCTCACCCCATGTAGATTTCCCCGTTAGTAAACGATGCTCCCATCAGCAACCCTCGCTAGCTGCTTAAAGATGCCGTGACTCCTTCTACCCCTACTGTACAATACGCTGTGTGGTTGCTCACCACTTTCTACGATAAAATCACCCTGCGCTCCAGGAAATTTTACTTCTTGGGCCTCAGGTAATACATCAGTGGACAAATCTCACCTCGCACGAAGACTTTACACCTCCAGCCCAACATGCTGCAGCTTGTTGCAGAGAGGAAGGATGCAAATTTTGACAATTTCTCCAGAAAATGTACCTCATTTTGTGAAGACGATACAACTTCCTCCTTTGCCTCACTGGTTATAAACAGTTCATACAGAAAAGACAAGAGGCAACGGGCATGAATTGAAATACAGGAAATTCCATTTGAACTGGAGAAAAAGAAGTCTTTTACTGTGAGGGTGGTCAAACACTGGCACAGGTTGCCCTGAGAGCTTATGGAGTCTCTGTCCACAGAGATATCCAAACCCCGACAGGACACGGCCCTGAGCAGCTGGCTGTAGCTGACCCTGCTTGGAGGGCAGGGGTTGGACCAGACAATCTCCAGAGATCCCCTCCAACCTCCATCAGCCTGTGAAAAGGCCAGCCATATCCTAGCATGGAGGAGTGCTTCAGGCTATGCCTTCATGACAAGATACATTTTATTCCATTTACAGTTAAAATAGGTTTTAATCAAGATCATAATACAGGCCAGGGTGGGCATAGGTTGTTTTTTTTAAAAAAAAAAAGAAAAAGGAAACAAAGTCCTTTCAATTTTCTTAGGTTATTCAAAGAAAAACGGCTGTACATGAGATAAGGGTGTCTTGATGCATTGGTAAATTCTTCATTTGATGCAACTGAAGTCAATAACAGTTTTTTCCAATGGTTTCAAAGAGCAGAGGAGGATCTAGATGCTGCAAATATCCCAGTATGCTAACCCTCTGTATTGCTCAAGGGTAATAGTGTCCACTTATTCCCAGTGGAACTGAGGGTGCCCAGGTGTCTGTCACGAAAGATAAGCAGTGATCCAATGTGTAGATCTTCAAACACCTGAGCAGCAGCTCCCTACCTCTTTTGGAGGCACTACTGTTCCAAAGTACCACAGAGGTCCTTAGATATCGGAGTGTCTGCTGATGATTGCGACCTTACAGTCTAATGCTGCTGAACACTCAGAGCCTACCAAATGCTATATCCCCCTGTATAAACCACATAAACATTCACTGAAGTGAAAATTGGGACTTAGATCTTGTTTTATTTTCTGATCTGCAGAATATATTATTAGTCTATGCAAAGTGGAAGAGTTTCAACAGAAAACTCTGAGAGTCCTGGCTTAAAATTATTCCCCAGACCGGTGGCCAGGGCACTCTGCTGAGACACAGGGATGTTGCTTCAAGACCTTGCTGAGAAAGAATGCTTTGATGTCTCACATTCTGAGCCAGTACTACTGCCACACGATTTCTAGGCAAAAGGGACACTACATTATGCAACAAAGGGCTGACTGGAAACCAAAGTGGGCTTATGGAGGACCCCGCTACGCACGTGTGGGCCCCTCCCTGCGGGTTAGAGTTAGGCACCTGCCTGCATGGGATGGAGAAGCTTTGACCCCATCTTCTTCCTTGGGATCACTTCCTGGCTAGTCTAGGTAATCTCCCAGTTGGGCAGGTATTTGTGGTTACTTTCTTACATTTCTAATGTTTCCACTTACTGTATAGGTAATCTTCGTGCTGGATCACACTAAACAAAAGACACATCAAAATTAGAAGTTACAGGCTGAGCACTGATAGGAATAAATCCTTTTATGGAACAAACTCTAAATTACTAAACTGAGAAAAGACAAATTATTTAATTCTTATTAGTTCAGCTGTTTAGCTTTGTATTTTCCTGACAATGAAAATAGGCTGGTTATAATTAGTTTTGACCTCTTGACTCAATGCACTGATATCATGCTCCAATATCTACGTGACAAACATTTTATGTGAATCTTAATTAAAAAGACAATACGATTTCCTTAGATATTGCAAAACTCTCTCCTTTCCTCTAAAAGCCAAAAATATATGACGGTATTTCTTTCTAGCTAAAGTACAGGAAGCAGTTGATGCTACAGGTAAGGTTTGAGCGATGCTTTAGCAGTATATCAAAGTGGCTAGGGTCACCTTATTTGCTGCAGAAGAAATACATTTATTGTGGTGGAGTAGCAAAGTAATTTCCACTATGCAAAAGAGAGGGGAAAAAAAAAGTTTACAAAATAAGTAAAAGATGACTGCTTTTACAACAATTTACCTCCTAAATTAAAAGCTTCTGTACCAGCACATAGAGTACTGAGTGTAGAAGGTTAGCTGATATTAGGAATATGCCATAAAAGCACCTTTTCCTGAAAAAATGCTTGTAACTGAAGGCACCAAATTTTATTTGGCTGTAGAAATGTATATAGCCATCATAAGTATTGACTGAAAACCACATGAAATAATCCTTCCACTTTCCCCAGAACTAGCGAGGTCACAGCTGGAGTAATACATTAATTTTGTGGCACTGTACTGGGGCACGAAAGATGTGGATCATTTGAAAAGGGCTGAGAATAGAGCAAAAATATTGATTTGAGATGTGCAAAACAAAATCTACTGTTAGGACCCCAATACGGTTGATAAAAATGAGTGTGTGGTTGCAGAGCCTGCAGGAAAGTGTTCCTGCGTGGCACAGCTGAGGGGATCTGGCCGAAGCACAACAGTCTTGTCCATGTCTGGAGAGTCCAGCCCACAGCAGAAGCTAAGATAAAGAGCTGAAGCACACCATCAGCCTCAGAAAGCAGCAATGCTGCTGAAAAGATTAAGAAAGAGGGATGCCTCTGATATGATTGAAAGAGTGCAGTGCCACTGACGGGATTAAGAAAGAATGATGCAATTGATAAAACTCCCATAGAAAGTGACACCATTGTTAAGACTGAGAAAGAGCAATGCCAGGTCAAAAGAAGGGACCATACACAATCTGGAGGAAAAAGGGTTCTCAAGGACATTTTCTGCAGAAACATTGATGGAGCTCTAAATTGTGGGCAACGGAAATCGGCAAGCCAGAGGAATTACCGGAAAGTGTGAGTGGATAAGTGGATGCTTATGTTTGCAAGCAGCTACAGTTAATAAGACCACAGATACTGTTCTCTCCTTAACATTCTCATTTATGTAAGATAAATATTAATGTTAAGAACTACTGGCATCAGGTAATACACATGAGAAGTAACTGTACCACTTCAAAGGGGGGTTACAATATTGTGGCTTTCTGAATTGAGAGAACGCTGAAGGGACACATGACAACTGTCTTTGAGTACCTAAGAGGTCATTCTCTGGGTACGAAGGATGGTAAGACAAAAATAATGCAAGTCACTGAACTGCAGTAATGTAGATAATGTAGACATCAGGAAAATATTATTTTTTTTTTCTGCTGAGGATAATAATGCACAAGGCTGGATTCCTTGTGGAAGTTGTGGGATCTCCAACAGCTTGGACAAATATCTACCAGGAAAAAAAAAAAAAAAAGCAGCATTTAATTGACCTCCTCCAGGAACAGAGGTGGACCAGGTGGACTTCGGAGATCTAGTCCCAGCTCTCTTTACTATGATTTTATGGCTGTAGCAAAGGTTAGCATCAACACTGTATTTTGATCATACAAGAAGTGCACCTTAAGGGAGATGTTACAGTGGCAAACAAACTACAGCAGTTCCCAAAAATTGGTTTAACAATGCCGTAAGTTACTTTAAATTACCAATTCAGCAGAACATGTAAACAGAGTTCTTGGGTCTTACAGACAAGGTCTAAGGACAAAACCCACCCAAATCTTGATGCCCCGAGGAAATAAAAAAGCATCCCCATGACATCTTCCACACAAAAAAATTAACTCCAGACCTAAGAAACTCAGTATTAGGGAGAGGTTGAACAGAACCACTGGAAAGGGTCAGGTATTCTACAAACGGCAGGACAGCACAAACTCTCCCACGTCCCACATACGGCAAGGCATCTCAAAACTCCTCTTCAGGGAACAAGTGTTAATGGAGATTTCCTGAAGAATTGCTGTTGGTAATTAAATAATCGTTCCTCAGCGTGCATTTCACACGTGGAAGGAGACTGATGTGAATTGGAGATACCATTACCAAGATTTAGTGACCCCATTTGTCACAGTGGTAAATGCACACCAGACTGCCTGTCTTTAACTAAAGCAAGCTCCGTTTCTCCGGGGCTTTTAGCTGTCCGCAGGCGCCTGAATGAAGCCTTTCTGTTGACACCCATGGGCTCCCTGGGGTGCTTATGTCAGTTCTGGTGCTGTCCCTTTTCATCGTAATGTACTCTCATCGGCCCCCTCGGAATTTCTATTCAATATCGCCTTCCCCCCGAAGGCTCCTTCAACCTGAATAAACTTGGGTTTAATCACAAACGAAATAAGCAGTGCCCACCGGCTTGTTGATTTTGCCTCAGAAAGCCGGAACAAGCAAAAACCCGAGCCGTTTGAAAGCCAACCTTTCGAAGCTGTACACTTCGCAGCTGGACACTACAAGATCTCTTTTATGGTTCTTGTTACGACCAGACTAGATCCTTAGAAAGGTCCCTTCCCGGCTTACAGCCTATGAAGCCACCTACCTCCTGATCTAAGATTTGCTCTAGTAAGATTTCCCAGAATTTAAAGACATACAGCGTTTGTTTAAAGCTTTCGGCTTTGGGTGCGACAGTTCTCCCACCAAGTCTGCCACCACATGCCGAGGCCGGGTTCCTCCGCGCGGGCAAGCGAAACTCCCGGGGAGAAGCCCGGCAGACGCTGCGCTGCCCGCCCCGGAGAGGAGCGGCTGCCGGCTGCCGGGGCGCCCGGCAGGAGCGCGCGTTCCGCAGGCGTGGTGCTGCCCGCGGCAGTGCCTCTTGGGCAGGAGCGGGGAGAAGAAAGAGCGGCGAGGCGACAGGACCGTGCCCGGCACCGGCCCGAAGCCCGCTGTAAGCCCGGGGGGCTGGGGGGGAGAGAGGGGGCTGCGCATCCCCGGCCGCCCTCGCCCCGCCACCGCCCCGGCCCCCGCCCGTCCCTCCGCTGCCGCCGGCGGGTCCCGCCGCTCACCGATAGTGGAAACGACGGTGCCCACGAAGTAGAACGCGCCGGTGAAGTCCCACCGGGGCCGGATGTCATCGACGCGGATGCCGGCCACGCTGGCCGCCTCGTACTCCCGGAGGAAGTGCCGGAGCTCGGCGCGGCTGAGGTTGTGGCGCCGGGTGAAGTTCTCCAGCCGCTCCTCCCAGCGCTCCTTGGCCTCCCGCTCCGTGGGCAGCTCGATGGCCGAGAAGACGGCGGCGCCGCACAGCATGTACAGCACGATCAGCACCGCCAGCAGCAGGAACCGCGCGTTGTCCGCGTTCAGGCGACCCGCGCTGGAGCAGCAGCCGCCGCGGCACGCCATCCTCCGCCCCGCGGCACCGGGCTGCCGCGCCGCCACGCTACGTCGGGGCCCTCCAGCCGCCGCCGCCGCCGCCGCCGCCGCCGCCGGGCATCACGGCGCCGCCCGCCAGGCGTGCGCGGGGCCGCGGCCGCGGAGCTCAGGGCGCCGCGGAGCCCGGCGGCGGCGAGCGGCGCTCCCGGGAGCCGGCCGGCACCTCCGCCCCGCGGGCAGGGCGCTGCCCCGCCGCGCCCGGCACGGCCCCGCGGCGGACAGGCTTCGGGCTGCGGCGCATCCTGCGGGCGAGGGAACCGCCGTCCGCCCCGTCCCGTCCCGTCCCGTCCCGCCCCGCCCCGCAGAGCCCCCTCAGCCCCGCCGCGCCCCGGCCCCGCGCCGGGCTCCCGGCCCCGCCAGTTTCATATCCCCTTCCTTCCCCCGCCCCGAGACGTCGGAGCGGGGCGCAGAGACAGGCACCGCCAGGCGCCTCCTGCCTGCCGGGGGGGGTGAGGCGGGACCGGCGGCGGCTCGCCCCGCCGCCCTCCCCCGCCGGGCACCTTCGCCCCGGCCCGCGGGGGGCGGCTGCCCCCGACCCCGGGCCGCCCGCGCCATGGCCAGCGGGGAGCGGCGCGCCGGGCCGCGCCCCTGAGGGCAGGTCCCCTCAGTGGAGGCGCGGCCGCCGCCCCCGGGGGTCTCCCTGGTGCTCCGGGCGGGGCGGGGAGGCACCGGGCAGGGCCGGCCGCCGGCGGGCGGCTGCCCCGCGGCCTCCACCCCTCGGAGGGGCGGGGGGCTGCCCCCTCTCCCCCCCTCCAGCCTTCCCGCCCGCTGGGACCCGCCGCCCGCCCCGTCCGGGGCCCGCGCCCGGGCCGAGGGGCGCCGCGCCACCCGGGGTAACGGGGCCGCTTACAGAGACCCGGGGTAAAAACGCCCCTACTATCACAGCAGGAAAAACGACTCCCTTCTGCCAAAAGAGGGCCCCTCTCTCTCGCCAGGTCTGGTTCCTGACCGCCTTCTCGACGAGTTGTCACATCGCCGTCCTCCAGCACTGGGCAGTCGAAGGGAAATCGTGTGTGGAAGACAGAGGCAGCTCTCCAACTGCAATGTGGTTTAAAAATGCATTATTTTCAGGGTCAAAGAGCTCTTGATCCAAACCTTCTGGAAAAATCATTGTTACTATAAAAAGAAAAAGCTAAACTCAGCACTATCTGGCAATTACTACAGTGCTGAATTCTACTTTAAAATAATTGGGGGCTAGAATTCAGCTTTGTAAAACATATTACTATATAAACACTCTTTCGTTCCAATGAAAGACAACCTACATATATTTTATTTCAGAAAGCAGGTTAATGAGGTATTACCACATCTACTCTTTTTTTTTTTTTTCAATTTTCTATTAATTATGTTGCAATTAAAATGCAATGGAAATGAACACTAAGGTCTTAGCAATTAGAAATCTCCCTTAACGGCAGATAATTATACACTTGGTGTAGGAGTCACTGATGGTCTCACAGCCTGAGGTGTGTTTGGACATTGGTCTGAGCTCTGGGGGTCGACTGGAGGCAGTTCTGTGCTGGTGTTTGAGAGGATCACCAAGTGCGTGGCAAGGAATCTGCCTGGGCAGCAGGCACAGGGAGAAGCCAAAGTCCTTTTCCCACATTGCACAGTAAGCCAACAGCCAAGGATGAATGGGACTCGTGCTTCCTCTTTGTTTTTTCCTACTTGTTGTTATTCATAGGTGATACATAATGCATCATGTTGCAGGATTTTATTTCCTCTTCATTGGTCTTCAGCGTAGACTGGCATATGGCAATTAAAATTAGCAGCAATGCTGGAAGACATTAAACGGCCAAAAAAAGAGGAAGACGAGATGCCAGTCAAACTAACCAGACTCTGTGCCAATTGCTAAAGGTAACCACATGCTTCCATATAAAATGCTGGTGTATCTTTAAAATTATTGATAGTTCCTATTAGAGGAAAAAAAACCCCAACTATATTTCCCTGCTTTGCCAGTCTTTGCCAGCCAAAAAGAAGATGGATCTAAATCAGCGCTCTCCCAGCCAGCAGAGGCAGCAGAACTGACTGAGCACTCTCAGTCCGCACTGAAGTCTCCATCCATCGAAGTTGTTCTTGGGTGGCTTGGATCAGCACAGTGGGAAGTTGACAAACACTGGATGCATTGCCATTAACCTCAGTACGGTCACTTGTAGCATCATCAGGAAACCTACTACATTTGCCTTACGCCTCAGCATGACAAGCACGCAGCTCCCTAGTGTCTATGTGTGCAGGTATTTAGTGACAGAAAGATTGGTATTGAGGAGGCTTAGCACAATTGTAAATAATAGAAAAAAATCCACGTATTTACTAGTTCTTTTGATAATGTTAAATGATAACCCTGTAATTAAGAAAGCTACAGTTACTGAGTACCCTAGTAATGACTACCAACAAATGTCTGGTCAGAACGGAGCTATTATTAATGCATCAGCAAATTACTTGGAAGACTTATGCAGAGATTTAGTTACTCTCTCTCACTGACAGTGTCGGTACTTTTTAATTAAGCATCTCCTTTGGAAGCGATAAGCTGGTACACTTAACTAAAATGCACTGCTTATCTTTGGAGAAGCTATGAGAGAGCTGCAATTTACTTCTGAGCAAATTTTATACTTAATGAAACATTTTGCTAGAGGAGCAAAGAAACCAGCCTTCTATTACCTTTGACGCTGAACAAAACCTCTTCTGGAACTCAATAACCTTGATGTTAAACTAATTTGAAAAAAATCCCCAAATGTCATGAACATTTGACACTTGGGGCATCTAGAGTAGGCTGAACTTTTCAACATCCCTGTTACTTTGCTAAGAGTTTCAAAGAGATTGCATCTCTAGGAGTAAGGAATCATAGAATCATTCAGGTTGGAAAAGACTTTTAAGATTGACTCCAACTGTTAACCTGACACTGCCAAGTCCACCACTAAACCATGTCCCTAAGCACCACATCTGCACCTCTTCTAAATACCTCCAGGGATGGTGACTCAATCACTTCCCTGGGCAGCCTGTTCCAATGCTTGACAACCCTTTTGGTGAAGAAATTTTTCCTAATATCCAATATAAACCTTCCCTGGTGTAACTTAGGGCCACTTCCTCTCATCTTGTCACTTGGGAGAAGAGACCAACACCCACCTCGCTACAACCTCCTTTCAGGTAGTTGTAGAGGGCGATGAGGTCTCCCCTCAGCCTCCTCTTCTCCAGACTAAACACCCCCAGTTCCCTCAGCCGCTCCTCGTACGACATGTGCTCCAGACCCTTCACCAGCTTCTCTGTTCTTCTCTGGACACGCTCGAGTAATTCAATGTCTTTTTTGTAGTGAGGGGCCCAAAACTGAACACAGTAATCGAGGTGCAGCCTCACCAGTGCCGAGTACAGGGGTAAGATCACTTCCCTGTCCCTGTTGGCCACGCTATTTCAGATACAAGCCAGGATGCCATTGGCATTTCTTGACCACCTGGGCACACTGCTGGCTCATATTCAGTGACAATGTTGCTTCTTGCCTTTATCTACTGTACTCATCTCTCACAAAGCAGAAGATGCTTAGCAGTAAAGACAACTGAACATGTTTGTATAAGAGATTTTTAGATATGAGAAATGTGAAAAATTTTTTCATCTCTTTCACATCAGTTACTAAAGTATGGCTGATAATCATATTCCAGTCTTCTTGGGGAAGGCAATATTTCATTTATACTTAGAGAATACCCTATAGGGGTATTTTTATTTTTAGATATTTACAAATTAAATTTTACACTTGGGAAAGTGAGGTAGAGATAGACAGGGCTTAAAAGTCCCTACAAGAGACTCCTCAAGAGCTGTCCTCAAGAACAACTTCTACTTTCAGAAGCCACTTCGCATTTGCGTGCTTTTTATCTTCCAACATTTCGAGTAAGAAAAACATTGTCAGATTAACAGCTCAGTTTTCCACACTGAGTAACAAACAACTACAATTCAGAGCAAAGTTTTTTGTTTGTTCATGCTTGTTGGTACTAGAACTGTGTATGGTAGTGAGTAGTGAGTTGCATGTTAAGGGAGAAATGGAGACACACAAATCAACACTGTGTAAAGTCAGAACAGAGTCAGAAAAGGAGTCAGTAGAAGAATGCAGGAGCCTCCTTGCATTCCTCCATTCTAAGAAATGGAAAATACTTTCAACTAAAGGATGAACTTTTTACTCTGATTAATACAAGGGGATCACAATACCTTGAAATCACTGCAGCAAGGTTTAGAAATCAGTAACTGGGAATTAGTTTATGTAGAGATAAAATTCTGATAAATGGAGAAGCAGGAAAGCTAGTATATTACAAAAAGAAAGCAAGCCAAGGATATAAAAACTGTAGATTAACATAGCAACCTATTTCTCTGAATTTACACAGCTCCTTTCAGCCTCCAGTACTTTTTGCCATGTTTCTCTCTTTTGCCCTTCAAGATGCCAGTTAAACAGAGGGAACGGTGTGACTACCATCAGTGTTCAGCTAAAATTCTGACATCCTGGGCCACAGTGATTAATTCCACAGCTGTAAAATGTCAGCAACTTTATTGATGTCAGTAGAAATATCTGTGGGATTAGGTAGCATCTAGAATTACAAAGAACATTACATGTCCACGCTAGCTTTTTCAAATACACACATTGGGTAGCCAGAGTATGTCACAGTGGGTATTCTCAGCAGCAGCAAGATAAATTTATCAGCAATTTATTGAATGAAAAAGATGCTGTGCTGAATAACAATTACGTCTACAGACAATGCTATTGTCTTTTTTAAAAAAAATTCAAACCACCTTTTAAAAATAAAAGAGAAGCATGTAGGTCTCGGACCTACATATCACTTTAACCAAAGATCCCAGAGTCAAATCCATTTACGTATGTCAGACATTCTGCTGTGGGTTGGACTAATTTGTCTGTTTTCTCCTCTTTATTCATAGTTCCACTTTCCAAGTGTTAGGGCCCTCACATGAAACAAAAAATGACTAGGGTGGTATGAAAAATGGAATTTCAAAATATTCTGCACATGAAAAATTTAAAAATTTTATTTGTAAATCTGTCCTGACTGCACATCTAGAGAACTGCTATTAAACAGCACTGTCTGGCCAAAAGTTTTGTCAAGAGCCTTCCATCCACCGCCATGAAGCCCAGCTGTGTTTGCGTTGCATAGGACTGACTGCAAAGGACTGTTGCGCCACCCTGGAGTTTTGGTTATCTTCGGATGGTTTCTTCTTCAAAACAAGTTTTCCTTGCCCTTCTACAAGAGCATTGTTTAAATAGTTAAAACAGAGCTATATGCGTATCTGTTTCAACCAAAGTCAGTCTTTATTTGGGCCATTAGTCTGCCTCACCCCACACACTGTCCGGCAAACCAAGCCCCCAGCCTTTACCCTTTCCTCCACTTCTGCCACCCAGCAGTGCCTCACTGCCACGCTTATACCACAGTCCAAGTTGCTCTGGGTCACAGCTCTGCGTTAGAAAGATTTGCTGTTTTCCTAGCAGAAGTGATCACTTGGTTTATTTGTTCCCACCGACAGACTTTGGCAGGATCTTCTGACACTGCATTAATGTCAGCCCTGGAGAGCTGAAGTTAAATCATGCCAAGTTCCTGGAAACTGAAAAATTCCAGCTGGAATTTAACCAGGAATGCCTCAGAGCTGGTCAAACCACTCTGACAAAAATAGAAATACTCACATATGCAACATTAATAAATCACATTCTTCACAAATTAAGGCTAAATGTCCATTAATTGTTAGCTGACCTTCTAGAACTCTTAAAGCTTTCCTCATATGAAGACACCTTCCTACTTACAACTTCTCCAATTATCACAGAATGAAAATAATTAAAATGAGAATACTCTGTTAACAAGCATAACAATGGCTATGAAGTTATCTCAGTTTTTAGAGCACACTGCTTCATTTTCATGTTACCTTCCCTGATCCCTGTCTTTTCAGGCTCATCAGGGACAGAATCAAGCCGTTTCTGCATATAGCATAAACAGTAAAGATTCTGCACACAGAATCAAGGGAAGGTGAAAACAGAAAGCAATCTTCCTATCTGTTCCGTGGACATCCCAACAGCACTCTGACCCATACTCAGCTCACTTTATTTGCAAAGTTCTCAAAACCAGATAAAGCAGTAATAATTATCACTGGGCCTCTAAATTGCCAACACAAGCTAAGAAATAAGCAACCTACATACCCAAGTTCCTGGTATTTGCTGTGAAGAGTGAGTGTAAAATTCCTCTGTGTTATAGGCAAGGCTATTCCATTATCTAGCTCCATTCACCCTTTGAATAAGTGACTGTATAATAATTTGCCCAACAATAACTCAAAGCCATAACCTTTTTCATTTGAAATACCATCTGGTAACTGCATCAGAAGACATGAATCTAACTAGAGAGGGTAGAACAACAGGGAAAGGATATGAAAGATGGAAAAGCAGTACTTCACAGAATTGCTCTATAGATTGGTCTGTAACAGTATAGGAAAACAAAAGAAAATTTCTCCTTGTTAGGCAGATGCCAGGACAATTTCCTAAACACACACATTTTCTATGGTAATTTTTGAATGAAACAGCAATAGACATTAGATAAACATTAGGACATAGTGCACTCCCAGCATACTCCAAACTATCTTGGGAAATAACTTTGCAAAATGAATGAGGTAGCACTGGAACAGCCACCCAGTCAGATTATTTGGGATCCAGAGGGAATTTGAAATGAAGAACCACACTATACCACAAGATTTCCAAGGCTGCAGGACCAGTTGTTCATACATCCCACAGCACTATTTAACTATTTATACTCTTCAGCACTCAAGCCCATCCACTTCAATTTAGTGTTTTGGACAGTACTTGCATGTCTGCAATGGGCGGGGGGGGGAAGAGAGGGTTAGGAAATAACTGATAAGAAGACAAATACTGCAAGAAGACAAACCAGCAAATGTTAGAGCTTGCATTAGAAGTGATAATTGCAAAGCAAAGTTTCAATCCAATTGGAATCCAAATGGAACAAAGGATATATAAACAAGATTGACTTTATTTTTATTTAAATCTTACACACAGTAACTTTTATTCCAGCTACGGGGGCCAACTGACAGTCTCGCAGAACAGTAAATTTGAAATTCTTTACAGCTAAAAATGCAGAGAGAATCTCTGAGAACAGTCTACACTTGTTTCAATCTTGAAAAACATATTAGGAACCACAGGAAGAAAAAAGCATATAAAAAGGTATTGAAAAATGCAGCTTCATTTATAATAATACAGTTATAGAATCTCCAAGAATCTCCCCATTATCAACATTTTAATGTTTCTTTCAACTACAGATTAGCCGTTATAGCAGACATTATAGCTTAAAAACCAGAAATAAGTAGTCTTGCAAGTAGCGTGGCAGGCTCAGTGTCAGTAAGTGAAACATCACAGAATACTGGAAACATTCACGATGGAACCCACATGTTTCCATGTGTATCAGGAGCATTAGTGTAAGGAATATTCCAAATCCATGGTTGATCTGTAAACCAAAACAAAGACATGCTCGTGACAAATTCAGTTATTAAATGTAAAATTTTGATCCTCTTCCTCCCCTCCCTTTAGAGGAAGGTCAAAATTCACAGCGATTTTCATATATCCCCATGTGCAATTTCAGTTTACTGGAAATTTTTATTCAGCTGTTTTTTAAAACAGTAAGACTTGGAGTTTTCAAAAGGTTTTGCTTTCCCCCCAAGTATTATTTTAGATGTAATTATCATATCCCAACATACTCCCCACCAGCTGTAAAAGAATTGTATTTCAGACAGTATACAAGAACAGTAACAGAGACAAATTTGGTTTGGCCCACAGGCAGCAAGTTTTGTGCTGTGCATCTCTTAACTCAATGGAATTATAAGTAAGTGCTGTAACATATTAGTATTTTTCACACGGGCAGTAAGCATTCTGTATCTAAGAATGATGCTGCCTAAACTCTGAAATGTTCAAGTTCACACCTCACTCCTTCAAACATTACATCTGTAGATAGGCAACAGGTTTGCAGCAGACAGTTCCCTCCCTCCACTTCTCAGAATACAGAAGCTGTTCTCACTCTTGGGAAGGAGAAAAGGCAATGCAGCAGGAGCCAACTGCTGGCTCTGCAGCCTGCTCTAGGCTCTTCCTCCTACCATATACATGCAGAAAAGGAGCTGGTCTATGAAGCCAAGCTATTATCGTACTTCTCTCAGGCTACTCCTACCGAAATAAAGAGAAAACTCCTTCAATCCTTCCAGTGATTTTTCTCAAATAAGAAGTTTTATATAAATCTAGCCTAATTCTTTTCTCTATCTACAAAATGAGCCCTGAAGGAAGACAGTGACATTAATCTGTACAATGCACAGATTAAACTGAACTGTACTGAGGATGACAGGAGTAGTTCATTTATCAAAACCAAGCTACTCACCTACATGATATACTCTATATACTTGCTAAAGAAGATTTGCTACATGCTTATCAATTGAAATTTTTGATAAGCTATTGATTACGATTACCATTGTCCAATTTTAAGTTTACAGCATACAATGCCAGCTCTCACAATATATGAAGTGAGAGTAACTGTAGCAAGAAGAGGAGAGTAAGAAAGTGACAGAAGCAGTAACAAAGGGATGTATAAATTACACAACAGCACGTTGTGACAAGTACCACGCCAATTAAACGTGGGGCAGGGAGAGCATTCCTACCACGTACTCATTACTACTTGCTACCGGAGTGCATTTAATTCTAGTACTGTAGTTCCGTATGTTGCAGTGAAACATATCCCTGCTATGCAAATGTTTTACAAAAGTGTCTGTTTATAGTAGTAAGAGGATAATAAGAAAATGCTTTAAATTACAACAAAATTGAATCTGCTTGACTTGAAAAAAGACTTTACGTTTAGAATTTATGAAGACTGACAGGGATGTTACAAGTCACAAGAATGCTATCACCAGAGAAAGAACAGACTGTGCAACAAATACCATCCTTCACATTATTATAAGAGGGCAATAAAAGCAAACACCCATGTCTTCCCCTAATTTTAAATCATGATATAGCTTCTAGGTGGAAGAAGTAGTTAGCCAGCTTTTGGTTACAATAGACAGGTGATTTCCAAGCACAAAAAAATAAAAGGCATCAGAAACTGGAAGAAACTCTACCACTTAACTCACAGTGCACTGCCAAAAAATGTCTCCAGGTTTCTGAGTCAGCTGCAGGATAATCTAGGCTTTGAGTGATCTCTTAAAAAGAAATAGCACCATTATTTCCCTAAGCTTCTTTCATCAGTCTCCTGCCTGAGAGCCATGTGTATCTTTTGCATTTTAGGTGAATACCTTACCACATAGTAAACATTAACAGTTATAAGAACGGATACAGAATAAAGCAAATGTTGGAAAAAGCATTGAGGATTTCAAGCATACATTCAGATTTGATCACTGACCTCTATCTAAGACATGAGAACAAATCCAGTACCACTCAAGCACTGGAATCTGTCACCTGGAGTACATTACACAGCTTGGACCTATTCATCTTTGCTACCATCTGCAGTTACTCTGTTTAAGTCAGCAAAACATACAGGCAGAGGAAGACTTAGATGTACAGAAGTAACTTCAGTTACCCCTTAAAGTGCTCTGAGAGGTTTCGATACCTAATTTAGTTCCTTTTTATTGTGGCTATCAATAAAATTTTAAGGTAGCTATATTAAATGTACTTGGAACTTTGTTCTATTAATGGGATGCTGCTGGTTTTGTAAAACACCTGATACTATTTTAGTAAGCCATGTGCAAAACTATTGCTGAGACAAATTACAATTCAGTTATTTTTAAGATGTCAGATCCACTTTAAAATTATTTATCACTTTTAATAGGAGCTATAGCAGCAAGAGAAAGACAATGACTATCTACAAATACTGTATGACTGTAGCTGCTTACTGTTGCACACTAAAATGATTGCCAAACTTTTGAAAGCTAAATCCTTTGATCTTCTAGAAAAAACAAAAAGGTTAACTGTTCCCTATTTACAGCCCCACTATATATATTTTTTAAAGTGTGCTCAAAGTACCTACCTTCCACACGTTTCAAGTTCAGTTCTTCATTTCTAATACCTTAGTTTTGTCTCAACTGCACCTTATTGGAATTAGTGTTATCTAGTGACCCAGTACCACTGATCCCTTCTTGCCTCACTTACAAGCAGCAGAACTCTAGTGCTAGCATTAACACACAGTAAAATGAACGTGGCCATTCTTACCCCACTGCTACTTTAAGATTATCTGACATCTCAGACAAGGTGCTATTTCAGTTATACTCTGGAAGGCTTTTGAAGATTCTCTCACAACTGGATAGACTATCACATTTCATTTAAAGATAGCCCCTGGAGAACAAGACAAGTTTTTTCAAGTACACCTGGTTAATCACTCAAAGAATCCCCCACATTTTGAGATCATGTTACAGAATATGATCTCATGAGCTGACAATGGTACAACAAAGTTGTGTTGCAAATTTTAAAAATAGTATTTCACAAATACAGTATATGGTGTAGGTCAAAAACATGCCAGCAAGTCATCTCAAAACTTCATGTTCTGGTAAGTATGATGGATGGCAGTACAGTATGTATAGCCAAAACCAAAAAGTCTATGAATTACAGGAACATGCAACTGAATAATAAAATATAAAATTAAATTTAAATTTTATCATCAAAACATCTTTGTGATCCTCTTCCTACAGTTTAAAATAGAAGCGTCTTTTGTACTGTGAATGGAGATCTGGATAAGAGCTATTCCTGGGTGATTTCTAAACGCAAAGACTGGATTCTTACATCATCTTTCATGATATTTCATGAGTCCTCCAACTGAAAAATGTAGCTTTGAAGTAATAAGTGTTCATATATATAGAGAGAGGTTACTCACAAATAACCAGAGTTCTTCAAGTCATTCTCCATATACATTCTAATGCAGCAAACTTACTCCCTGATGCATAAGGCTGGAAAGTTCTCCCTTTCAGCATTTGTAGAAGGTGCTCACTATACTTCAGTCTCTTTTCTCCCCTTCCTTTGGATGAGCATGATATTTAAAAAGGAACCCATCTTGTTCCTCTCAATGCAAAAATCATACCTGAAAGATCTCAGGGGCAAAGGCAGACAGATGTGGGATCTGTAAAAATATTCACAAACAAGGTAATAATTCCTGAAGGCCAGGACAATGACCACTTGTTGGGGAAAAAAGAAAAAGAAAACAAAACCCAGTACTGCAGTTTAAAAGTAGGATTTGCTTTGTTTCTCAAAGTGTTGATGTGATGAGGAAAAAAAAGTCCTTTGCACTTTTGAGGCCTTTCCCAAGTTATTCTAAAAAACCCCTTGATGTACTTATGTATTAGTTTCAAGTACCTCCCATACAGCAGATGATTTCCTCAGTCTATGTAATATCTAAATCACAAATTAAGTGATATTCCTTGGCTACAACAAGCAGCTTGTACCTTTTCCCACGCAAAGGTACAAAAAACCCTGGGCCTGTATCCCTTTGTGTAGTATGTCTGTTGTAAGAAACTTCTCAATAAGGTGAACAAAAGTGATAGGGGAATCAGTCCTCAAGAACTCTAACTGAAATGCTGTGCATTTATGAGAGGATCAGGTCAACTAGTATTGGTAAGAGAGATAATAGCAATATTGCAACTGAGATGTGGCAATGGAGATCAAAGAGAGGATAATTTTATACAACAAAATAGCAGTACTCATCTGAAAGATTCTAGAGGGAAATAAAAATCTTAATATTATCAAAGGCACAAAGAAATTTGGCTCTGTCATAGCCTTTTTTGTTATTACAGTCTGAATCTGTTGGTTAACAGAGGAGTTCAGGAGATTGTTGTATCTGTATAGTTCACCTGTCAAGATATTAAGTAGTACTATCAGCTACCAGATAATTTTATTTTTTTAAAATTCTTTAAATGTTTTGCCCTGAAGATGCATCTGCTGCCCATAAATGGCCTTCTGCTGTTCAGCTGACTATTGGAGGTGAACAACTGCAATTGCTCAAATCAACAATTTGCAAAGAGTTAATAACGTACATGCTACGCACAACAAATATTATCTGCTAACAATTAATGAGGTCCTTTGTCACTTTAGAGTAGGAATAATCTTAATCTTTATTTTAAAATTGTCAGATGTAAAACGTGCATGTTATTCCCTGCAGCAAGAGAAAGATGCAAGCTATGTATCTCATACATAGTAAAACTGGTTTGAGCTGGTAATTTACAGAAACTGGGAAGAAACAGCCTAAAGGAAAAATGCCCAAGTAAAAGTTCTTTGTGCAACCTTAACTCTGATCTGTTAGGATGACATATTGTTACATTTCCTCAGACTTCAACTACAAATCTTGCACTCTGCACAGGATGGATCAAATCACATATAAGCTCAACAACCAGACTAGGCATCATACATCTATCCTGAAAAAGAATAACCCAAATAAAGTGCTTTTTTAAATTCTTGGGTTGATCAACTATTGAAGCAAAATATTGACCATCTGATGAATCTGCCATCTCACGATGATGCTCTCAACTAATGTTCTGAAGCGTATTTGGGAAGATCCCTCTTAGCCAAACACAAAATTTGAGCGCAAAGAAATTGGCTAGTAACATGTGGCAAATCAAATCAGACAATCTAGTGCCTTCTCCTGGTCTTCAAGTCTGTAACCCTATTAAAACAATACACAGAAGTGGGCAAACTAAATGGTAACTCTAACTCAAGTTTCCTCTCATACAACGTGTTAATTCACGGTCATTATAGAAAGCTTGAAGAAAACAGGTTTTGCCATGTATTCAAATGTTACACTTGGATTCTGGGAGGCCGTCTAAGAGTCTGATGTCAAGCTTAAGAGAGCCTCAATCTCAAATTGCAGGTTTACTGGTCAATAATAATGCTTTTGGTTCCACCTAGGATAGAAATAGATGCCAACACAGACTGAGACTGGTTCCAACCCCTGCTCCCCGCCACCCACCCCAGTATATGAACTACTATGACAATGTATATTTACATCTACCCTTGCTCCAAGTGTTAAATAAGTGAAATATTTTCTCTTCAATGTATTAGTATCACTAGAAACAGGACTAGCTTTTAGTTGTCATCCTCTCAGAAGAATGGGTGTTCTCTTAGAGTTTGTACAATATTAAGCATACTGAGAGGACTTGGAAACTCTCTAAAAATTCATAAAGGGTGCTGCCAATCGAGTTCTTCCCAACTCTAGAAAGTACACAGGTTCCATGTAGCTATGCAACAGTAATTAGAAAAAAAGGAGGTACAGAAAAATGTGAATGATTTCCCCAGAAGTTTTCTTTCTTAATTTCTTCAAAAATATTCTAATTACTTGACAGAGAAAGCGGAGAATTCTAGGACTCTGGATAAAAAAAACCCCAAAAGGTGGGAGAAAGGTAGAGACCATGAACAGTGACATCTTCCCGGAACTTATCTGACCTGAGGATACAGCAGGTCCTGTAAGGGAGCTCAGAGTAATAAAGGATTCCTCTAGCTTAGCTGGACAAAACACTGATCTCTTATTTTAGGCACTCTGTCACTAGTACATGGCAGGTTAAATTAAAATTATCCCCACTCTTTAAATAATAGGATAAACACAAGTATCTAAACCTACCAGAGCTGGAGGCAAATATGCCATGAAGTTTTTCTTGTTTTTATGCAACCCAACAGCAGTTTATGTGTAATAAACAAGAAGGAGTGTTACTAGTTTCCTGAAATCACTACAAATATTTACCAAATGTAATTTCACTGTACTCCCAATTCCCACTCATTGAAAACTAGACAAAATATCAAGCACTGAATATCTGCAGTTACAAGGAAAAAGTCAATTAGCTCTTCCACATAAGTGTGGCAATGGAATATTGAACAGTAAGCAGGGCCCTTCACAAGGGAGAGCGCTGTTCCTGAGAGACATGTTACAGTTCCTTTTGTGCATCCTTGAGAAAAAGAAATCACAGCTGTCAGACACTGAAAACTTCAGCTAGAGAGCTAATGGATTGTTAAGTGGACTGTTCATTTCTCCACAATGCTTCAATCTACATTAAAGCAAATTTCCATCTCATTTGCCCACCATTCTTCCAGCCTCTCATAGCATGAGATTTGACAGCTTTAGCCCCCAGTTACCAAGGGTAAAAATATATTTTCCTGCTGGAAAATAATGAAATACATTTTAATACATTTTTACAAAGTGTTAGAATGGCTCAGGAAAGAAATCTTCAACAAAGAGCATAATAACCAAAGACTAATATAATTCGTATAATTCACATATAGAGGGAGTAATACGTAGTTTCACTCAAACTTTAGATTAATCTGAACTGAGCTGGAACCTGTCTTATTTTCTTGTATATAGATATATTTTCTGTATACTATAACAGCCAGTTTCTTTCCTTGATTTAAATACATACACTGAATTAAAAACTGAATGAGGAGTAACTTGTTTATTGGAAATTACTTACCCCCTTACTTTAGGGGGTTCTCTTCCAGATGGTTTAAGTAGTTCCAGAGCATTTTGAACTAAGAGCTCAGAAAAAGCTTATATGAATTCCTGCCTTGTAACCAAGTCACAACTCAAAGAACTGCTTACAAATATATTTTTAGCTCATCCCTTTTTCAGTAGAGCTGTAAGATAGTTCTGTAACAAGTGCATGAGATTAATAAATCTGAAATCTGGCAGAATAATGCAGAGAAATGTTTCAGAAATGTTTCACCTGCTGAGGTCTCCTAAAAAAGCAGAAAACAGCCAATTAAGCAGAAATCTAACCACACTTAAATGTAACTAGAAAGTTAAGGACACGTAATCTTCATCTGCTTTTTTTCTGTAATACAACAACAATATGGTTTACAATACATGTAAACCATAGATTCACTGATTCATCTAATTGATCATGTAATCATTACTTCTGACAATTTTTAGGTCGAAAAATAATTTTTCCAAGCATTATAGCGTGGTTTGTTGGTGGCTTTTATTTTGTTTATTTGGTTGGTTTTTTGGTTAAAATGAGCTACTTCACATGAAAATATTTTTGGTATTATTTCTCTCATAGAAGAAATCTTACAAACTCCTCATCTCCTCTTGAAGTGTCTATGCTGCTACCAGTATGGTTTGACACCCAGTTAAATTTTATTATTTGTTCCCTTCAGGAAGATCAAATTACTTTGGTAGGCACAAGCAGCTAGAGTTTACCTGTTCATGTATTGTGAAGTGTGGCTCTGTGGAAGTTTGAAATACAGCTGAAAACTACATGAAAGCAAAGGGAAAGTTTTTAATATGTTATGTGTCATAGAGGTGATGTATCATAACTACCCTACCAGTGAGATCTTAAAGCACATCAATATGTCCTTCAGTGACTACAGCTCAGCCTATGATTATGTTTCAGTGAAGGATAATCCATCTCTCTGGGAGAAAAAAAAGCAGTGCAAACCCAAGAAGTTATCTGCCTCGCAATGATCTCAATTTATACTCTTTAGAAATCTTTGGAAGAGGAGGAGGAAGAAAATCTTCATGATAAGTTTCTCCAAGAGATCCTATTTTTCTGTTTTGCCCAAGCTTCAGTTTTAGAATGAAACCCATCGACTAATGAGGCAAACCACACAAAGGGGGACAAGTCTTCCTTATTTTTTTCCCCTCTGTTATATGGGGTTAGAGAAAAGTAGCACAGGGACCAAATTATTTCATTACTATTGAACTTAATGGACTTCAAAAGACTGCAGATCAACCTCATGAATTATTATGGCTGAAACCAGACAGATTATTTACATCATTTACTGATGAGTTTATCATTGTATGTCCTGAGGTGTATTTTATTGCTTTTCAAAATGCATTTACTTCACTGTAACAGTTTTCACGCTGGAAGTCCAGTCCCATCTGATAAACCTCAATTAATATGACAGCCATTGTGACAGAATAATAAAGAATCTCTGCAATTAAATTATTTCCACAAACTAAGGAAATGTTTTTTGTTTCACCTTGCTACATTATATAATAATACTATTCTGTAACATTAAGTATTTCTGATAAGTACAGGAAAAAACAATGTATTTTGGTATACCTATCTTCTACTTAGAACTTTACATGGCAAATGTATGGCCCCACTTCTGACCATCTGTTCAGTATTTCGCCTGCTTCTCCTCCTTCCTGCTCCTGATAGGATTTTTCTGATTATATGAATATGATACGTGCTTTGTTTTCCCATGGTTAGAGAATCTGAGTTCGTGGAAAATCCCCCAGAGCCTTTTCTCCTTCAATTATAGGGATCAGTTAATATGGTTTCTTTAGGGAAAGGATAATTACTTGCATTTGTGCTTCTCAAGACTTTATTAAAATAAATCTATTTATATCACTCTCCAGAGACTTTGGGAGTTGATAAATGTATTGTTAAGGACAGATTATTTTATGAGTTCATGCCATAACATGGGAATTCTTTAAACATTTTTTCCACCAGGAGGTTGAGGAACTGAAACATAATATTCAGGAAAGAGATGTGAAAAGGCACAGGCAGCTGACTTTGCTTCCATTGCCAAAGCCTAGATAACTTGAATTCTGACATCTGTTCATGTCACGGGAGAAAGCTTAGACCCAAAAGCTAGACTACTGACAAATGAGTTTTCTACAGAAATAAGCTTTCCATGCAAAAAGTGAAAAAAAGTTATTTGGAAAAAAACCTTTACATTTAGTTGAAATATGCATAAAACTCACTGACACAGTAGGATAAACGCAGGAATTAAAACAAGAACAATATTAATTATGCAACTACATTTTTGCACAAGGAAGACAGCATATATAACATGTTTGAGAATACACATGGATTCTAATTTTTAATCTCCATTTTCAAGTTTCCAAAAATTTAAGTGTGACTTTTTAGAAAAACCTTCCAAAAACAAAAAATCAGTTTGAGCGTTAGTTAACAAGCAGACAGTGCATACCTCTCCCAGAGCACAACAGTCAGTGGTAGCATATTCTTCCCCTTTAGTTGGCTAGTACCTCAGGCACAACCCCCTGCCACTGCTCCCCAAAACAACATTAACAGTACTTAAAAGGACAGCGTGTTTTATACTAAATAAAACAGTGTAATAGATTGTATTATCATTTCTACATTGAAAACTGAAATACTGTTTAAGAATTTTTTTAGGTAAGCAGTGAGCTCTTAAAGCAGAAAAATCATCTTTGCAAGTTATAAAAGTAACATGCATCATATTGAACAGGTGAATGCCTGGCTGTGTAGCTGATGCCACACGCAAAAGTTTTGCCTTCTTTGATCATGGATCTACCTGTGAGAAGCCAG